>NW_022146165.1:593465-1193465 GCF_002938485.1 Sitophilus oryzae
ATCAGTATTGCTTCGTTCAGTTACATTGCTCTTCCAATAAATATTGACGTCTTAGCCTTAAAAATTACGTCAAACTACTCTATATTTTGTGTTTTTTTTATTGTCTGTTCACACCTAATGCAAAAATTTCAGATTATACTCAACTTTTTGAAACAATGTACGGATATGAAGCACTCTACAATTCTAATATTTTATTTATTGGAATTTTTAATTTACCTGATTTTGTTTATCAATCTAATTCTAACGAGAAACATTCTTCATTGATGGATTTTGCTAGTTTCTTTAACCTAATTCAATATAACGCTGTAGCTAATTATAATAACAGATTTCTCGATCTGGTTTTTGCAGATCCATCTTTAAAGTGCACAGTAAACAAAGCCCAAGACATTTTGTTGACTGAGGACGACCACCATCCGACTCTTATCGTTTCTTTGGAAGCCAGTCAGTCCAGAAAGCCCAATGCTCAGAAATTTGATAACACATATTATAATTTTCGAAGAGCCAATTTTCCTGATCTTTATGGCTATTTTGCTGAGTGTAATTGGGATTTCTTGGATGAAATCTCTGACGTGGATGCTGCTTGCGAGCGATTTTATGGGGTGATCTATAATGGGTTGGATTTGTTTGTACCTAAAACGTCCAAACGTAAAAGAAATTATCCTCCGTGGTTCAGATATATAATTTAAGCTTTATTAAACTTAAAATAATACATGGAAGATATAAACAATCAAACAGAATTTCACTTGGTAAAATTTAAGGAGCTTAGAGCGCAAATTAAGCAAAATATTAGTAGAAACTATAGTATATATTGTAGAGACGTTGAGGGTGGTCTAACTACTAACCCCAAGCATTTTTGGCAATTTATAAATAATAAAAAGTAGTCTCGGTCGTTTCCTGAACAAATGAAGTTTAATGATGTCGAACTCAATGATACAAAATCAATAGCAGATGCATTTGCAGACTTTTTTCGATCGTCCTATATTGTATCAGGTAACGTTCATATTCGTGAAGGTAGCACTGAAATTAATTCTTCCTTTGGTGATATAACACTGAATCGGGTATCGGAGAGAGATATCTTGCACTGCTTAAAAAATGACCCACCGGTGTGGTAGGACCCGATAAAGTGCCCTCATTTCTGTTGAAAGATTGCGCAATAGTTTTTTCCTCCCCACTAACGAAATTATTTAATCTGTGCCTGAAGACAAATACGTTTCCTGTTATCTGGAAAACCTCAAAGATCATCACAGTATTTAAAAAGAACGATAGAAATAATATTGAAAATTATAAGACCTGTAACAATAATTTCTAATTTTTCCAAATGTTTAGAAATGGCTCTCTATGGCGCATTGGCGTTCCAGGTGGGAGGTAGAATTTCACCAAATCAGCATGGTTTTATAAGGGGTCGGTCGACGACAACTAATCTTTTAAGTATTACACAATTTATTGCTGACTCTATTGATACAAAGAGTCAGGTCGACGTTGTATATACTGATTTTTCTAAAGCGTTTGACCGACTTGACCATGGGATCCTTCTTTATCATCTGGATCGGATTGGGTTTTCAGCTAACTTATTAATGTTGTTTGAGTCCTATTTAAAAGACAGATTGTTGAGGGTGGAGTATTGTGGCCAGAATTCGGTCGAAGTGTGCGCTACTTCGGGTGTACCCCAGGGGTCTATTTTGGGACCGTTATTGTTTAACATTTTTATAAACGGTGTCACTGATATAATTGATTTAAGTGTCTTACTGTATGCAGACGACATGAAGATATTTTTCCGCATTGATTCGCCTCATGATTGTGAGCGGCTTCAGAGGTGTGTTGATCGATTAGTTGCATGGTGTTCATATAATAACTTACCATTGAACGTTGAAAAATGTAAAGTCATGTCTTATACCTTGAAATCGGAAACACAAAATTATAATTATTCTATCGGTGATACGATGATAGGTAGAGTATCTGTTTTTAAAGATTTGGGTGTCACATTTGACAGTAAACTATCTTTCGTTCAGCATATATCTGAAGTCGTTCAATCTTCGTTTAGGGCCTTGGGATTTATTGTGCGTAATACTAGAGATTTTAGCAATAGTAACACATTAAAACTACTCTATTATGCTTTTGTAAGATCAAAGCTAGAGTATGCATCAGTTGTATGGTCGCCGTTTTATACGGCACATATTAATGCTCTCGAGCAGGTACAGCGTCGTTTTCTGAAATATCTGAGTTTAAAAACTGATGGGGTTTACCCGCAAATTTGCTGCTGTCACAGCTCTTTATTACAGAAACATTCTCTAGATTCCTTGGAGGTTCGACGGACAAATTCAGAGCTGAAATTATTATACAAGTTATTACATAATGAAATTGATAGTCGGGATGTTCTCAGTCAAATCAATTTTCTGGTCCCACGTAGCTCTCGGTATAGCTTTACATTTTATGTGGCCTCCTCGCGCACAAATGTAAGTAAATATTCGCCATTGAAACGTATGCAGGATACATATAATTTATATCGATATAATTTTGATATTTTCAGCTGCAATTTGGTTTCGGTTGTGAGTTCAGTTTAGTGGTTTTCTTGGTTTATATTGTTGTTTTTTTTCATTGATATATGTTTTTTCTCATTGATGTTATTTTTTGTTTAATTTAATTATTTTGTGAATTTTTTTGTGTGTAACCCACTCTGTAATTGGCGTAAGCTGTAGAGTGTTGTGAATAAATAAATAAATAAATAAATAAATAAATAAATAATTTATGTTTATTACTTTAGCTTCACATTTCACATTTCAGTTGTTTGTACTTTTAATAATACAGTAAAATCATAAAATATATATGTTTTTTTAATTTCTATGATTTTCCTAGCCAAGTTATATTTCTGTTGTTAAAAATTCCTAAAAAATGCGTTTTACTTTATTTTGTGTCCGTTCTTATTTGTTGAAAATTAATGAAATTGTTGGTTCATAAGTTTGAATTTGTTGTAAACAGTGTTAAAATATAACAAGCTTTTTATAAAATGTCTTTAACATGTATTTTTAACTGAAAAAAAGTGGGGTCCCTAACCCAACCTACCCCAGCATACCATAAGCGGTACAAAAATTAGCTTCACGCCAGTTGAGGGGTTAAATAAAAATATTAAAAAATCTTTCTCGAAACTATTCAGAGCAAATAATAGTATGTGATTTATGGTGGCGAGACAACGTAGAGCCATATTCGGCATAAATAGTTTATTTTCAAAATATTATTAAAGAAGTTTTAATTTTTGCGACGTTATTGACAATAAAAAAGTAATTTTAACGTCTAGGCATAAAAATGCATACATTACAGAGAAAATTATAACTTTTAAATTAAGTATTTGGAAGATTTGAAATTGTTTACTTAAAATTATTTGTGGCGTTGAAAAAAAAATATGGGAGTAAAATGACATTTTGTGCCTTGGCTGTATGAGGTACAGCACAGTCAGAAGCAATACAGCCTCGCCATGAAAAGTGTCATTTTTTACTCTAATGGAAACAATATACTATTATTTCTCGGAACATACTAAATATTGTTGTAACACTTAAGCCACTTATGTATTTTGAATCATTCAAATAAAATCAACATGATATAAAAGTTACTTAGGTATTTGTTTTAATATTATTGTTTCAATTTGTAAATATTATTTTCCCGACTTATGCATTTATATTAAGCTTTTAAAGGAAGTAATACTGATTCAATATACAATGAAAGATAAAATTTTCATCAAACAAATATCTATTGTTCATTCATTTAAAATTTCATTTGCATTATATTTCTTGATAAACTATTCCTTCAAAGATTTTCTAAATAGAAAGTGCCTCTAGTAAAAATCTATTAAAAAGTCCAAGACATGCAAAAATCTTTAGTAGGCCAAGACCAAGACTACCTTTTAGACTGCAAGACCAAGACCAACGGAGCCTTGGTCTTGATCTCATTGCTCATCACTATGTATTAATCTTTCAATTTTGTCGTTTCATTAATTAATTATTATATTATATAAAAACTAGTAATACTTTTTAGTCATTGTTGTAAGAATCAATTATTTGAAAATAATTTAATGTTTTTAAAAGTTAAAACTAGCCTGTTTTAAATTTGTATGCCAAATTTTTGAAAAAAAATATTTTAGTTTTTTCTTTAAAATATATAAATTTATTATTCCTCGTAATTTCGTAGATTATAATCGTGCCTTCCTTGTTTATTTAGTATTGTACACACCATTATGACCGTAAAATAAAATATATGTTGTAAAATATTAGCCTTCTTCAGGCAAAATTATAGAGCGGTTGAAATTTTCGAATGCGCTTTATTGATTAGTGAAATAAAATAGTTTTTATTCAATTGTAGTAATAACGTTAATCGCCATGTTTCTTTTGTTTTTTGACACTTTCTAATGCTGAAATACAAGATTTTGAAAATATTATACAGGGTGGCGCACCTCATACGCCTCGCTTGATTATACGAAAACGGAAAGATGTAGAAACAAACTATTTTTACCGCTATATATTGGGAAGGCAATGTGCATAATTTAAAATTATTTTGATATGTACGGGGTATGTCAGAACTAAGATCCACACCAAAGTTATATTTTTCTTATGGAATACCCGGTATTTTATTTCATGTTGCATCCTTGTACACAAAATAAGGCATTAATTATAAGGGTTAAATATATGTGTTTACAGGCTTTGTTTTCTAAGATATCTAAAGATATTTAAATATGCATGCTATAATAAAAAGATTTTCAACACCATGTACATTGATTTTCAGAATTAATTGTGTTGATTTATAAGCCAAAGAAATAAGCTTTACCTAAAATTTTCATTGCTTCGTTTAATGTATACAGGGGTATCAAAAATTGCTGGTCTATTTTAAATATTTATTTTTACATAAAAACTTCGTTATTTCAAATACAACACCCTGTATTTTTAAGTATATCGAAGCAGATTCAAATGCTCTTTCAAACTATATTGAGGATTCCTATACCTATCTAGCTCCAAATTTTAAATAAAGATTTTTTTTTATTTTTCATTAAAATGGCAACCAAGAGCTAGTGTCGTCATGGCAAGTTTCTAGTGACAATTATTAGCTATTTTCAAAAATTGCAGTATAGGTACTTCATTTTAAGGTAATGGATTTAATTAATATAATTTATCTCAATTTAAAACTAAAGACGGAGAAAAATTACCAAATGATAACTACAAATTTAATTAATTTTTTAAGTGATCGGTGTAATTACTGTTTTTACATGAAAACCTGAAAAAAAAAAAACTTTGGAATGTTAATTTTAGGTTAGTAATATATGTAACTGAATTTTAATATTATATTCGAACATTTTAAACAACAGGTTTTAAAATATATGCCAAATTGACATATTTGTTAATATTTGTAAAGAATTTGTGCAATGACAATTTTTTTTCATTTTATAACAGATTGCTACAAAAATAAACAGGTTTTAAATAATTATATATTTTGTTTCCACATTATTCATCAAATAATGTCTACTAATAGTGTACACTGGTAGCAGAATAGAAAGAGGAGTATAGATTATCGATTTAAAATGTTTTTGAGTAAAATATCCAAGTATTAACAAAAATAAATGTCACACTCTCACCGGAATATTTTTCCGAAAACTGCGTTTCTCTAAAACTCGGTACGTGATGTGCGTTAAAACAAAACTCATAAAATCGCCATAGAGGAAGTAGAACGTGGTCAGAACATCAATCGCTATCATTAAACGATTATTATGAAATCATGTGGTTGTGTACAAGTCAATGCAGAATGCAAGGTGAATTTTAGCGGAAAGTAAGGTGAAGGAAAATCTAAAATGATTAAAAATTAAATATCCAGGACAACCAAAGGATAATATAACATTAAAATAAATGGCCAATTAATCGTGACAATACATTGATATGTATTTAATTCAAACATTCTTAAGATATATTCCAAAACCATATGTTTGTGAATATATAAGTTTTATACAACTTTGAATTAATTCATTATAAAGGTTATAAAATGTAGCACATGCTTAAGAAAATCTTATAAGTGTAAGCTATTGTCGTATCTCCAATTATTCAGTAGCAATAAATTCTTGTAACAGAATACAGAACAAAAAAATAATGTTGGGTTATATTTACTAAAAATTATATTTCACTTAAATTCTTTTAACAATATCTAATGAAATATTTTAAAACAACCATTTAAAACATAACAAAACTGTTTTTGTTTGCCAATTAATTAGAATACAATTATTTTATTATTAAAAACAAAATAAATACAAAAATCTTTAAGTATAAAGAACTAAATGAATTTATTTAAGAGACAATAAGTAATACACATTTTTACTTATTAATAGAAACCCTAACTAACAAATATTTTTTTTTTATATATTAACAAATCAATAAAATGCATTCGAAAATTTTACTATATCTATAATTTCACCTAAAAGAAATTAATATTTCGCAACCTGTAATTTCATTCTAATGAAACGTCGTGATACTAAACTATAAGATTATATAAACAAGAAATGAGTAATCATAACGCAGAAACCCATGACAAATGGCAAAATGATTTTATTGGAAATTATATTAACATATTGAATGCTGTACCTAAACAAACATATTTTATTTTCATTATTGACATATTAAATTTTATAATAAGCTAACTGTAAGTACTAAGACCGAGTGTAATACGCTAAATAAGTTTAATAAAAAAAATATAAACATGTGGCTAATAGTAAGTAATTATTACTTAAAAATAAACTCTGCTATTATTATAAAATACTGAGTTGAAATCATGAATATTTTCATCATTTCATGAACATTTAGTCTTTGTTGACATAATTAGAATTTAAGTAATGTAAGGCCAGGTTGATTACTGCATTTTGTAACTGCGTTTTGTCCTTGCACACAAATTTGACTGCATAAAATAGATGCACATAGATTTTGTCAAAATAAAAAAAAAAATGTTTATTATTTAATTTTAACAAGGTGCCAACAAATTAAATGGTTGTTTGTAGCATAAATTATGCTAATTTTATTTAGTCGTGTATTCACTAACCTAGTGATTCATAAAAGTCTTTCTTATCTTTGAGTGTTTTATTTTATTACTAATATTTTCCAAAAAATTAAAATCATTTGAATAGTTATAATTTGAAATATTTGAGTTCAATCTAAAAATATCTAAAAAATGAATAACTATAGATCTAATCTAAAATATAAAAAAGATAGACAAGTTATAAAATAAACTAATTAATATGTTCAATATTTGAAGAACTTTGAAAAGGATAAATATACAGCTCTAAATTCATAAATATTGAAAATATACGTAGGGGAACTGTTTTAAATTGCGATATTTGACAAAAACGCAGGGTTAATTGAGTTTTTCAATACGTAGAAAAAAAAGCAACGCTTTTTTATTCAATACTTGTTATCTAAAGCGTTTGTTCTCACTGCCATTTGTAAAAAAACACGCAGGATAAAAAACATTTTTCCATAGCAACTGTTAAAGTTGTCTTATATCTATCAAAATAACAGATAAAATAGTACTTTAACCTCAAGGGTGAATTAAATAATAATACTTTAACAGCGAAATTTTTAAAAACTTTATTTCTTCTCGCACGTTTTTTAATTGCTTCCATTTTGAAAATTTTCGTATTCCTTTTCATAAAGTTATTGGGATTTAAATGGAAGCAGTTTAGATATGGCGTTTGTCGCCTCAGCCTGAATATCTGTTGGTAATTTACTTATTTCGTTTTGAGTAATTTCTGGCTCCAATTCAATCAACAATCGACACGAAAGAGACTTAAAAATATTGACAAACTGACAACTAAAGAACGGCTTTATTTATTTAGCCAAAATTACGTAAAACCAACGCCAACCCAGCACAATATTTTTTTCTCATGGCAAATTCCCTTGAAATAATATTTTGTGAATATTTTTTATAAACCGTAACTTTCGCTATGGAAAATATATTGTTTATACACTACCTGTATAAAAAATAACTTCTTATCCCCTGATATATATGACTTAAATCTTTGTGGATGATATCTAAATATTGATATACGTATTTACATTAACCGAAAATCTACAAATTATATATTGGTAGTGTAACTACTGACCGGTAAATGTATCCTTATGCACATATTTCATTCCAGTGAGTACAATAACAACCGAAATACATCACAGAAGCGGCGCGCGTAATTTAAATTTCTATAAACAAACCGATCTTTGGCCGAGATTCAGCCGACGACGGTCGGGGCCTTAGTATACCACCACCACGTCCACGGCGTCAAAAACAGAAACAATTCCAGCATGTAAGAAGAAGCGTCCAATCGATAACTGCAACCCGAAATAAGAAAACATCCAGCGGAAAAAATCGACGACGAAACTTTAAAATGCAGTCGCGACGACGACGAAATCATGAATAAAACCGTACATGCAATAATATACCTATTAATACTAAATTGATTTAAACATGTAATTTATTGTGGTGGATGCGAGCGAGTGAGTGCGGTGGTGGGCCCTTCTTGGACCCCGTTTTAGGGCTTGCGGGGCAGACCGCCTCGGCTATGAGCACTAAACCAACTGTCGGGTAGGTCAGGTCTGCATATGCGCGGCCTACTGGCGGCCACACGAGCGCGGAAGCGGCACCGACGGCGAGGGAAGAAGACACGTACGTCCGAGCCGACTTGGCGACGGAGCGGCAAACGCGGGGAACGATCGTGGATTCTTGGCGGTTCGAGATTGGGGCGCGCTTTGTGGGCCAAGAGGGGGATGAATGCAACTACATATTTTGATAGGAACACAAATAATGCGCAAATTGAGAATATCGCCTGTAAGTTAAAAAAACTGGAACCGACGCGGAGTGATTGTTCAATGCATTTCAATAGATCTTATACCTTTGCCCTATCATTCGTGCCATAGACTTTTGTAAAAACCCGTCTCAGGCAGTGGCGGATACAGAGGGGAGCCCACAGTAAATACGAGTATAATAGTCCATAGGTTATAAATATAATTCGTAATAAAAATGGCTGGATTAAAATAATAATTATATCATACAACATTTTTGTTGAGGAACATGTTACAAAATTACTGCAACTCTTTATAATAGACAGTAACACAGTTAGTTTTGTTAGTTACTTAGTTATTATTAGTTTCTGGTAAAAGTTCTACATATATCGTAAATGTGGAGCCACAGTACACGTTATTGAGTCGGAAAAGTTAATAACTTTTTCGATTCACTTCTATTCTCGTAACTTCCAATTATGCTTTTAATAAATTAAATAAATCTGGTAATGGTTTGTCTAGATCTACAAGCCACCTTTAAACCCAAGTAACATTTTTAGACACAAAATCGAAACAAAATCTCTGCTGAGAAACATTGCAAAACAGTCACTTGATACATATGTTTCGTAACATAAATCGCGTTTTGTTTCCAAACATTTTACCAAAATATGGTTTCGCTACGTAAGCTATAACAATAAAGATCATAGTGTCGCAAATTTTTCGAAACTTTTAAGAAACAGATGTGGCTCACATTTGTAGATTTTGTACCCGTTTTGTGCCTGAAAAGTTTCCATAATTTATTTATTTCATATTCTGTCAAATATGAGAACATAATTTTACTTTATTGTTTGGATTTCTGCAGTTTTTGCATTTAAGCATTCTTCAAGTTTTTATAGTACTATAATTAAAGAAGGAAAAGGAAGGACATATGGTAAGTGCAAATACAGATATTTTTTTACGCGATTTTATAATTATTTATTATACGCATTACAGAGATGATTTGTTTTAGGAATAAATGTAATAAGAGCCACTACCCATACCCAATAGGAAACCGAAGAAAAATGTTACCAGCAAACGTTTTTTTCCCTTTTTTCCACAATGGAATACATGTTTATATGTTTTAATTCCGTTATAATAAGTAAATAAAAATGTTTTAATTATTTTGACCAGAACACTGATAAAAAAGAGACTTGAATTAAAGTCGTCATCGTTCTTGAAAAAAAAATTTAGTGGCAAGAGAATTTATTTTGGGGTAAAAGAAAATATTTGGCCTGCAGAAAAACTATCTTAAATCAAGAAAACTGGTTCTCTTGAAAAATTCGAAAATTTCTCTTGAATCTATTTTCATTCAACCAAGTGCAAGTTACTTTGTTTTAAGATAATAAGAAAAATACGCTAGGAAGTACTTCATTCAAGAACATGGCCATTTTCCCAATAGCTAAATACTCTTTTGATGAAAAATAATAACGACACGCAAAGACGATACAATCAGTCGGCAGTCCGATCAGTCGTACGTCGCATTTCATAGGTCGCACATCATAGTACGCACGGGTTTTGTTGCTTGGAATTTTCCACTTGGAATTTTGCATAATTTGCTTTTTAAACGCATATCGTATAACAAATTAGTGATCGTTATTAACATGCATTTGTCATTTTTTGTGGACAAATTTTAGGATATATGGATTCTTTAAGGAGTTTCTGAAAAAATAGAAATTAGAGCATTTATTTGCTATATTTGAAGGTAAGAGACATTTACCTAATGCACCTGTTTAGATAATGCATGCGTGATTATAGATAGAATAAGAATATAGATATCGATTTTTTTATGCAAATAATTACAAAAAATTTAGAATTTCAAGTCGTCGTATTAAAAAATTCAAAATGTGACCAAAGCTTATAATTTTAATAATTTATTTGCTTTACTTTGATTAATCGTGATGTAATTTTTTTTTCTAATTTGTAGAGTGATGAACCACACCAAAAAATACCAAGGAGTGAAGAAGCAGAAATAACTACTATAGAGGAAAATAATATCACTTTACTTAATACAGACCAGGAAAACCTAAATTTATCAGAAAATAGTATACCTCGTAATATGCCTGTATATGATGTATAGACTTCTCTTAGATCAAAATAAATTTTAGTTGAGTCAATAGTATTCGTTATTAGTTTAAGAAAAGTGTCTCTTTAATCAAGAAATGTCCGTTTTCAATCAAGAATTTTTACATGAATCAAAGAGACTATTGTTCTTGTAGCAAGAACTTCTTTGCATATTCATTTTGGGTCAAGAGTGAAATACTTTGGACAGATAGATTCTTCTATTCTCTAAAGTAATTTTTTAAAGCTTATGAAAAGATAGTTAATGCTTTGGGCAAAGAAACGTCGTTATTGGCCCTATTGAAAAGCGCCAATCTTTTGGGTCAAAGTCATATTCATTTCGACTGAGAGATCCTTTTTTCAGTGAAGTTTTCATCAGCACTAGTAATGGAAAGTGTGCATGAATTCGTATCCATCTGTACTTGCAAGTTCGTCATTTAATTTCATATTGTTTCAGAACCTGTGAAGATTAAGTTTAGATATAGTAGTATGTACGTATTTAAAATAAATTTGTAGTTAAGGCATTGTTGACAATAGATATACAAAAATGAGATCTAGACGTGGAAGTCAGATAGTCAGTTAGACACAAGCATTATAACGGACTTGAAAAACAGGGCAGTTTTATGTCTTTTTTGCTTATGCTCTCTCTCTCTCTCTCATTGGGTAATTGTGGGTCATTTGGCCTGTTTGCCGATCGCTCTAATGTCGGAAAAATTACGGCAAAATTACCACCGCCACTACACGCCACAAAAAACTGTTTGTGCGTGTTCTACTAAACGATAACATTGTTAGTTTTTCTTGAATTTAGTGAGAGAATTCCATGCAGTTAACAAAATAAAACGAAATCTCTAAATATTTAATGAAAGAATTCGGAATAGATTGAATTTATAATAATTTTGTTCAATTTACATTAATATACATGGTATATTATTCAACTAGCATAAAATGGGGCTGTTATTCACGCGGATGAAGTTTATGACACGAGCCGCAGGCGAGTGTCATAAATCATCCAAGTGAATAACTTCCATTATATGCGAGTAGAATACTATACTTTATCCAGGACTATCAAAAATTTAGATAATATTAATATAAGTTCTATTTTTAATGTCAAAAAAATATTGAACGAGTATAACAAGTAAGTAACATGGAAACAAAACATTAACATTTTCTTTAACTACGTAGCTAACTAATTTAGCTTTTTGGAGTTTGGATCGAGATATCCGTGGAAGATAAATGTTTGAACATGTCAATTATTATTTTAAGTTGCTCATATTTTTACATAAATGTTTCTAAAAAGGATCGGAGAAAAAAACTGCCAGATTTTGAATTGCCTAATTTGGACGTCTGCATGACCATTTAGATTATAATTGATATTACTACTGATTACTGATTAATATTAATAACATTTGGTCACCAATAATGGCCGCCCAAACGTTGAAGTAATTTCTATGGTCATTGAATATCGAGGGGTGTCTCACTTTGATAAAAATGTACATGTACTGCCAAAATATCATTTTACTGCCAAGTGACTGTAAATGACTGTACATATTTTAGACGCAAATGGTACATAAGTACATTCTCTATAAGTTCGCGTAATGAATTTTATAAGTTTATTATTTCCGGACTTAGCGACCGTTTCATGAGCCCTTTGAGGTGGTTTTCAAAAAGTTTGTTTTACAGCAAATTGACCCGTATGAAAGTTGTTCAGAATAAATGGACAAGCAACTTTTCCTCATGAATTTTTTTTGTAGCTTGATTAATTTTGGAGATGGCGTCCAGTTCATGAATAAATTAGGGTAGTTTTCAAAGTTACTCTTTTTTCAGCAATTTCACGGTAGGAAGCTCGTTCAAAATAAGAGTACATAAGTTTGCATGTAATTTTAATATGGACACCTTTAAGTTGGTAAATTTGTAGAACTAAACAAAAATTATGAAACTACCAATTAATTACTACTAATTATGTATTGCTACTACTATTAGGTCGTAATTGTTAATTTTGAAGTTTAACTTGATATAGTGTCATTTTCAACACAACGTCAACGGTTTTTATAGTCGTATCTGCTTTAAAAATACTAAACTGTTCTCGAATAGTTGCATTTAGATATTTTAAATAGTTTTTTTCTTTGTTCTTTGTGTTTTTTGCTTCCGATGACGGGAAGAATATCCCGAAACGTTAAGCATTTTTTGTCCGTTAGGCAAATTTGTTTATTGGTAAACCACTGCTGACAATTAGTCTCCGTCTCCGTTGGATTAACGCAGCAGTGATTACAAAAAATAACTATTTTATCTTGTAGATTTTCTTACAGAATACTAACTAATTTTATTTTCTATTGCAATTTATTAGGTTGAGTCGTTTGGTTATTAGAATTTTCTTGAACATTCAACACAACATTGAGTTTAACATTTTCGTATAATGAAATTCTTCCTTATTGTCTAGTTTTCGTTCATGACTATTTTCTCTGAACTTCTGATCAATTTTGCTCAGCGTATTCTGATATTAAAATATTCTCGGTATTGTATTGAGGCGTCAAGTTGCAAAACCCGCCTTGTCCATTTTTTTAAAATGGCCTAATGACATACATATACTAATAGTGGCACCCTGAAATCTACATAAACATAATCCCAAACTGCCGTAAAAGTCGCCTATTATAAAAAATTCATAACAAATTACGTTACTGCAACAAAATCTGTCTTATCCACTTATATTTGCTTTTTATTGTCATTATTTCTATAAATCCGGCATATTTTTATAAGCTTTTTACACAAGTATAATATTACTACTGATGTCTTTTCAAATCCCTGCTTAATTTTAATAAAATAGTATATTTAATAAATCAAGTTAGGATGCAAATACCGTATGATCGAAAGAAAAAACGGCATCAGATGGCTAGGAAAAATTTACATATAAAATAACAGCGTTCTTCATTTCACACACATAGCCAATATGCATCATACTGTAATAAAACCCGCCTTATTTTTGTGTTTTTTTTTGGTTTAAAAATTAAATATTAATTTTATTTCTAGAAAAACAAGATACAAAACGATGATACGTTTTTCAATTGACACGTTTTTTGTAAATTAACGCTTCAAGCATTTGCTAAAACAGTTTTTGCTTATTATCTCGAAACAACGTTTGTGGGATAAGACGGGTTTTGCAACTTGACGCCTCAATTAAAAACAAATCCAATTGTGATTTTCTAAAATTTCTTCGTTGTTATATTTTGTCTTTAGTTATTAATTTCGCATATGCGCAAGATATGCGAAAACCGTTGGATATATTACATATTTCATGCAGTAAAATTATTTTTGTGTTAGACCGACCCATTTCCGCACCGCAGGAATGCCAGGAGGAACTTGGGCACAAAATACCGATAAAATTTGAAATATCTCGGGTATCCAGTCGACCTTAAATTGTTTTCACTACTTATATGGTAAGTTAATTTATATTTTTACTCTTTAACCTTTAGCGGCGAGACGGTTCTAGGCAAGTTGTGGCACTTACGTTAAATAATTTTATGATTCTGCACTTGCAACAGCATGAAAACTTGAAAATAATTTATGTATTCAATCTTTACAAATAGCCACATGACAGATAACTTGAAACTAATTTATTATATTGAGTTTTACTAATTGAAACAATTGAAATATAACAGAGGAAAATTTATTATTTTATTTATTTTATATGAAAAATCATCATAATAAGAAATATTCATCATTTTTGAAGATTTTACTCTCGGTATATCACATATTGCCCGGTGGTGTAGAGGTACAGCTCTCGTCTACCAATCTATAGGTTGTGGGTTCGAATACTACAGCCAGCAGTTCATTAGCCGACTATTTTTAATAAAATAAAAATAGTTTGCGTACCTAGGTCGACTTAGCTTTAAATAAGTACTTGGGATTCACAATCCTGAGATAATAATAGGCGGTTGAAGCGTAGTGCTAGCCACATTACCTTCCTTGTATACCGAACGGCTCTAGCATGGCAAGCTGTACCTTGCTACTCCCAAGGCGTTAAACGTTATATATACGGGAACTATTATTATTATATCACATATTGGCATTATTACCACTTATAATCGACAGTTCGCTAATAGAGGAATATCAAAATTTATATAATAATACTGTCCAGATTAACTCCGACCAGCGACAGAGGGTTCCTCTGATAAGTACAGGCCTTTAGTACAGGCCCCTTCTTGAGGAAGAAAAACTAAAGGTGTATAATATAAACGTAATTAAAACGTAACTGTGTTACCTACTGCTATCAACCTGATTAAAAAATGAAATAATGCTGCTTTGTTGAGAATATGATTCATTTCTACACACGATACAATCACTTTCTTATTTAGTAGATTATTTAGAAGTTTAGTAAGTTTAATATACACGGTATATTCTCATGTAAAATATGTTGACCCTCTCTATTAATCAATACAACTATATCAATATGGGCACATCGTGGATTTAATAAGACTATACAAGGTGTCCCAGAAATAAGTGCAAATATTTTAACTGGCAGTATGGTTCAACCACAGAAACACGCCTGCGAGTTTTTTTCGTTTTTCGGGAAAAAATTTTCGGAATTTTTTGAAAAATTTTTTGGATTTTTTTTAGTTTTTAGTTAAAAACCATAATTTCTTGATAATATGGCAACATAGGTATTAGATTAAATTTACAAGAAAGAAAATCCAGAAAAGATCCAAATTTTAGCAATAAATCAATTTTTTTGGAAATGTTTGAAATAAAGTAACTCCGTTATTTTGGATTTATTTGAAAAACGATAAAGAGAAAATATGTTTCTTTTATCGAGATCTACCACCCCTCAAAATACTTGCACTTATTTCTGGGACACCCTGTATATACGTAGGATGTGATTTAGTATGAAAGAAACTGCTGATAAAGTCTCTAAGTTGTTTATATAAATAATGACGAGCTTTATTGTAAAGAAAAAAATGTTAGTTACTTAAGTGCGTGGTCAAGAGAACCTACAGAAATAGATAAGGTTATATATTTATTTTTGTTTTGTTTGACGTATTTACTAAATCGTTGATCAATATCTTTTTATTTTTCAGGCAGATGAAGAAAGCAAAATAAAACACTAGTTCACGACAATACACCAAAACACTTTTGCACTGGACGCGCGTTTCGCTAACCGTGTTAGCATCATCAGCAGATGGTTAGGAGAACAAAGGTTCCAATCCCCAAATGTAAGACGAAGAAATTCCCCCTATAAATATATTTTTGAGATCTTCCCGCAATATATTTCGTCTATTAATAGTTTTTTTCTCGGTCAATACCTTTCAAATGACAAATGACTACCCTGTATACAGAGTGAGTTTTTTACAATATTCTCTATGAGTATCTCGGAAACAAAAAAAAATGGGGAAAGAATTGCAGTTTTGTGGGTTCATAAACATGCGCCTGTTAGATTTTTGAAAAAGTTTATGGCTTACTAGATATTTTGGAAAAAAAACAAATTTTGGCTATTTTAAAATTTGTCCCTAATTTCATTAGGGTAATTCCGGGAGAGACGGCCCTCTGGGTTAGATGGCCCATTGAGATATTTTCGGCATCTTGACTCTCCAATCGATGTAAACGTAGACAGTGTGACTAAACGCATGGCGTAGTTCGTGCTTATAGTTTGGTGTATTTTCATTAAAAAACGGGTAAGTTATAAGCTTTTTTATTATTTCAAAGGTTAAAAAATTTTCTATGCTTTAAAATAAGTTGAAATTTTCGAGTTCTGACTTGTTTCCTTTTTAGTTATTTACATAAATTTAATTCATTAGTATGTTGAGGTTATGTTTATATAGGCATGTAGCTGCGTTTACATCAGCTTAGAAAATTATCAGGTGGGCCATCTCTCCCGCACTATTGGGATAGATTGCCCAGTAATGTTGTGGTATAGATGGCTCGTGAGCCATCTCTCCCATACTGCCCTGCTAAGACTAGTTGTCCCATTTGTAAAAATATACTTTTTTAGGTTAGGTCAGGTTTGCAGGACAGTATATGAGAAAAATAATAATTATTTACTTATTTATTTATAGAGTCATGCCGACCGAGTATCGACGGAAAAGAAACGTAGAAAGGCATCAATGGTCAGAAGAAGACTTACGAAGGGCAGCTGAAGCAGTCAGAACAGGCCAAATGGGAGTACGGGAAGCTTGCCGTAATTTTAAAATCCCCCCACCTACATTTCGGAGACGGCTAAAAAAATAATGATTTTTCAAGAAAAGGCTTGGGGCCACCATCAATTCTCGGAAGTGAAAATGAGCTAAAATTAAAAAATCATATTCAAAAATTAGAAAAACATGGTTTCGCTCCGACCAGAGATTGTGTTAGAGCTATGGCTTTTAATTTAGCAGAGCAACTAAATATTAAACATACATTTAATAGAGAAAAGGGACTTGCTGGTTACGATTGGTTGAATATGTTCCTTAAACGTAATCCTGACTTAAGTGTTCGAAAAGCAGAGGGTGTTTCATTAGCCCGTTGCCAAGGGATGAACAAGAACGAGGTTTCATCTTATTTTACTCTTCTGCAAAACGTACTGGAGGAAGCTGACATAATGGGTAAACCAGGGCATTTGTTTAATATGGATGAGACGGGACTCCAACTAAATAACAAACCAGGATACGTTATTGCAAAGAAAGGTTCAAAGAATGTAGCAGCCATTACGTCTTCGGAAAAAGGTGAAACTATAACTATTATTTCCTGCTGTAATGCTGAGGGTTTTTTTCTCCCACCGGCATGTATTTTCAAGGGCCAAAATAAAAAAAAAGAATTTGAAGATGGTATGCCACCGGGTTCTGTTGTGTATATGAATAAGAAGTCGGCTTACATTAGCACTGAATTAATGTTTACTTGGCTAAAGAACCATTTTGTTCCAAGGAAGCCTGAAGGAAAAGTTATTTTAATGTTAGATGGTCATGCTAGCCATTGCAATTCGCCTGAAATGCTTGAATACGCCGAAGAACATCAGGTATTATTGTTTTGCCTTCCTAGCCACACCACCCAATTTCTGCAACCACTCGATAGAAGTTTTTTTAAAAGTCTTAAGGCTTACTTTAATTCTGCGTGTAACAGATATGTGCGAGCAAACCCAACGAGAAAAATATCAAGGCTTAATTTTGGAGAATTACTGGCCGATGCTTGGTCTAAATCAGCCACAATAGAAAACGCTGTCTCTGCTTTTAAATCCACAGGCATTTGTCCGTTTAACCCCGAGGCAATACCTAATTATGCTTATTTAAATGACAACGAGAACGACCATCTGGAAAAACGCAACATTGATAATCTCAGCGAGACTCCTGAGCATTTGGAAAATCCAGGACCATCATCACAAGAAACTAGGACCAATGTCAGTACGGTCAATAATGGAAATCAACCCATTGCTGCCAAAGATAGTTCTTCAGATGGCGATACACCTGGTAAAGTTAACTAAATAAATTTTTAATAATCGTTAAAATTTTCTTATAACTTTTTTAGGGACGATGTTGGCTAAAATGCACCCTGTTCCTAGCACTTCCTCTATTTCTGTGAATAATGTCAGAAAACGTGGAAGACAAGTTGCAACTGTTCTAACGTCTCCTGAACATATTGAGAAAAAAAAGTCGGCTCAGTTAAATAAGGAAGCAAAAGAAAGGAGGCAAACATTCAAAAAAAAAAGTTACAAAGAAAAATGTAGAAAGGAAATCACAGAAAATGAAATCAAGAGAAACGAAATATTCCTCAACAGATGAAGATACCGACTTTGAGCTTCAAGAATCCGGCGATAGCCCTTTAGAAGAGGAAGATGTAGAATGTGTAGGTTGCGGTGAACCCTACAAAACAACGGTGAAAAAAGATGACTGGATTCAATGTGTATATTGCAAAAGTTGGTGTCACGAAACTTGCTCAAACTTTGTGAATATATGTAACCCCTGTGGTAAGGTTTTAAGCAAGAAAAAAAATGAATAAGGGACATTTATCACTTTTCACACTTCTTATTCTTATTCTGAATATATTATAAAACGGTTCTTTACAATTTACATGAGACAAACTAAAGCTTAAAAAATAATATCGCTGCATAAACTTTAAGTTATTTTAGAAAATGTTCAAAAATCCGCCATTGTTTTGAGTACATAAATGCATCTTTTTAAAACTGAATTACTAGCTATTCTCACAGAACGACCAGTCGACTTAATTAAACTTCTTTTATACCACCTCTTCGAGTGCCTATTAGTTCATAAGTTTTTTTTTGTTAACCTTGTTGTTAACCATACCGCATAAAAAAAATCAAAAATGGATAGGTCAGGTGATCGAGGAGGCCCATGAAATTGGTTCATCTCTTCCTAGCCTTGGGTTTGCATAATTATGATAAAAATAATTTTTAACATTTCTTTCATTATGAGGGAGAGTGTCACAATGAAAGTCATGTTGGAACCACTCTTTTGATGGGCGAGTATCTAACTGCAAGTAACGTTCACCGGTATCCTCGAAAATGTATGGCCAAGAAAAGTTGAACTAATAATCCTACATGCTTTTCTTCATTTCAAAAAATCATATTTACAATTTCTGTTTATTTTAATTTACATAGTTTGGATGTGACAGTTTCACAATTCTGAGAGCAACGAAGATTGAACTTGTTTCCACGGCTAACTAAGTGAAATTGTTTAAAAATCGTAAGAATTGGCTATAACTCAGTAATTTTTTGGAAAGAGAAAATTATGGCTTATATGGCTGAAAAGTATAAAAATAGCGCTTTTTATGAAATCATGGCCAACTTTTTTTTGTCTCATAAGTTTTTCTCATATAGGTATGTCAAAAACGACTAGCTTTAGAAAAAAAACGGATGACACAATCTTTTTAAGGATGTGATTAGTGATTATCTACAACTTATTTGAAAACTTTTTCTCTAAAATAGATTATAATGGAATTAGAGACAATTTTTAAAATAGCCAAAAATTTTTTTTTTCGAAATATCTAGTAAGCCTTGAACTTTCTCAAAAATCTAAAAAAGCGCATATTTATAACCTCACAAAACCGGAACTCTTTCCTCTTTCACCATTTAACCGACTCTCTATCTCCAATAGTTTCCGAGATACCCATAGAGAACATCGTAGAAAACGCCACCTTGGTATATAACATAATCGCAATCAGAGAAAAACGCATCTCGCCAGTAAATTTGTACGACCTTTCGTCGAACGGCCTAACTCAATATAAAGTTAATTCCGCGAACATGCGCAAATTGCCCCAGTCTTGACGATGCTATACGGGGCCCGTCCGTCCCCTCCAACGTCGCTTAGCATTGAACCCACTTACCCAGAGAATGTACACACAAACGACGCTCTCGTATAAATAGTAAAGAATGGCAATGCAGACGGTAGCGTCTGCATTACTACGTTAACAGACGGTTAAGAGGCTACGTTAACAGACGGTTAAGAGGCAGATCTCGTGTAGGATGTAGCTTTATAATTGAACTATGCCAACGCAATGAGGTATATTTCGGTAAATTTCAGTACTTTTTATTCAACTGTTCTAATCTATGTTCTTCTGTCGTTTTGTGTTTGGTTTGGTTTACTTTTCTTCTTCAATCTGCATTACCGGTTAAAATGTCCTAAAAATGCGGAAAAATATTACCGGTAAATCCACTTAGAATACCGGTAATTTCGGTAAACATTAAAAAAAATAGACACTATAGGCTAGAAGCCAAATATGCTAGAACTCAGTAAATATTAGAGGCCTTTATTTTGAACTTTTATTACAATTGCAATTGGCAAAGGAGTACGACAGGGAGACGTAATATTCCCAAAGCTGGTTACAGTCAACATTAGAATAAATCATAAATCATTAGTCAACTAGACTGGACCAAGAAAGGATTAAAAATAGATAAAAAATATCCTAACCATCTAAGATTCGCTGATGATATAATCCTGATTGCTAATAGTCCTGAAGTCATGATCTATGCATGCGAAACCTGGACACCTTAAACGGACATCATAAGGAAACTGCAGGTTGCACAACGTTCAATGGAATGAAATATGCTGGGAATAGCCAAGTGAAACTGCAAAAGAATAGAGTGGATACGACAAAAGACCCAGGTAATAAATGTCATCCAATGGCAATGGGTAGGACACTTGGCAAGAAGAACGGACAACATATGGACAATTACAGGATTACAGGTACCTACCCACGAGGAATTAAGAGACCTAGAAGACGGCGGAACCTGAGATGGGAACATAATATTAGGAAATTAGCAGGGATAACTTGGGTCCGCATAGTCAAAAATAGACAACAATGGGCCCATCTACAAAGAGAGTATGTGAGGAAGGCTACGTCACAATTGGAAATGGTTGAATAAGCTGAAAATGATTACGATTGCAATAGATTTATTACAATATCCATTCTATAATTATTCAATTAAATATTCATCAGTTTTATTTAGTATGTTTTCAAGAAATCCCGTCAAAAGTTAAATTGCGCCAAAAAAATACGGTATAATTTTTAATCGCAGCATTGCATTGCAAAAAATAAAAGTTTCTATGGAGCTGTTAGTTGCAAACATTCAAATCAGTTTGTAATAGATTTTGCTTTAAAATGTAGAATTGCTGGGGTAACAGATCAGAGCACAACTTCCAGTTTTGTGCCCTTCAATACTTACACAATGAAAAAAGATTTAAAGAATCCGATTCTAAAAATTGCCGAATAAGAAAATGGAACAAAATCCGCTATAACACAGACATTAGTGTATAGTTTTTCCAAACTAACAAAGACACAATAGTGAATAGTATTAACGAAGAAAAACGCTAAAACTTTTCATTCGCTTGACGATGCTCACAAAGATAATGCCAAAATTAAAAGTTCTATCATATTGCAATTAACTTCGGAAGAACTATTATTATGGTATATATTTCTATAACTAGTTCAAAGGATTACAAAGGGGTCCAAATAAAAAATCGAATTTGAATCCTTTTGATATTGATGCCATTTGTTAATTCTAACTCAATCTCTAAAAAGGTCAATGTTTAACTGGGCTAATATTCCGGTTCCTTCAACATTGGCAGAAGCTCTGTTGTCGGTTAAGAGAAATATCTTCTTTCCATAAGAAAAAAAGCAAGAGCCAACTAACATCTATGGTTATTGCCCAAACTTTGAAAACAGAAATGCAATATTTTCAGCCAGAAGGAATTAGAGGAAATATGAAAGCTGCTTTAATTTGATAAAGGTTGCTTTTAAAAACCGGTAAACAGGTAACTCCATTTTTTAAATTACTAATTACCGGTAAATTAAAAGTGGGTATATTTGCAATCCCTAATGGACAGAAATTTATATCTAAAATTAATACTTAATTACATACTACCATTACTCGCTGACGAGTATTCGACACACATCAGAAGATGGTCACGCAAGGCGTTTTCTTTTATGACCTTTTCTGTGACTGAAAAGCCCGATACTGCGAGAGTATTGCGAGAGATACCGCACTCCGGACATTCGAAAATCTTATTGCTTTGTTGCCTCTTTACTTTTTGGTTGTCGCTGTTAACTGAGTTTACAATTCTTCTCAATTGAGTTCTATTGTGAGGTGCTTCTTCCCACTCATTCTGCATGTTACTCCCCTTTAAGTTTTCGTGAAAAATGTCCTTGTACCTTTTCAGTGGTCCACCCAGCCTCCTCTTACTGTTTACAAGCTCACCGTAAAACAGAAATTTTGGTATGCGGTTTTCTTGCAATCTGCATACGTGACCAGCCCATCTTAAGCGGGATTTTGTAACCATGACTTCAATACTCTCGCAGTTAGCTTTTTCAAGTACCAATACATTTGAGACATGATGGAACCACCGAATTCTTAAGAGTTGGCTAAGGTGTCTCTGTTGCAACTTGTTTAATGCGTTCGGCGGTACGGTACCCAGGTTTCGCTCCCATATAACATGGTGGGGATTATAATTCCTCGGTACACTGCAAGTTTCGTTTTTGTACTCAAATCATGATTGTAGAAAACCATGTATTTTAATTTCCAGAATGCTCTTAAGGCGCAGCTAATCCTGTGCTGAATTTCAGAGTCAATATTGGCCTTTTCCGATACTTAATTACAATTTATACAGTAACTAAAAAATTATGTCGATTATTTTTTATATTACTTTAAGCTTAATATGTTTCTTATTCTCAGCCAATTTACAAATCTGTGGTGGTGAGTATTAAATTATAGTATACCTATAGATGTAATAATTAAAAAGATAAATAGTTAACTAAAAACAAGCTAACATTAAATAGAGCGTGGCTTTCATATAGACGAAATTTTGAAATGCACTAATTACGTGTTATAATGAACAAGTTTTGGTGTAAAAAAGAAACGAAATAAGTAGGAAAAAGTATAGTAATTAAACTGTTTAAACATCGCGTTAGACACACTTTGAACATTAGATTATAGAGTTTCCTAATATAGAAGTATACTTAATATATAATTTAATAATGGGCCAAGATTAGGCCTATAAGTTAATCTCTTTTCTAAATTTTGTAAAGTATAGGTATATAGGAACCCATCTATTTTAAAAGAACGATTTTCGTACTAATAGCTATAAGATAATGGATATTAATGGCATTATCCTCATTATATATATGGTCACTTAGTTTGTGGCAGACTGAATTGTTACAAACCCTGGGAATAATCAAAAGAGACCGTAAAAGAATAGAGTAGATACGACAAAAGATTCAGGTAATAGATGTCATCCACTGAGTCAAATCCCTCAAATGGCAATGGGCAGGACACCTGGCAAGAAGAATGGACAACAGATGGACCACAAAAATTACAGCATGGTATCCACGAGGAATTAAGAGACCTAGAGGAAGACGTAATCTGAGATGGGACCATGATATTAGGAAATTAGGGGATAACTTCGGCCCACAATAGACAACAATGGGCCTTACTACAAAGAGAATACGTGAATATGTGAGGGAGGCTACACCATAATTGGAAATGGTTTGGTGAAAATGAATGATGAAATCACTGAATCACTGAAAATGATGATGATGATTATCATAACTTAACTAGCTATGATAGCTGGGTCTTTAGATCGACATTTTGTAAACATTGGTCGTCGTGGCTAAATATGATCTATATATCATTACTTCTAATTCTGTATGCAAAAACATAACACTATTATTCAACAATTATTATACTCATAAGTCGTAGGGAAACACCAGAAGTCATTTTAATTGTTAATGTCCGTTATTCACACAAGTTCATAAGTTCCGTGACCTTAACTAAGTTACTCTTATTTTATAAAGTTAGTTCAATTACCTGTAGTACTAAAGTACATAACTGCAGTAATACTGTATATTACTGGGTAACAATAAGCATGGTTGGACTGGCCATACAGTCAGGGTGGCGGTTGCCAGCCGGGCCCCAACTTTCGCAAGCCTCTGTCTTAGGACCTACATAGTTAACGTTTAAACACACGGAAATAATAAATTGTAATAAACCCCACAATTGTAGAAACTACTGCTGCATTTTGCCTCTAAAATGATACTAGGCATCACGTTGTAGCTTTTATTTCTATCACAAGATCTCCAAAATAGTTAAATATGCTTGATAATACGAAAATAGCGAACGTGGTAGCAGTAGCGTAACTTCAAATGTGAGGGCCCCCCGCAAGATTTTTTAGGGGCCCTTATATTAAAATAAAAAAACACTAAAAAACATAATATAGCTTTATGTAGGTATATCAAGTCATTTAATATATAAAAACAAAAATTTAACTTATTCCACCTAAGAAAAAATAATAATAAAGGAACATAAAAAATAAACATTACAAAATAAATCAACATAAAACAAAAACTTAGGTACTAAAAGAAAACTAAATAATAAAAATAAATAAACATAAATAGAATTTGTCTAATAAAAATATGATTCAAATTAAAATAAATTAATAGCAACAAATAAAATGTAAAAAAGGAACAAACAATGCGGGGCCCTCAAAATCACGAGGCCCCCCCGCCGCTGCGGGTGCAGCGGGGCCTACGCCACGCTACTGCGTGGTAGCAATTCTCACAATTTATGTCAAAGAATATTCAGATTGTACTCGTTAAAATTCAAATGAAAATCATTATTACAAATTGTAGCACTATGAACTATTTTTTGATACAATTTGCTGTTATTAAGGCACTATTGTAAACCGAGTTGGGGAAGAATAATAATTTAGCTAATACAACAATTTTGTGCCATATGTTTACAAAAATCTAAGTACAATTTGTGGTGCAATGTTGTAGTTTTTTCTTTTATATATTTTTTCAGTGTAAAATGAAACGGAAAACAGTGACGGTAATATTCTGAGCTTATTTCCAAAAAACTTTTTTCTGGATTAACAATATTTACATTTGCATTGCATTACGGGTAGTTTGCTGACTTCAAACAACAAATCAATATAGGGAACAACTGACTAAAAACCTAAAACGAAAAAAAAAATCCATCCGTGTCCCTTCTCACAATTCTAACAAGGCCCTCTAACCCAGTCCGACCCTGACAATAAGTAGTACCTGGTAGGTACTGCAGTCGAAAACTAAACAAATTTTTTATTATTAAATAGGTTCAAATCTAACTAATTTCATAACGATTTATACAAAGAAACACAAATATAAAATAACATATTTATTTTGATGTATGTAGAAGTATAACCGCTGCTACACCGCCGCTAACGACATACGGCAACGCCGAAGACCACACTGGTCTCTCTCCGTCACGAGTCGACCACGACTCCTTCATTTGTTATTTCTAATTCAAGGCCATCTAAGCCGGTCGCCCGGCCAATCCGCAGCGAGTGGCCCACCGAAAACATTTCCTAAACAGGAACCAGCAGCCGAAATATCAACATGGCCGGCTATGTTCGACTGTTTTAGGTACTCCTATTGGACGATTCGATTTCGGTTCAAAACTCGTTTAGAATAGGCCAACGATGGAGGATCACTGGTCAATGTTTATTTAGGTAGTTTTTGTTCCATTGTGTCTTAATATTTTTATAATTATTGTTATTTTTTACTTACAGTACCCGGTACATTAATGGAATAAATTATGTTTCTGTTGAATTATATTACTTAAATTTACCAGTTTACTTCTAAAATAAGTTATTTTAATTATTCTTAAACAATAATGTTATAAAAATAAATACAATATACATTAATGAAAACGTTTCAAGTAGGTAATAATTAGGTTAGTTAAGAGTTTTCTACGATGTTCTCTATGGTGATCTCGAAATCTACTGGAGATAGAGAATCGGTTAAATGGGGAAAGAATTGCAGTTTTGTGTGGTCATTAGTATGCACCTTTCAGATCTTTGAAAAAGTTCATGGCTTGCTAGATATTTCGAAAAAAAAAACAAATTTTTGCTATTTTAGAAATTGTCCCTAATTGCATTAAAATCCATTTTAGACAAAAAGTTTTCAGATAAAAGTTGTAGATAATCGCATCCTTAATGGGATTGTGTCCTCCATTTCTTTCTAAAACCTGTCATTTTTGACGTATGACACAAACATATGTTTTTTTAAATGGAAAGCATAGGTGGTTATATGACTTCATAAAAAGCGCCATTTTTTAAGCTTTTCAGCGATATAAGCTATAATATGTTATTTTTTCGAAAAATTACTGAGTTATAGCCAATTCTTTTCATTTTTACACAATTTTACTTAGTTAGCCATGGAAACAAGTTCAATCGTCGTTGCTCTCAGACATGTGAAACTGATGTCACATCCACACTTTGTAAATTAAAATAAACAAAAATTGTAAATATGAATTTTTCAGATGAAGAAAAGTGTATAGGATTATTAGTTCAACTTTCCTTGGCCATAGATTTTCGAGGATACGTTGACCGGTGAACTTACGTTTTTTAGATAACGGTTTTCAAGACATTAAGGAAAATTAAATTTAGATACTTGCACATCAATAGAGTGGTTCCAACATGGTTTTTGTTATGACACTAATGAAAAGACACATACATCCCTAATGAAAGAAATGTTAAAAATTATTTATATCATAATTATGCAAACTCAGGGATAGGAAGAGGTGGACCAGTTGCATGGGCCTCCTCGATCACCTGACCTATCCATTTTAGATTTTTTTATGCGGTATGGTTAACAACAAAGTTTACAAAATGTCGACCCGTCGTTCTGTGATAATATCTAGCGATTCAATTTTAAAAAGATGCATTTACGTACTCAAAATAATGGTGGATTTTTTGAACATTTTCCAAAATAACTTAAAGTGTATGTATGTACCTAGTGATAGGATAATATTTTTTTAAGTTTTAGTTTGTGTAATGTAAAATGAAAAGGACCGTTTAATAATATATTCTGTCTTTTTATAAGTTATAAATCATAACAAAATAAGATTACCATGCCAACTAAGTGAAATTAGCTATAACTCAGTAATTTTTCGAAAAAAATCATATTATAGCTTATATAGCCGAAAAGCTTAAAAAATGGCGCTTTTTATAAAACCATTGGCAACTATGGTTCCCATTTAAAAAAACATATGTCATATGTCAAAAATGACAGGTTTTAGAAAAAATCGGAGAACACAAACTCGTTAGGGATCTGATTATCTATAACTTTTATCTGAAAACTTTATGTCTAAAATAGATTATAATGGAATTAGGGACAATTTTTAAAATAGCCAATATTTGTTTTTTATATATGTAATATCTAGTAAGCCATGAAATTTTTCAAAAATCTGAAAGGCGCATATTTATGACCCCAAAAAACTGCAATTCTTTCCCCATTTAACCGACTCTTTATCTCCAGTAGTTTCCGAGATACCCATTATAGAGAACATCGTAACCCTATATAAGGTATGTTATAGAATTAAAAAAAAATATTATAATTTTTATGTCTTTCTCTTCTTCTGTGCTTCCTCATCTATCTCTTGACTTCTCTTTAGATTTTTTAATTATTCATTTTTTAACAACATTATTGTTACCTAGTCAAAAAAAAATCAAAATTATAATGTTCAGCAAGTTAAATTATTCCTATAAAATACTAGATATAAGAGATAAGACCGCTGTGTAATAACTTGTTTTTAGCGTGCTAAGTGCTTAATAAATGAAATATTAATTAATGCATTAGATATAGTTAAGAATTTAGTATAAAATATTGTAGTTATTGTTGTAGAAATAAACTCCTCAGACAAGGTTCTACCTTAAGAGGATATTATTTTTATTCACTATTTTGTATTCGTAAGTTATGTATAAGTCTTGTATATACTTTGTAATGTTTTATAAAAAAAAAAAAACATTATTAAAATTATATACTGCAATTCATAAAACTAGTTCAAAATTTGCATTGGTTTTCCTATATTTCCAACGACAATGCACCACTCGGTATATAAATTCAACCAATTCTAGACAATTACCACTGCTATTCTAGTTCTTCGGTATAAGGCTGATTTTAATTGCTTCCGGAGCTACACCAAATTGCTTTTTTAAACTTTTAATTGGTTTAATAAAAGGCGTTCTAATAAAACGCCGAATAATTAGCCGTCTCCAGAAGTAATTGTCTTTGGAATATGAAATTTAATTAGCTTGTCGGCCCACGTCTTTTCAAATCAAACACTGAAAAAGACGTAAAATATGAAAATATTCAATTGGAAGGATTTCTCAGTGCTCAAACCTATCATGGAAAGATTAATTTAATTTAAATAATAAATTTCTTAATAATATATTTTCTCAAAATTAATAGAATAATGTATTTTTTGTCTTATGGGAGAAACTCAATTATATTCAAATCTAGAATATCACTTCATCTAAAGAAAAAAACATTCGACCAATGTGTACTACCTACCAGTCATGAGCTTTGCATGCGAGTCTTGGACTCTTAAAACGGACATTATAAGGAAACTACAGGTTGCACAACGCTCAATGGAACGAAATATGCGGGGAAAAACCAAGAAAGATCATAAAAGAATAGAGTGGATACGACAAAAGACCCAGGTAATAGATGTCATCCACAGAATCAAATCTCTCAAGTGGCAATGGGCAATACATCTGGCAAGAAGGACGGACAACCCACGAGGAATTAAGAGACCTAGAGGAAGACCAAACTGAGATGGGACCATGATATTAGGAAATTAGCAGGGATAACGTGGGTCCGCATAGCCAACAATATATAACAATGGGCCCAGCTACAAAGAAACTATCTAAACATGTGAGGGAGGCTACACTATAATTGGAAATGGTTGAGGAACCATTAAATGAAGCTGAGAATGATGATGATCATGGTGATGATGATTTTTTGTCTACTATTTTTTTTTGTTATTTATAATATATCAATAACAATTTATGAAAAAACTCTGTGGCAGATTCATCTCCAAAAAAGTCCTATGGGTATTTCGCCACTGTAAGAAAATCTACAAAATTAAATAGTTATTTTTTTGTAAACACTGCTGCGTTAATACAACGGAGACTAATTGTCAGTAGTTAGGTTTACTGATAAACAAATTTGCCTAACGAACAAAAAAATGCTTAAAGTTTTGTGAAGTATATCCCTTTCCGTCGTCTGAATCAAAAAAAAAGCACAAAGAACAAAGAAAAAACTATTTAAAAAATCTAAATGCAACTATTTGGGAAGACTTTAGTTTTTTTAAACAGATACGTCTATAAAAGCGTTAACTTCAAGAAATAAACAATTACTTCCTGATAACAATTACTTAATAAAGTAAAATCAAAAAGCTTCAAACTTTCTGTATGATTAATTTTTACGTATGTTATGTATATTTAAAAGAACCAACCTATATAGATGACGGATAAGCATGAAGAGAAGATAAGTGAAAAGAAGTTGAATTATAATAACTGGTTAGGAAATCCAACAGATGAAAATTGGTTAGCATATAAGAAGTTACAAAAGGAAGTTCGACAACAAGTAACCGAGGAAAAGAATAGTTTGTGGGAAAGAAAATGCAATGATATTGAGACTTACATTGGGGGATCTCGATCTACGGAAGCATGGAGAACTCTGAAGTGGATGAAAACAAATACGCGTGAACGATGGACGGGAACTATATCTTTAAGTGATTGGAGGAAACATTATGAAAACCTATTGTTATATATTTTAATTATAGCCAAATAAACTTTTATGTTTTTTGTATATAGGTATAGGAATGTTAAATATTTCTTATAGTTGTACAGTGTAGAATAAACAACGTTCAGAGCAACATCGTGTTTGTTTGATTCTTCCTAAATTATTTAAATTAATAATTTACTGGACAGAACATTTGGCGACGAGGATATTTTTGTATCGAATATTTTTATATCGAGTGATATAAGTGAAAAGTGTTATCGAGTAATAATAATAAGTAAAAATCGAGAGTGTTTAAATTAACATTAACGTTTTTTTTTGGTGTGATATTCAAATTGATATTCACAAAATGGCCGAAGTAATAGGAATTCTTGGTTCTTTACAGACATTTGACCATAATTCTTCAAATATAACGATGTTTAAAGAACGGATTTCGCAGTTTTTTATCGCGAATAAAATTACGGACAAGGACCGAATGAGGGCGATTTTTTTAAATGCCCTTTCTGAGAATACATATGTACTTGTTCGGAATTTATGTGTGCCAAAATTGCCAGAGGAACTGGATTTCGAAAGTTTAATAAATCTGTTGATAGCAAATTTATCACCGGTTAAGTCATATTTCGCTGGGAGACTAAAATTTTACAATAGTAAACGAAAAGTAAATGAAAGTGTCGCAGACTGGGAAGCCCGTGTTAAGAGTATGGCTAAATATTGTGGTTTTCAACAAGAATTAGATATAGTGATGCGTGACATTTTTGTGGTTGGAATAAACGATACCAAGATCATGGATCGACTGTTGAAGAGGATGCTTCAAAAGCAGATTTCAAGAAGATGGTTAAGCTTGCTTTGTCCAAGGAATGTGTCTTGAGGGAGCATGAAGTTCGAGAAAATTTAGGGCTGGTTTTCATCAAGTCGGAGCCACTAAATTTTTATCAGCAAAATCAGAAGTCGAGACCCGGAAAGTGCGGTTTCTAAGAAAACTACCCCAACAAGTAATTCACCTCATCTTCAACAACCCTCATCAAAGAAGAGGTGAGAGTGATTTTAATAAAAAAAGAAATCAACCGTCCACAAGTAAGTGTTTCGTTTGTGGTAGAACTAACCATTTTTCAAAAAACTGTGCTTATAAAAACTGTACATGTTTTAAATGCGGAGAAAAGGGACATTTAGCACCGCAGTGCAAGCGTTTACATAAAAGTAATTTTTTATGCGAAGAATATGAGGATAAAACTCATAATAGCGATTCAGAATCAATTTTTATGTTAAAAGATATAAATTTATTACAATATTTCGACAATACTGATATAGATAGTAATGGAAATGTTAAACCTAGTTATGTAAAATTATTAGTTGAAAATATTCCTATTAATTTTCAGATTGACACAGGTTTTGCACATGCTCCAATTTCTGAGAAATTATTTGAAAAACATTTTAGAGGTAAAAAGTTACAAAATAATGATTTAGGTTTTTCTGACTATGTAGGAGTTCAATTTAAACCTTTAGGATATATTTTGTTAAGTATTGTTTTTGAAAATAAAAAAATTTCTTTAAAAACATATGTTATACGCAATGGTGGTCCTCCACTAATTGGTAGAAATTGTTTAAGTATGTTAGGTTTAGGTATAAGTAAAGTTAGTTGTAAAAATGAAACTGAAAATTTTAATTATATAAGTCCAGAATCTGAGGTTTCAAATTTAATTAGAAAATATTCAGATATTTTTGATAACCAAATTGGAACATTTAATAAATTTAAGGTAACATTAAAATTAAAAGAAGATGTAACACCTAAATTTTGCAAGCCTAGGCCGGTGCCTTTTGCACTTAAATCAAAAATAGAAAATGAAATTAAAAGGCTGGTGGATAGTAAATTATTAGTGTCCACTGATTTTTCTGAATGGGCAACACCCATCGTTCCGGTGTTGAAACAAAATGGCGGTATTAGAATATATGGCGATTTTAAAATTACGTTAAATTATAAAGCCTTGGTGTCCGTGAAAAACGGTAGAGCGATAAAACGGAATATCTAGTGACCAATTCAGATGATAAATTTGACATTTTTATTACTGACAATGCAAAGCTCAGACAGGTTGAATGGTTTAAATATTTGGGGGCACGTATAACCAGAAAGGGACTGGACAAAACAGAAGTATCTGCTAGAATAGAACAAGCCGGAAAATTATAGGAGCAATGAATGGCATCTGGTGGGACAAAAACATAAGACCAAACAGAAAAGTACATATTGGAAGAGCCCTAGTGGAGTCGGTAGTAACTTATGGGTGTGAAGTTTGGTCCTTAAAAGCTGAACAAAAGCGAGCTTTGAATGCACTCGAAATGGACTATTTGAGACGCAGTGCGGGAGTATCTAAACTGGACAGAGTTAGGAACGTGGAAATCAGAGCCAAAATGGATGCCACACAGACAATAGTGGATAGAGTCGAACAGGGAGGCCTTAAGTGGTTTGGACACTTGCTACGCATGGAACACCAATGATAGCCCTACCGTATCTACAGCTGGTCACCTCCTGGAAAAAGGAAACGAGGACGGCCTAGAAGATCCTGGAATGAGGCCATCAGAAGGGCAATGGAGGACCGTAACTTGGAAGAGGAAGATGTTCTTGATCGTAACAGGTGGCGGTTAGGCGTGGGGATGCGACGTTAGTTGCGACAACCCAGGAGTATATATATGTATATTTATGTTATGTTTTTTAAAATTAAAGAAGAAATTGCCATACAATACTAACATTTACAGATGCATGAGCAATACATTTATTTTTATAAGATTGTATTAAAAAGCCCTCTTTTATGTTTCTTTTAGAGGCTATCGCTTTTTTCATTATAAAGAAAAGAAAAAAGAAAGAAGTTAACATGAACCATACAGAAAGTTTGAAGTTTTTTGGTTTTACCTTATTAAGTAATTGTTATCAGGTACTTAGTAATTGTTTATTTTTTGAAGTTTAACTTGATATAATGTCATTTTAACAAAACGTCAACGCTTTTATAGACGTATCTGTTTAAAAAAAACTACAGTGTTCTCGAATAGTTGCATTTAGATTTTTTTAATACTTTTTTTCTTTGTTCTTTGTGTTATTTTTTTTGCTTCCGACGACGGGAAGAGATATACTTCCTGAAACCTTAAGCATTTTTTTGTTCGTTAGGCAAATTTGTTTATCAGTAAACCTAACTGCTAACAATTAGTCTCCGTTGGATTAAAGCCAGCAGTGTTTACAAAAAATAACTATTTTATTTTGTAGATTTTCGTACAGTGGCGAAATACCCATAGGACTTTTTTGGAGAGTAAAAAAATAAAGCAGTACGTTACCCTATACATTTCTTGGATATATTGCAAAAGAATCAAATAGGTATAAGTTTGATGTTGGTAAATAGAAAATATATTTTATATGAAATGGTTTGCTCATAAAAAGTATCCAACTCTAGTACCCCTGGAATATTATTTAGTGGTTAACAATTATTTAATATAAAAAAACAAGTTAAAACATACAATTTAACTGTTTTTTAAATTCACCTCAAACCACTTTGTATAAATATTTTTATTTAAATTTTGACGTACCATTACGCTTTCATTTTATTAAACTGCATAAACCGTATGAACTGTACTCTAAATTAACGAGAATCACGAAAGATCAAAGGGAATGAAACAGATTGAAAGCAAAATAACCGCAATTACATATAAAAGCTCCGAACAAATCCGTTACACCCACGTGTTATCCTTTTTAAAAGCCACTGAAAATGTTTTGAAAAGACTATTTTTTTTAGTATTGTTTATTTATTATCGTTAATGCATTGGTAAAAATAGAAAATCAAATGGCAAATGAATAGGTAGGCTTTAAAAAAATTAAAACAAATATTTAAAAACTACAAGCTAATAACTGTAATATTCTTATTTTGTTTCAAACTTTCGACTCTGTGTTGTTATTAAAGGCTCCACTTCTACTATAAAAACACAGTCAAAAAGTTAAATAATAGTTATTTTTTCTACAAGACGATAAAATGGTATTTTATCGTCGACCGAAAGGATTAATTCACGAGCAATGAAATCGCGAGTGAATTGATTTCGGGAGACGATAATGCAATTTTATCGTCGTGTATAAAACAATATTTTTTCCATAGCGAGTTACGTTTTAAAGAATATTGAGAAATTATTATTTCCAGGAATTTATTACGAGTAGAAAAAATATTGTGCTGATTTGGCGTTGGTTTCTATGTAATTTGACAAATAAATAAAGCTGTCTCTTTAGTTGTCAGTTTTGAGTCAATATTTTTTAATTCTCTTTCGTATCGATTGCTGATTGAATTCGAGCCAGAAATGGCTCAAAACGAAATAAGTAAATTACCAACCGATATTCAGGCTGAGGCGACAAACGCCATATCCAAACTACTTCCAATTAAATCCCGAATATCTTATGAAAAGGAATACAAAAATTTTCAAAAATGGAAGCAATTAAAAAACGTGCGAGAAAAAATAAAGTTTTTAACCTATCCTCGCTGTTAAAGTATCATTTAATTTACCCTTGAGGTTAAAGTACTATTTTATTTACTATTTTTGATAGATATAAGGCAATTTTAACAGTTGCTATGGAAAAAAGTATTTTTAAGACTGTACCCGAATTCTGTAACTTAGAAAACGCTAAGCACGTTTAGACGCTCAGCGTATATGACGTTAATTTTCGTTTAGCCCGCACTTGACTACCGATTTGGGTGTTCTCATTTGATGCGCTTAGCGTTTTTACCCACTGCGCTAAGCGATTCGAAAACGGCTACCTTAAAGGATCGTTTTGCTAGTCGAATGGTCAGTAAAAATAGAAAAAAATGTGATTTTGTGCGTTCTCTTGCTCTTTAATGAAAACTACCTTCTTCTATAAATTCCTCAATAACCAATTGATACTTTACGACTTGGCAGATATAAATATTGTTCAAAACATCGAAAATGCTGGGACATTTCCCTCGTATAATAAGAATAATGATATCCATGGAAAAACAGATTGACATAACTCAACAATAGGTTATGAAATTCACCCTTTGAATAAGAAGACTAAGGAAGACTAATCAAAAATCTTAGGTACACCGCGATGGGCCTCAAATATGGCTGACTTAAATTCCGGTTTATCAGTGTCGTTCTAATTTTATTTAAAAAATGTAAAACTATGATGTAGGGTAGACGTGAAGTAGACTCAATAATTTGTTGTTTTATTTTACGTTGTGAATAAATGTTGGTAGTTATTAAAATTGTTATAAAAATATATAATTCTAATAAAAATAGATAAGTTATAATAAGTATTTATTAACACAAACATCCGATACGCTACTGAAGCAGGTAAGTCAAATTAACGTATCTAAATTCTTTGACATCTAATCTTTGACAAGTAATAAATAAAAGCTAAAATGCAAGAAAAATATATAATTTAGTTAATTTAAGTGAATTTCATAAATTATCGGTTTACTACACGTTTGTATATTATATAGTCACTTACTAGCGAAAAGTTGTTCCATTATTTCACTTAATTTTTGCCGAGATCTACCGCACGCTACACAACCAAATATTTTAGAATCTTTTTCGATAAATCGCGATAGTGTCACTGTTAATTTAAGTTCTGCCACAATTTCCATTTAGATTTACTACCTTGACTGCAACTATTAGTAGTAGAATAAATAATAAATAACATAAAATAAGCTCCGTAAAGACTGACAAATCCACAAAATTTCAAATCAAATTCAAATGTGTCAAATGAATCGTCAAACAGAACTGTCAGGGATCCCCACCCTAGAGTGCTTTTATGGTGCTTTTTCCGCCCACCATGCATGAATACATGGATAGCATTATGTTCCTTCCTTAGTCTTCTTCTTCTTCTTTTTTTTATGATGGCTCTGCTACAAGGCAACCGCCAGCTCAATTTGGGAGTGACCAAGATGTTGACTGGCTCTAAACCATATCAAGGCCACTGATTCTTATCTGAGTAAAATGTATAATGGGTAAATTTTAATATAACTAACTTCTATGAAGGTAACCTGTGACCTGTGACTGTAAAATGTTATTATTATTATTTATTAAATATATAAATGACGTGCTGAAAGGAAGATTATATCACACACAAAGGCACATAGGATAGAGGTCACACAAACAGACTGCATTCGGAAACTGAAACAAAAAGAAAATAAAAAATAGAAAGTTGAGCATTATAATTTAATTCTATTAATGTTTAAAAATATCATAATAGTTTCTATTAATTTTTCACTTGGCTTAGACAAAACTGTAAATATTGATAGTGAGTCTTAGTCTTCTTATTCAAAGAATTCACCTAACCTAACCTAACCTAACCTAACATTAACATGTTTCATCGTTTTATCCACATTTGATTATTAGATACCTGAGAAATTGCGATGCTGCCAATATGTGCTCAATGCGTATCCAAAAACGATTCGCACGCCAAGGACAATACCAAAATCGACTGCTTGACGTTCCGCTAATCGAATACTTTCGTTTATCGCTTTGAAAGCTTAACGTTGTTATGTCGAACTTCCAGAACTCGGGCCCTGAACGCCTGTGGGAGCTTTTGAGTTTGAGTCACAGTCACAGTTTTCGTTAATAAAAAATTTCATAAAAACCCAAAACTAAGTCAACTACATGGTTTAAAATTAACCGTACAAACCCAGTCGTTCCGCTTTTTTTGCTTGGAACTCGTTCTGAGAACTTTTCGTTTTTCTGAAAGCAGGCAAAGCGGAAAATCAGAAACGCGTGTGTGAAATACGGAAAATTTGTTGAGAGTTTTCCAATTGTATGTTTAAAATGAGTTTTGAAGGAAGGCATTTCAGAACTACAGGGCAATTTCATATTGAAAAGTCGATAAAAAATATTCAGGTAATTTAAATCTCACTAAAAACGTATTTTGACCAAACAATTTAATATTTTTGAAGTCATTATATTTAGGTATGTGTACAAAATAGTTAAAAAGTGTACATATTAAAATTACCAAAGCTGGTACAGCCGTTAACATAGTTTGATATTTTTTAACGATTTTGATTTTTTTGCAACATTTGGCAATTGATATACTGATGACAAAGTGAACACATACATTAGTCATAATCTGAAAAAGATAGATATTCAAAAACGCTGATTGAGATATGCCTAATATACAAATTTAATATTGAAAGTCACTAAACAATCTTAAGTCTCAACACACCTATTTCAAAACCTGAAAATTTTAAATGTAGTATTTTTTTATAAAGCTGATTAAAGATAGTTTATTAGATACTGTATCGAGACAAATTTATTCCAAGGAAAATTCAAAAACCTATAAATTTATATTAAATGAAACACAAATCCTCAAGACTGATTAATGAACGACCTCGTTTATCTAAAAGCTTAGATTAACACCGTTACGGAATCTGGGAGGCTTCAAAGACATTGTTTAAAGCAATATCTCATAAATTTCCGTGTAAGAGGTACACGAACGTGAATTTGCGAAAAAAATGAACAAAAATCGACGTTTTTAAATTTTATATTTCGATATTTTATCTTCATTAACTTTGATAAAACTACAGCGATATTTGTTTTAAATATATTACACCTACAATCTTATATTAAGTCTTTTGCTACAGCCTCAACAACGTTTAATAATGATTTATATAAAAGGTATAAAACCTTAATAGAATGGTCCTATCAATGTGCAATGCTCTAAAAAATATAACATATTGTTTTAAAATGGCATTTAGGAATCGTACTGTATTATTGTTAGTCATATATTTATTTATTTATAACATTATATCACAGATTAGGTATTCTATAAGTATACAGATAAAAATCTTGTCCCTAATTCGTGGTACGAAAATTGTTTTTTATGACGATGTGCAAACGAGTCATATTTCCTGTGCGCAAAAATAAACTCGGATAAAATAACAATAAACAGCGTAATAGAGAGATATCGCTAAACCGAATAGCGTGCATGGACGTTAATAAGGCCAGGTGTTATTTCCTTTACGTCAGGTGTTACGTCGCGTCCGCTATTTAAACTTAACCTAACTTTGCCGTTGGGTTAAGATCCCGTGGTCTAAAAGGAATTTTTAAGAATGTCAATTATAAACTTGTGTATAGTGCTGATAATAAATTACAACAATTATTAGGTAATCCTAAGGATAAAACACCTCCACTGGAAAGGTCGGGTATTTATGAGATTTCTTGTAAAGATTGTAATCAGAAATATGTTGGGCAAACTAGAAGATCAATATTAACTAGATTTAAAGAACATTTAGCTCAGATAAGATATGGTAGACCGGATAAATCTTGCGTTACCGAACATATTGTTGATAAAGAACATTGTATAGATCTTAATAATTTAAAATTAATTAAACAAGTCTCAAATTACAGGCAATTAGATGCATATGAAAGCATCAGAATTAATAAATGTAAAGATAGTATGAACAGAGACAACGGTCCAATTCCTTCAAGTTCTTTGTTCCTACTACTCTAGTGGCGGAAATCTAACTGTTATGCTCAGTAGGCTCTGTCTCGGTTGGCTAGATTTTGCCACGCCCACTCGGTGTCCACTGGGCGACTATATAAACGCCCAACTTGTAGATTGTACTTTAGTTTATAATCATCTGCTGATGATGCTAACATGGTTAGCGAAACGCGTGTCCAGTGTAAAAGTAAATGTGTTTTGGTGTATTGTGGTGATTTAATGTTTTTATTTTGCAACGACTATGCCCAGAAGCTTACCACTTTTGGTAAAAATAAGTGGAATTGAGTTGGTGCTAGACAGTTATCGGCGCTATTAGGACTCTGAATTCAAAAATCGAAATGTCGAAATACATTATAAATAATTGATTGTTTTTTTTTAATTTTTAATGTTTCTGCTATAATTTGTTCGGAGACAGTATGTGAAAATCTTTACAAACAAAAAACAATTGCTGAACATTGCCGTGCACTTAAAGTTCATGGACATGTTTTTTTTTTTTAATTTTTTGAATGGAAAAAAAGCCAGTCTAAGATCCGAACTTTAAATTAAAAAAAACTTTCGATATCTAAACTGCTTCTTGAGTTATCGCGTTTTATATGTTAAAAAGTTAAGTTTTCAACTTTTTAACAACTTCATTTTAGAAACCGCCAATGTATGTATATATTAATAAGTTCCATTATATTTTTCAGGATTTCCAACTATTAAAGTATCGGCGAAATTCGTCAAGCACGCCACTGATAACCTCCACAGACCCGTAACGTTCCGCTCCAAACACACCTTTATTGGCCTGCCCATGTTGCGAGCATACTCCAGCATACACATCGACTTCATGTTCAAGACCAGAGAAGCCAATGGCCTTATCATGTTCAACGGGGGTAAAAAGGAGGATTTCGTAGCGGTAGAGCTGGTGGATGGGCATATAAACTACGTGGTGAACGTTGGTGACGGGACGGTGACCCTAAGAGATACTGTAAGGTGAGTTGGGAATCGAAAGTCTGGAATAATTCTTACACAAGGAATTCAAGTGTTTTATTTAGATTTACTGAGTAATCAAAATAGTAGATTATTATTTTCTATTTAAGTACATTGCAAAATATATTAAAAGCTTCAATAATAAATTAATAATTTATTATTATTTAATTGATAGACTACTCAAAACAATAATTATCGCATATTTTCTAAGAAAATATTAATTTAAAAAACAAGACACTTTGAATTCCCTGACTTACGATTTAAAATAGTATGGATACTGTGAAGAGAAATTCGATACAATAAGCCTATGTGCTATAATTTTTAGTCGGCCGACTATTTAGTTGCATGTGAACGCGGCTTGATAAGGATATATTGTTTACAACTATGCAACTAAATTGTCGGCCGATTAAAAATTGTCTGTCAGCGCATAACCTAAGGCGACGCAATGTAATCAAATATTGGACCGATCGGCTCCATAAGAATGCATTGCTTTTACTTTTGCAACTAAATAGTCGGCCGACTAAAAATTACATGTCATTATTAACTATTATTAATTATCCAAAAAAAACTCACAAGAGAAAGGCAAAAAAATGCATGCTTCATTTAGAAATATCTAATAATTACTTTTATTCAAATATGCGATAATTGTTTTGAGTAGTGTATTAAAATTATTAAAGTAAATTAAGTTTTAAAATGTTGTTAGGTAGTTGATTTAGATAACAATTTATAACAAAGTTATTCAATAAGTTAGTAAGACACTAACTAAAATAACTGACTTGGATTTATACCGTGCTGGCAACTGTTACTTTTGGGTCGGTATTTACATGTGTGGAAGTAAATCGCATAGAGAATCTTATTAAGTCGGAGTGAAAGAAATGCGACGGTGTGCTGGTTGCGGCGTTGCCGGTACGCGTATCAAGGAAAGTAAAATCACGAACCGCTTATTTTAAAACGACTTTTTTTTGAAAAGGTAATTAGATAAAATCGTTAGATATGTTTCTGAGTATCTGAAATGGAATTATGATATCGTTAGGGTGTCCATTTTTTTATAACGAAAAAACGTCAGTAATCGCAATAATTTAAAAACTTATCTTTTTAACACATAACACGCCTTAAGAACCGCTTTAGACATTGATTTTTTTTTTATTTTGAAGATCGGATCTTTTACAATATGTTTAAATAAGAAAAATTCGATAAGATTGTCTTTTTCCGTTCAAAAATTTTAAACAATCCATCCATTTACTTTTAGTGCATAGCAATTTTCAGCAACCGTGTAACTTTTTATTTATAAAGTTTTTCACATACTGTCTGTGAAGAAAATATAGCAGAAATGTTAAGAAAGTTTTTGAAAAAACTACAATCAATTATTTTTAATAGATTTCGAGATATCGATTTTTGAATTCAGAGTTCTAATAGCGCGACCACTGTCAAACACCAACTCAGTTCCACTTATTTTTACCAAAAATGCAAATGTTTCTAACTTGCACTTAAAAATTTACAAGCTATAGGGAAAATTACAACGACTCGTTAATAAATAAACAAATAAAGTATCGCGAGACGTAATTAAATCGTAAAGCTGAACGCATGATGTACACCTTTCCCTAGAACTTTAAGTACTGACAGAGGTACTGATTTGGTCGACCCGTCGACTCAGACAAATCTGCTATATCCCCTTCCACGTCTCTTAGCAATGTGCACAGTTTCTCGGTTTATTTCATACGTTTGGCAACGTGTTTACTGTTCTCTCTTTGTTCAGTACATTATAAACGCATTGTACTCTTCTTACATACGGAAATCTCGACCCAAGACTAACCTTTGCCAACCCTTATTATGAGATGTCACAATATATTGTCGCGACCTAGCTGGGGGTTGTTTGCTAGGGTCGCTATACCAGGTTCTCTCTCTCAATCAAAACAACCATTGAAGAAAATGTGCATTTATTTAATATAAAGTTCACAGTATAATACAATTTTGGGGAATGCCAAGACTTAATGGTTTAGTTAACTAAGTACTTACAGGAACATCTTCAGTCTGCGCTGTCTTCTACTAACGGACTGATAACGCGAATTACTGACTGTATAATACGACTCACATCGATGGACTAACTAACTACCTCCTCCTGTTTTCAGCACACCATTTTATATTTTTCCGCTCGTCCCAATTATCGGCGGGTACGTGCTCAAAAATCTCCTTTGTATATTTCCAGCACCGATATTTAGTACGAGCTAGCCCTGAAACATCACGCCTACATCGACCTGATTTTAATTGTTTAATTAACAATGTTTATTATAAGAACATATTCAGGTCAACGTATACGCGAACGATTCCCTTGAATCCACATCAAATTGTTTACTAGAATTATATTTTACATGATTTTTCCCAATTCGATGTAAACCCAAGTTGGCCTATATTTAAGTCTTGACAATATAATAGAATTGCATACTTACATTATAAGTGTTTTATGGGATCTCGTAGATAGTGCTGTTCTCTAGAAACTTCTAATGCACGCTCAACCTGGAACACCCCTGTATAGGGTGTTAAATTATAAAAAACACAACTTATATAACTTATGAAATTTTTTTGGGGAAACCAAGGAAAAAATTAAATCATAACATCATATATTCACAGTATTTTTTTAGAAATATGATAATATATAAAAGTTTGTAATATCCATACTTAGTTTTTAACATTCTTAAAACTTATGTAACATTTCATAAGATAACTTAGAAAACCTTCCGTGGCAAATCACTTTAACTCGACTTTTATATTATTGATGACCGTAATGCCTCTCGCAATTTACTCTGGCCCTCAAGTAAACTCCGCTACTTACAGTCACATATCATTTAAACTACCGAAATCTCGACAACACTCGCCCCAACGGTAAACCGTAAAATAACTGCTATATTGCTCTAGTTCGTGGAGCACTTTATATGAACCTCAGTCGATATCAGAGTACACGTGTCGAAGATTCTGGGACGTTAAAATGAAAAATAACACAGATGTATGGAAACTAGAACACATATTTTATTTGTTTAGTTTTGATTTTGTAGTATCGTATCTGTAGTATACCGTGCTGGCAACTGTTACTTTTGGGTAGGTGTATACGTGTGTGGTAAATAGTAAAGTAAATCGCATGGGGATCTTATTAAGGCGGAGTGAGAGAAATGCGACGGTGTGCTGTTGCGTTGTTGCCGGTGCGCCTTTCTTTATCAAGTAAAGTAATATCACGATCGCAAATCGCTTATTTTTAAGACTTCTTTTCAAAAAGGTAACTAGATAAAATCATTAGATATGTTTCTGAGCATCTGAAATGGAATTATAAGGATATCGTTAGGATGTCCTTTTTTTTATAACGGGAAAACTTCAGTAATTGCGATAATTTAAAAATTCAACTTTTTAACACACAACACGACATAATTTAAGAACCACTTTAGATATTGAAGCTTTTTTTATTTTGAAAATCGGATCATTTACAATATATACGTAAGAAAAATTCGATAAGGTTGTTTTTTTCCATTCTAAAATTTTAAACAACCCATCCATTTACTTTTAGTGCATAGCAGTTTTCAGCAATCGTGTAACTTTTTTATTTATAAAGATTTTTACATACTGTCTGCGAAGAAAGTTTTTGAAAAACTACAATCAGAATTCTAATAGCGCGACCACTGTGGAACACCAACTCTATTCCACTTATTTTTACCAAAAATGCAAGTGTTTCTAACTTGCACTTAAAAATTTTCAAGCTATAACAACTCGTTAATAAATGAACAAATAAAGTACCACGAGACGTAATTAAATCGTGAAACTGAACGCATGATGTACACCTTTCTCTAAAACTTTAAGTATTGACAGATGTACTGATTGGGTCAACCGACTGCGACAAATCTGCTATATCCCCTTCCACGTCTCTTAGCAATGTGCACAGTTTATCGGTTAAAGAAATTATATATGCAGCACTATGTACTCATATATGAAGTGAAATTTCTTAATAACAACTATTAAAATGAAGGATTTGGGGGAGATGTTTGAAAAAGTGTAGTTTAAAATGTTGAAAAAGCAATAAATTAAAAATTAATAAATAATTTGATTCACTTTCACAAAATTTGTATTAAAATGGCCGTCTCTCCGTCTGATGACTCCATTCGGGTACCTTTATCCTCGTGCCGAGTTTAGTTCCAATCGACCCATAATTAGGAAAAATCCTGATGATTTGGTCAATTTCTTTGAATAAGAAGACTAAGGAAGGAGCATAATGCTATCCATGTATTCATGCATGGTGGGCGGAAAAAGCGCCATAAAAGCACTCTAGGGTGGGGATCCTTGACAGTTCTGTTTGACGATGCAATTGACACATTTCAATTTGATTTGAAATTTTGTGGATTTGTCAGTCTTTACGGAGCTTATTTTATGTTATTTATTATTTATTCTACTACTGATAGTTGTATAAAGGTAGTAAATCTGGATGGAAATTGGCAGAACTTAAATTAATAGTGACACTATCGCGATTTATCGAAAAAGACTCTAAAATAGTTGGTTGTCTAGCGTGCGGTAGATCTCGGCAAAAATTGAGTGAAATAATGGAACAACTTTTCGCTAGTAAGTGACTATATAATATACATACGTGTAGTAAACCGATCATTTATGAAATTCACTAAAATTAACTAAATTATATATTTTTCTTGCATTTTAGCTTTTATTTATTACTTGTCAAAGATTAGATGTCAAAGAATTTAGATACGTTAATTTGACTTACTTGCTTCAGTAGCGTATCGGATGTTTGTGGTAATAAATACTTATTATAACTTATCTATTTTTATTAGAATTATATATTTTTATAACAATTTTAATAACTACCAACATTTATTCTTCACAACGTAAAATAAAACAACAAAATATTGAGTCTACCCCACGTCTACCCTACATCATAGTTTTACATTTTTTAAATAAAATTAGAACGACACTGATAAACCGGAATTTAAGTCGGCCATATTTGAGGCCCATCGCGGTGTACCTAAGATTTTTGATATGCTCCTTCCTTAGTCTTCTTATTCAAAGATCCATTTAGAGGCATCGGTTCGAAACGTCGAGGGCGTCATCCTGTAGCCCATCCCCAATTATGCCGAAATCGACCTACATTTTTATTCCATATCAAATCCTTAGTCCCACCCTGATGAAGATGTACACGAAACGTCGCGCGTCGTATCCAACCAAAAAAAACGTACTACCCACCAAATTTGGTCGCGATCGGACGATATCAACTTTTGACGTTTCTTACGTCAAAACAAACTGTCACAGTGATACATGTCGTACACGGTCAAGTTGGCCTTGGTCCAATCTATCGACATACAAAATTTCATTTAAATCGGACGATTTTTTCGCCATTGATGATGAGGTTTTATAGTGCACGAAACGTCGCCAAAATATCACGAAAAGATAGTGAATAATATAGGGATATAGGGATCGAATAGCCTCATCTACATACCGAGTTTCAGCCCCCTAGCTCGCATCGGGCCCGAGTTACGACGCTCCAAAGATCCATCTCAACTTCCTCATTAGCTTACCAGTTTTTCGATCATTACCATTTTTTGTGACGCGTGTCGTGACGCTAGCCCGTATGTCAAGACCTTGAATTCCTACTCCCAGCGTGCGTATAAAGAAATTTCACTTCAAAAAATGACAACTTTTTTAGTGTTTTGTTTCAATTGTCAACTGAACTAATAGAGCCAATGGAGATTTCTACTAACAAGGACATCTAGAATAGGCAGGCAGAGGTGAGGCTCTTTCTCATCGGTAAAGCATGATTTTGAAGATAAAACTCATCTTTAACTTCTTTTTAACACTCATACCATCAATATCTATTTACTTGTTTTTAGTAAGCATCCATCCCCTTTACTTGTCTGTTTAAGTAGGTAGGTACACGTAAAATGGAATGTTCTAGAAAAAGTGATAAAACTTTAAAACCATTAAAGATAAAAAAAACCTTTACCATAGTATTATGTGTAATTGCTTAGAATTATCTGAAAAAAAACGGTGTCGCAGTAAAAAACTTAGTTCAAAAATGTTACTTCTTATTTTATCCTGTATATCGAATTAAATTAACAGAAAAATGAAAATTTGCTAAGCCACTGTGTATTCAATTAGATGAGTTACTCTTCAGTGAAAAAAAAATATTAAAAATCCATTAAGCGAATTAAAAAATTATTTGATACACTTGTTTATTTGGTTATAGACCAGTAAAAGGCTTTGAAGTTCTTATTTTGTATTTTGTCAGCGTTTTGATCAATATATTATGATCTTTGTTTGGACTGAAGCAAATAGCTTAAATTAGGGTCACGAAAAATAAAAATACTAGAAAAGATGTGTTGTTATAAAAAGTGGTACAAAAAATTTATTACAGTGACCCGTTTCTTACCTTCGTCAGTGTATTTCAATAAAAAAAGTTAAAATAAATAGAGACAGTACCTATCAAACAGACATTACATTTTTTAGTGTAATTTGTTACGTAAATTTTCATCAAGTAACAGTACACAGTTTCATACACTAATTTGACAAATTTTTTTCCAGAACACACCTAAACGATAACAGATGGCACATAGTAGGTATTCGTCGACCATCGGCCAGACAACACACGCTCATGGTAGACGACGACATTGTCATAGCCACAAACTACGGAACAGGAAACTTAGAGCTTGATGGTATTCTTTACCTCGGAGGTGTCTACAAGGATCTGTACTCGCAGCTACCGCAAGAAGATGTCAAGTCGAGACACGGTTTCGAAGGCTGTATTGCTGGCTTGGACCTGAATGGAGAGTCGCCGAATATCATGGAGGATGCCGTGGTGCATAGCTCTTTGGTTACGGGTGGTTGTGAAGGTACGTGTTTAGTTTTAAGTTAAGATACTAATATACTACGTTAAGACACTAACATACTATATACCTGTAATATCTAGCTAAAAAATAATCCTGAAGAACTACAAGCAAAAATCAATGAACTAAATAAAGCCAGCAATTATTTAAATTAAATTATTTAGTCTGAAAATGAATTTAACAAAAACTAAAGTAATGTACAACAAATTGTTAGACAGAAAATACATTCTAATAAATAATACGATACTGGAAATAGTAGAAGAATATACCCAAGTAGCATTTTCACGACTTGCGACCACATGTTTACTAAACACAACGTTGGATTAGTTACAAAAAATAGTTAGCTCCCTACCTTGGGTATTAAAATAAATTTAAACGTTTTTATAACGTTGTGCCGACGTTGGACTAGTACTACAGCAAAGTAGAAGCTTCTGCGACGTCGAGAATAAACGTTGTCTTGTACCTTTTTTGCTTAAGTGATCTTTAGGTGATTCGGACAACTAGTTACAACGTTGGACAATATAGAGTTTTCCGACGTCAGTTTCAGGACCTATTCCAACATTATGCAAACGTCGTCTGTTTTACTAATTCCAACGTTGTTTAGATTTCCTTATTCTTACGTTGGTAGGACGTCGAGTCACTACCTTTTTGCAACTGTATTGTATTGAACCATAACCTTAAATCTTAAATTTTCACTTCATTGTTCTGTTCAGTCAGACAGTTCAGTGCTGTTTTTGTTTTTATAAAAAAAAACTTAATTAAAATGGGACATAAGAAAAGTACATATAAAACTAAAGTTAAATATACATCGACATATATTACCGATAGTTTATCCGCTCCCTCGTTTATTTAGATTATAGAGGGCGGCACAAGCTAGACTCTAGGATGACTAAATTAGGCAATCTTGCGACTAGTATACTACCTGTTAAGGCCGAACTGCGACTTTATTAGTCCAGTATGCGACCACTCGAACTACTCCATCTTAATCTCTAAAACAACAAAGTGAAAGCCGCCATGTTGTTAAATAAGAAAATGTTTCGTTCCTAAAGTAGCAATTCCTGCTTTTTGAATACATTAACTTGAAATATTTGACCCTAAAAAACACGCGGAAACAATTTTTTCGACTGCGAATAAATTATTCTCATTTTAATAAAAAAAAAATTCAAGGAAATTTATAAAACTTCTTTAATTTTAAGGCCCATTAGTATTTTTCAAAGCAGAAACAATACATTTATCAATAAAGTTGTTTGCGTTTAACTTTTTTGCCTTGGGTAACGAGTTACAGAGTCGGTTAAAGTGTTTCAATAATTATGATCTTCAAACATCCCCCACACTTAAATATTTTTGTTTTGTTTTCCTTCACTGCCATCTGACATATGTCTCTAACTAAATCATAAAAAGTTTTTACTATAATTTACAGAGTGGTCTGAACTGTATTCCTAAACTGAAACTTCGGCAGCCTATTCTGAAGTCAAAAATAAGTAAAAAAGTTCGTAAAAATGTATGTCCTAAAATGCTTAGTTTCGGAGATACGGGATGTAGAAGTTTCATTTTTATTTCGATTTTTTTCAAATAACTTCTAAAGTAACGTGAATATTTGGATGAAAAATGGTGCCTGAGAGTTTGTTGACTTGAGAAATTTGGTTTTGATGTTAATATTTCTACTAATTGTAAGGGTAAACTACATTTGTTTTAACTGTTTTAACTTTTCGTTCGTACCTGTATAAAAACTACTGAGTGAAAAATGTACATTTCCGTGATTTTTTACGTAAAAAGTGTCTCTTAGTAAAAATCGTTACGACTAACCGTTCTCAAGTTATTTATAGAATGGAAATAGTCAATACATGTCATTATTGACAAAAAATAAACATGTTGATTAGACAGTTATTTGACCAAGTAATTTGGGAACTTTTCATTTTTTAAATTAATCATAAATTTTTCTTCTAAAAAATGATGATAAAACAGTTTCTGTTGAACTTTTCGCACAAAAACGTTTCAAATTTATGATTTCAGTCCAATAACTTTTTAGTCAACTTGTTTAATTTCTGTCAATGTTGACAGGTATTGATAATTTCGATTCCAAATATCTCGAGATTCATTACTCGTAGCGATTGTTACCAAAAGATCTTTATTAATCAAAAAACGTCGTAAATGTATATTTTTTTACTTAATAGTTTTATACAGATACGGACGAAAATTTATTAATCTTCAAACCAGTTAAAAAATATGTACGCCCCCCAAGAACAGTTAACCTAATAGGACTGCTCATTCAGCCAAAAGTGTCCGCCAGGCGCATGCGAAAACTACTCGCTTTGTGACGTCATTGTAGTCCTTGTCGTGGTTATTAGCATAAAATAATTAACTAGAAAGAAGTGTCAACTCTGTGTTAAATCGTGGAAACACGATACGCCACCGAAAGCCTTCGTTGTCGTCTGGAGAACTAATTTTCCAATTGACAGGTTGACATGATAAGGACATGATGGCTTAATTTTCATTTCCGTTTCCGGTTATTCAATGGCGGGTCCTCTTTCAGTTCAAATGTATTTTGTATTTTTACTTTTCATAAATAAAACCAAAAAATTATTTATTCACATATATTTATTTGAAATATGGAACAACGTGACTAAATAAATATAAAAATATAGAGGATTGTATTGTTTCAATACCAATTAGTTAATTATATGTACTTTTAACGTAAATTAGTTAAGGTATAAGCATGACTTACAGTATTTTGTAAATAAACACACGTATTCGCAGACTTCAAGGACAGAAAACGGACACAGGAACATGAAAACGGGAGCCTTATACAAAAACCTGAAAACAGAAAAACAATTTTTTTATACTAAAATTAACAATGTAAAAATATCAATAGGTATAAAATATAAATATACTGTTTAAAAAAGCGTCCATTATTCCCAAAGAGGCCTGGCTTATAAATCAAAAAGAAGCAAAAAGAGACTTTTAGTCGGATAACATAATCAGATTATCAGTCCGATTTATTGCATTATTGACAATAAATCGCACATACTGGAGATAACTAATGTTGGCTATAGTTAAAAGTGATCTTACCTTGCTGTAAATTGTTTCCATTTTCAAAAAAATCGCCGATCAAAGAGATTATAACACCATTTTCTTGCATCTAAAAAATGTAAAAACAGTGTTTATTTACTACCTATTTTTCATATACATGGGACATACCTACTACTGCAGAAACGTCATTTTCTCCAGGATTCTTCATGTAATATATATTTTATATACTTTATTACCTTTGTATTTATAAATTTCAGCCGAAATATTAAATTGAACTTCCAAAACGAAACTAAACGGAATGAATTAAAATGGCGTCGAATATTTTCGAATTTGTTCTAGAACAAATCTGAAGTTGTCTCTGAAACTGAAATCTGTCAATTCTAAACTGTGAAGTTAGACAATAGTTGGACAAAAACAATGCTGTCCTTGTCTAGGCGGCCATACTTGTGAGGAGAATGACAGGAATGACACTAATGACTGTTTCCAATTTTCCTATTTCACTGTCACCCCCCTGGTTATTAGTCCTTATCCGGCAACCAATAATACACACACGTGCATTATTGGTTGCCGAATGCAAAACTTTCATTATTTAGTTTATTTATTTAAACACCTTATATGTATGCAGTATAGAAAATTAATTGTATAAATCGTATTAAATACTCCGATAATGCATTTTTAAGAACAGCAGTTCCCAGCATCACCTTTTGCAAGCATTCTTTTTAGAGTACTTCCATATTTTGCTTTAAAATAATTAATAAACAAATCGTGGGCACTTAGTAAGCACTTTGTGACAATCCACAACACAAAATGAACGTATTTATACACTCCATAGCTCTAAAAACTTTAAAGACACCTTTTTCACATTTAAAATTGACAAAATAATTAACTCAAAATTTCTCAGCTGTTATTTTTATAAGTTTACCATAGGCAACTCATAATACACACTATCTTGAAGGCTTTGACAAGTGCTACAATGACGTCACAACTGTCAGCTGAAGCGCGGGAAGAGGCGAACGTACGTCTTATGAGGATGAGCAATCCTATTAGTTTACCGTACGCCCCCTACAAGTAATAGGAGTCATATTGACATCATAATCAAATTTTTTATGTCAAAACACTCCCAAAAACCAATTTTAGTCATATATATATATAATCATACTCAATTATATTCAAATCTAGAATATCACTTTATCTAAAGAAGAGAACATTCAATCATAAGCTATACATGCAAAACTTGGACACTTAAAACTGACATTATAAAGAAACTGCAGATCACACAACGCTCAATGAAAGAAGTATGCTGGGGATAACAAAGAAAACCTGCAAAAAAAATAGAGTGGATACAGCAGGATACCGAGCATTAGATCTCATTCACAGAATCAAATCCATAAAGTGAAAATGGGCAGGACACCAAGAACCAAACCCAAAAATGGGATCATGATATTAGGGAATTAGGAGGGATATCTTTTCACAAAATATAACTGTTTTATTGATTCTGTCCAATACCCACAAATTTTCTATATATTAATTATTACTGGGTAATACAATAATCATTATGTGTTTAAATTTTAAAAGCTTTATACGAAGATATACAACAATAATTCTACTTGTAGTACTTATATCTATCTAGAGATCGGTATTATATAACTTACCAAAATCTTAGAAGATAATCGAGATAATCCGGATTCAGTTATTATAGGATTTGGAAAACTATGTTTATGGTTTAATCGGCTTAAGAGCCAAACGTCAGAAAACTTATTAAACTCACCGGCAAGATTAGATTATAATGTAGAGGGTTTATGCAGTATAAATACTGTATGATCGAAAAAAAACAGCGCCAAAGAGGGCTGGAGAATGAAAATCGATGATAATTTTGGCAAAATCAATCTCTAGATGTATATATATAAAGAGGATTTGGTTTAAGTATTTAATACTCGTTTCAAACTACAGTCTAATGCTGCCTTCCCGTTACCCTACGCCACCACATCTCGATTTAGAGCGACATCGGCTTCTAGGTTACGAGCTTCCATTGCTTCCTTAACCGTTCCGTTCCAGGATTTTCTTTGTCTACCTCTCATCTGCCTTGGGGAGCCCATTGAAAACCTGTTTTTGGCCACCTGTTTCTCAAGCATACGCAGAACATGTCCAAACCACTTTAAGCTGGATTTTTCGATTCGATCTAATACTGTTTCCTCCGGTGCATTCATGATACGCCTGACCTCGATGTTTGTGTTTTTTTTTCATCCTAGGTATACCTGCGCTTCTTCTAAGGTAGTCCATTTCAACAACTTGGATTTTGCGCTTCGCGTATGTACTCGGAGTCCATAGCTCTGAACCATAACAAAGAACTGACTCCACAAATGTTCGTCCAAGTGTCTTTTTAGTTGTCGCAGACAAGGTTTCGGACAAGTAAGGCTATTAAGACATCAAATAACTTGTTTGCTCTTCTGAATTCGGGGTTTCTTCTTTGTCCATACTCTCGTTGTTGAAAGTAACAGGTATTTAAATTTGTCTACTTGTTGAATCTGGACGTTATCATTAATGAAGACTTTAAAACAAGCGTTGGAATTGACAACTAAGTATTCCGTCTTTTTTAGACTAACCAGAAGTCCCAACGTTGAGGCAACGGGCTAGCGATCTGTTACTCGGAAAAAAACTTAATAGCTCAAAGAACCCTTCCATCGATTGTCATTCTCCAGCCGTCTTTGACGCTGTTTTTTTTCTCGATCGTATGGTATCTATGAACAGATATTAGAATTTAAAAATATACATTTGTGAAAGTGTAAGTGAACGCGAAAAATCGGTTCAGACATGCAACAAATAATTTACAATTGAGTTTTCGTTCGCATAACATTATCTAGCAACGTTTTCGTAGCATGGCACGTTGTATTGCATGTCTGGCGGCATTTCAAAAACATTTTTCAGACAGCAGAATTAATACTTTCAGATATCGATTGATATAGTATTAATTTAGGGTTTTTATTGAAGTGACTTATTATATTTTATAATATTTTATTTCCTTTTTTTTGTTTTTGAAAAATGAGTTCCTATAAAAGAAATACATAGATACAGTATATTAATAGTAGATTAATAATTACATTTAATATACAGGGTGGTCCGAACCATATACCCGAAACTTCGGCAGCATATTTTGCAGATAAAAATATAAGTAAAAAAGTTCGTATAAATGTATGTCCTAAAATGCTTACTTTCGGAGATACAGGGTGTAGAAGTTGCATTTTTATTTTTATTTTTTCCAAATAATTTCTAAAGTAACGTCAATATTTGGATGAAAATGGTGTCTGGGAGGTTTTTGACTTGAGAAATTTTATTTTGATGTCAATATGACTCCTACTTGTAGAGGGCACCACCTACATAATTTTTAACTGGGTTGAAGCGTAATAATGTTTCGTTCGTACCTGTATAAAACTACCAAGTAAAAAAATATAAATTTACCACGTAAAAAGAATCTCTTAGTAAAAATCGCTGCGAGTAATGGGTCTCCAGATATTTAGAATCGAAATTATCAATATAGTCTATAAAACGAATAACTTTGAATTTGACACTTCCCGCGGGCTTTTCTAGTGTTAATTTTATTAGGTTAGCAACTTGTGGCCATGCTGACGCAATGCCGTCTCTAATAGATCAGCCTCGGAGCGAGATTTATGACGTCACGCTAGTTAGATACTACGGATTAATAAATATGTTGTAAAATACATGGAAAACATAATTATTCCTCGTATTTTTGGTTTGTATTTTAAAAATGATATAGTTTACATGAAATATACATAATATACAGTAAATAAATACAATATATATACCTATTTATAGTAATAAATCCTTTGGCAAATAAACTATGAACCATACAAATGCAGCAAATGTTTTACAATATGGCTGAAATCGTACTCCATAATCAATATAGATAGTTTTAGTGATAAGAATAATAACTTAAAAAAATATGTGGTCATCTTTTGACAAGTTTATATTAGTTTATTATTGCAGTAAACATTATGTGGTGTGTGGTGTGAATAATAAAAAACCAAATGAAAACTTAATCAGCGTTTCTCCCGAACCTAAATCCCAAGAAAATCAAAAATTTTAGAATAATTTTACATACAAAATGACAGCGATCTTTATTTCATAGCCATCGCTAACGCCTTTTTTTCTATGATATTGTATTATTTGCAAATATAATTTTTCGAACATTGATACTTGCAAAATATACATAAAAATTTTGTGAATGCAAATAATAATACATCACTATTAGTAGATATCGAATGTTTTTTGTTAAATTAGATCGATTTTCAAACCCCAAAATTTAAAATATATTTTACATTTTACCCAATATCTTATGTACCACTTATTCATTATTTGTATATTGTAAAACATTTGCTGCATTTGTATGGTTCATAGTTTTATTTGCCAAAGTATTTATTACTATAAATAGGTATATATATATATATTGTATTTATTTACTGTATATTATGTATATTTCATGTAAACTATATCATTTTTAAAATACAAACCAAAAATACGAGGAATAATTATGTTTTCCATGTATTCTACAACATATTTATTAATCCGTAGTATCTAACTAGCGTGACGTCATAAATCTCGCTCCGTGGCTGTTCTATTAGAGAGGGAATTTGTCTGATATTTAGAAATGTCAAAAGCTGATGACATTTTACTTTTGTCAATTATGACATTTCGTGTTTATTTTTACAAGAAGAGGAAGACTGTCACTTGTTTTATTATTTTCCTTTTCTATTTCACGAAAGTAAAAAGAGTTACCTATCTGATTCGTTCAGGCACTCAATTTATAGAATATCAGTAACTTTTTTGATAGAGGGATTTTATATTTGCCATGTTGGTAAAAAATAACGGTCAAAATTCAAAGTTATCTATTTAATAGACTATACCTGTCATCATTGACATAAATTAAACATGTTGACTAAATAGTTATTAGACTGGTATGATAAATTTAAAATGTTTTTGTGCCAAAAGTTCAACAGAGATTGTTTTATCATCATTTTATCTACTCAACATGTTTATTTTTAGTGAATGTATTGACTATTTCCATTCTAAATATCTTTAGAACGGTTGCTCGTAGCGATTTTTACCAAGAGACATTTTTTACGTAGAAAATCACGGAAATGTATATTTGTTCACTCAGTAGTTTTATACAGGCGCGGACGAAAAGTTATTACTCTTCAGAATAGTTGAATCACATGTAAGTGGCGCCCCCTACAAATAAGAGTCATAATGATATCAAAATCAAATTTTTCATGTCAAAAAACTCCCAGACACCAATTTTCATCCAAATATTGAAATTGAATTAAAAATGAAACTTCTACACCCTGTATCTTCGAAACTAAGCATTTTAGGACATACATTTATATCATACAAACTTTTTTACTTATTTTTGCCTGCAGAATATGCTACCGAAGTTTCCGGAATACAGTTCGGACCACCCTGTATATTTTTACAATTATTATAGTGTTATACTTAATCACATTTATTAATTTACTTAATTTGATTTTAGCTCAGTCAGCAAAATGCAGTCACAACGTGTGTGCCAATGCAGGAATATGTGTGCAGCAATGGAACTCGTACACTTGCGATTGTGATTTGACTTCATTTACAGGTCCTACGTGTTCTGACGGTAAGGCGTATATTTTAATTTACTACATTTTATAGGCATTATACTAATTTAATTATTTTGATCTAACTTTTAGCTTTGGTATTGGAGACGATAAAACAATTTGAATTGCTGTTATTCAGGATTATTTTTCTCATTTGAATAGTCAAAAAATAGATATATTGTAATCGCATAACATTTTTCGATGCACGTCATCAATTATATCGACATTGACACTAAAGTCTATAAAGGTAAAAATGTTTAAATTTGTTGTATAATTGAAGATACCGAGGAGCTCTTCATTTTACTTTATAGAGCAAATGATTGTACCACCTATTTTATTTAGATTAAAGCTGCAAAAATTAGTTAAACCGAATTTTATTATCGCTATGTTGATCACATTGCACCGTGTTCAGTAATGTTGTCCTTTGTTTTTTGACAATTATTGTAGTGTCAGTCATTTTGTATAATATCGTGTTGTTGATTCTTTGTGAGTAATTCTCGTTTTTATGCCTACTTTCATAGTATTTTTTTAAAAATTGCACTTCTAAACACAAACAGTTCTTTTAAGAACTAAATTATAGTATTGCATTTCTTGAAATTTGTGTGTTGAAAATATGCCGAAGCATTTAAACAATCGAAGCAAAGAGCTTGTAGCTTCCCTGTTTGTTAAAAATATGTTGAACGAGAGAACGTGACAATAAAGATCCTTATATATACCCTTGACTACCCTTGAAATAACCTTGAAATACCCTTGACTATAGCCAGAAGAGTAAGTTTGATTCGCAAGCACATTGTACCACTTTCAAAGTTAGTTTTTATTAAATTCTGTGATTATTAGTTTGTGCATGAATAGCACCCCCTTCTGTAAGATGTACATCAATAAATAACCCATAATAACCTTTATAATACTCTTCAAAATGGACTAGTTTTTGCCAATATGTAATAAGTAAAATAAGCTATAAAACAAATAAATCAATTAATCACTAAAATATTAGTTATTAAATTAAAAATAAAACGTAAAGCTCTTTAAAAAATTATATAATAAATATGTTGTTTGTCAATTTTAAATTAAGATTCATCTCATAAATCCATCACAATCTGGCAGCGCTGTCCCATCGTTTGTCACTCAAAGTTGATCACGTGCATCGGAAATTGTTTTGCCATTATATGATGAAGGTCTTAAAAAAATTTTGAATCGCTTTTTATTCCAAGAATTAACATTTAACATTAACCTTCTACCGTACAATCGAGAAAAAAAAACGGCATCAAAAACGGCTGGGGAATGACCGTACTCTTCTTTATTTTTTTTTATGACACTTACTGTCATTTGGCTTTAAGAAAGGTGTAATGTTTAAATGCTGTAGTTTAAAATTCGATAAAAATATTTTTTTTTTGGAAATAGATTTGTGTTTCTGTGCGATAGAGATGTTCATTCTTTTTTTAATCATTCTATGATTGTTGTTAATTTTTGACAAGTTTTATGTCAAAAATTAGTAAATTATTAAAACTTCATAGATCACCATTCATAATTCTTCTGTATATGATCTACTATTTGTAACTACTATAATTTCCAACCAAGATTTTTCATAATAGTAATTTCCAATGCATTCCTGTTTTGATTTAGAATCGGTGTCGTACGAATTTGGCCCCAATCCAGGCATCATCACCTACACATTCCCGGAGGACAATAGGCCAGAAATGCAGGAGGATTCCATAGCTCTGGGATTCATGACAGTCAAATCGGATGCCGTATTGCTAAAAATTATCAGCGGCACATCCAACGACTATATTGAAATCCATATCGTGAGTAATTACACAAATATATCGCCATAATCTACAAGCAAAACACACTAAGGCTGATTATTTAATTTTTGACTTATTTGGCTTAAAAAAAAACCTAAAAATCTTTTGAAGTTTTCAAAGAAATATTAGCTTCATTTTTTAAGTATCATATTTATTAAGTCTCTAATAGTTATTTTATATTTATTCAGTAAAAATATCAACATTATATACTCTATTAAATGAATTATGCATGAATTAAAAATTCTATAGGCTTGGTGCCTTTCAGTTGATTTCAAAAAATTCCGACCGCGGCGCTGTATAGGGCAGAAATCAGAAATTTTTGGTGTGCATTTCACGCCGTCTAGGTTACGGTTCATGTTGATCGCATTAAAATAATATTGAAATCGTGGCTCTGTCATAATATTTAAGTATTTTTTTTGCTAGTGCAGTTATTGATTCTATAAAACACTCAGGTAACGCTGTTTCGGGTAGTAAAAAAAAAGTGAAAATAAATTCAAACTAGGTACAAAACTAAATTGCCAAAAATGTCAACGCGTAAAGGAGTGCAATAACATTCAGTATCTCAACTTTCCCGGATATTCAACTCTCCCGAAACAACATTTTATAACTTTGTAGCGTTTTTTTAAACAACCACCACTGCGAACGGCAGCTTTTCATCGGAGAGCAGTCGTGGATAAGGTATTTTATGCACTGGAAAGAAAACTAATTAATAACACTAAACAAAAAAATAGATATTGGGCGCCAGGCATGTACAGAGAAAGAAAACACAGTTGTATATTACTTAAAACTAATGGCTATATTCATTCATGATGTTCGTTGCTGATACATGACATTGTAGAGTTCTAGTGAATATGTAGTGGTTATATGTCAAAGAAAGTGGTGGTAAGAGTTGTACTAAATATCTATGAAAACGACTATGATAAAATACAAGAAATGTAAAGTTTAAGAGAATGTATGAAATGTAGCATTACTTTAATTAATTTGATATATTTTATATGATGTTAGAGTGCAATAATAATATCTATAAAAAAGTAATATTATTACAAGATATAATGCAATGAAACCTAAGATCTAAATTATATTTTAAAGATTATATCGACATGAATGTTCTTAACAATCTAACCACTGAACATAGTCTGTACGATATTACTTAAGATGTACGTTATTGTTTAAGACTGAAAATATAGAAAATCTAAAACATAAAAACTAGAACGTAAATCTACACTTAGCTGTTCTTTATGTAATCTTGCTTCAAACAGTAGCAGCGTGAGGTGGTCTCGCATCTCTGTACTGTCTGTCGGCCATCCTGTTGGCCAAAACAACAAAAGGGGCCAGATTGAGGACACCGTGAATCACTACAGCCGTAGCTACTGACTAGGCTTAGAAATGGGAGTGAAGCAGCATGGGACTCAAGCTACATCCACGCTGTGGCACTTATATGTAAGAAAAAAATCATTCTTACTGGGGACACTCGTCCACAGGACATCTGTACATAAGATAATGTCTGTACATAAGACACTATCCGTACCTTGGACACAGTCCGTACCTTGGAAATAGTCCGTACTTTGGAAATAGTCCGTACCTTGGACACAGTCCGTATCTTGGACCCTAAAAATATGAAACTCTTGTTTAAAACCAAACAAGGTCTAATAAACAAAATAAACCTACCTCGAAATACTTCCGAGGGCTCAATAAATAATAAACAACATGTCCTTTCTTCCATGTGACATTCTGGAGGACAAAAGAAAAGGGACGCCAACGTGCCAGCAAAACACAAATACAAGTTGGGACATCCGTAACTCTACCCTAAAAATATTCAATAATAATATCGAATCTATAAAAGGTAATAACTCATCTTTACCTGTAGCCTCGAAATAGCAGCTGATTCAAATTATACAGCAAGACTTAAATAATCACCATTTCCAAAAGCTGGGATACAACAGAGCGTCAAAACAAAGTGAGGTTAAGCACGGAGACAGTTGACAGAAGCGATGTTGACAGCGCGCGCCTCCACAGAATAGTAACAGGGTTGTGTCGAACGATAACAGGGTTGGCGACCAGGGAACGTAAAAATTACGTGTCAAATAACCTATCCGGCCTGAACGAGAGGGAATCCGGTGATGATAGGCCAGACATCATATATTATATATAAAAAAAACATGTAACGAACTAAAAACGTTACAACTTCATAGTTTCTCACACCGATTTGATCAAAAGCAAAAATGGACTCAACAGTTCGACTAAACAAGTGAGTATACAAAGTGCTCGTTACATTATCAAAAAAATAAATAGACATATACTATGAGAGGATAAAATATAATTTGTGCAATATTAATGGTATACATTTTTTAATCAACTTGTGATTAAATGTTTTACGAACATCTTCTAAAATTATAATTATGTACCTTTAAAAATTTCTGTTATAACCGAAATAGCCCCAATTATGACCCTACTAGCAAAACCGGTGATTAAAACTATGCTCGCTATCGTAGTTGAACTCATTTAAAAAGCTTTTTTAGCTGGAATAATAAATTATAATACAAGTTTGACCTTCTGAAGATATCAAAATATTTACTTTTTTATTTTTATTTTTAGAATTTTCACAATTATTATACTTCTTAACACTTTTAGAATAATTATATTATAATAAATTTTTCGTATACTCGCTATTTAAACCCGTGTATTTGTATATTCTAGTTGTTTACGATATTTTTTCCGATGGTGGCAGCACCGGCGGTGAATGCCACCAAGCCTATAGTAAGAATACTGAAATGTAAAAATCATCAATATTTTACATTTTTCCTATTTTATCAGTTAACAGTTCTTTACTTAATTGATCCTTATTAGATTAATAACCTGGTTAACCTAGTTTTACAACGGAATAGAGTTTAATTATTATACCGTGCTGGCAACTGTTACCCTTGGGTCGGTAATTACATGTGTGGAAGTAAATCGCATAGGGATTTTATTAAGTTGGAGTGAGAGGAATGCGACGGTGTGCTGTTGCGGCGTTGCCGGTAGGTTACCTACGCCTTTCCCTATCAGGTAAAGTCAAATCACGATCGCAAACCGCTTATTTTTAAAATGTTTTTTTTTTCGAAAAGATAACTAGATAAAATCATTAGATATGTTTTTGGCATCTGAAATGGAATTATAAGGATATCGTTAAGGTGTCCATTTTTTTATAACGAGAAACCGTCACTAATCGCGATAATTTAAAAACTCTCAAAAACTTTTTAACACATAACACGCCATAACTTAAGAACTTTAGAACCATTTTAGATATTGAAACTTTTTTTTTATTTTGAAGATCGGATCTTTGATAATATGTTTAAATAAGGAAAATTCGATAAGGTTGTTTTTTTCCATTCAAAATTTTTAAAGAACCCATCCATTTTGTTTTAGTGCATAGCAATTTTCAGCAATCGTGTAGCTTTTTTATTTATAAAGATTTTCACATACTATCTGCAAAGAAAATATAGCAGAAATATTAAGAGAGTTTTTGAGAAAACAACAATCAATTTTATTTTTAAGCGCGTTCTAAAAGCGCGACAACTGTCGAATACCAACTCAATTCTACTTATTTTTACCAAAAATGCAAATGTTTCTAATTTGCACTTAAAAATGTTCAAGCTATAGAGAAAATTACAACGACTCGTTAATAAATAAACAAGTATCACGAGACGTAATGAAATCGTGAAGCTTAACGCATGATGTACACCTCTCCCTAGAACGTTAAATACTGACAGAGGTACTGATTGGGTCGATCGCTCGACTGCGACAAATCTACTATATTCCCTTCTACGTCTCTTAGCAATGTGCACAGTTTCTCGGTTTATTTCATACTTTTGGCAACGTGTTTACTGTTCTCTCTCTGTTCAGTACATTATAAACGCATTGCACTCTTCTTACATACGAAAATCTCGACCCAAGACTAACCTTTGCCAGCCCTTAATAGATCGTATTTCGATGCTGGACAATTATGTCGTATAATTTTCACTTTTTCTTATCTAAATTTTGTTTTAATATAGGTTGAAGGTAACGTTTTTGCGGTGTACAATTTGGGGACAAACGATCACCCCCTTGGCGAAATATCGGTTAAAGTCAACGACAACCAATACCACGTGGTGAAATTCCACAGGCAAGGACACAATTCCACCCTACAAGTCGACGATTACAATATGCAAACCAACTATCCAACAGGTATGGTAATTTCGCTTAGCTGCTCTTCAGATTATACATCGAATTAGAATGTCATTACAGATTTTCTTTCACGTTAACTAAGTTAATGCTATATCTAGTTTATCTTTCACTATGTAGGGTGAGTCCATAGATAAAGGAAATAAATTTAGATTGCCTCAGGCTTGTCAAAATTTTGAGTCGCGACCATTGTACGCGATCTGGCGCTGCTATAGCAGTTGCTAAAAACAACCGCAAACAAAAACAGAAATAATTTTCTCTTGTCGCATGTTTTCTTTGTACCATGCTCTTGTCCATATCTCTTGTCATAGTCAGAATCTTCAAAAATTATAAAATCTTTCAAAATCTAAACCGCTCTCTTTAAAAAAAATTCCGAAAAGTGTTTAAAGCGTCCATTTTCAAAGTAATCATTGCTATATTGTGAGTTTAATTTAAGTTTTATTTACTCAAACCCTGATAATTGTGAAAAAGTGGCATTAAAAACTTAAGAAGTTGTGCTGTGAACTGCAAAAACCATCATGGATCATGGCATAACGTCGGTTTCCAATGTGTCATAGGTATTTCATACATATACTAGTATGCAACACACTGTATTTTATTTATAAAATTAAAAGAAAATAATATTAAATCTGAGTAAGTAATATTTGGCGATAAAATTCCGGAAAAAAGCCGAACCGCTCCGAGATTTTCAAAAGCTTAGGGTCGCGACCGTAGCGCCAAATAGTGTTTACATTGTCCTTATGATCGCTTTCCAATCTACACTTGTTTCATTTATCTATGGGCGAGTCTTAAATAAATGCACATATTTCCAGGGCTGGTCTATCTCGATAAAAGAAACATATTTTCTCTTTGTCGTTTTTCAAATAAGTCCAAAATAGCGGAGTTATTTTACTTTGAAAATCTAAAAATATGTTTTCTTAAATTTTCAGAATATAAATTTTCATTCTCCATAGTATAATCTACTAGTTACTTGATTTTTATACAAGCAGTAATGTGATTTTCTCAATTTTTAGGTAACCAGTTGCAAGTGTTCAACACCCAGTCTCAGATCCAGATTGGAGGCAAATGGAGTAGAGGCAAGAAACGAATAGATCGACCATTTTCTGGAACTATTTCTGGTGTCGTGGTTAACGGATTAAGAGTGCTAGATTTGGCTGCGGAAAAAGATGTCCACGCATCTATACGTGGTGATGTAGCATTAATTACTGGTATCCTGGAAAGGCACGACCATTTGCAAAAAATGCAACAGGTAAACTTACATATAGCACGACTAAAGACTAAATCCGTTAAAGTATCGTTTGACATGTACGGTTCCGTAGTCAGAAATCTACTTCCTATTTTAGATACATAGTGAGTTGTAGCGTTTTTTATAAACATTACCACTGCGAATGGCAGCTTTTCATCGGAGAGCAGTCGTGGATAAGGTATTTCACTGGAACGAAAACTAATTAATAACAATAAACAAAAAAAAATAGATATTGGGCGCCAGGCATGTACAGAGAAAGAAAACACAGTTGTTTATTACTTAAAACTAGTGACTATATTCATTCATGATGTTCTTTGCTGGTACATGACATTGTAAAGTTCTAGTAAATATATAGTGGTTGTATGTCAAAGAAAGTGGTGTTAAGAGTTGTACTAAATATCTATGAAAACAACTATGATAAAATACAAGACATGTAAAGTTTAAGAGAATGTATGAAATGTAGTATTACTTTAATTAATTTGATATATTTTATGTGATGTTAAATCGAAGATGTTGCAACCCGTAGATTCTAGAATCTATGTTTGGTTATTCATCTGTTAAAATAGTGCAATAATAATATCTATAAAAGTAATACCATTACAAGACGTAATGCAATGAAACCTAAGATCTAAATTATATTTACTATTAATTATTATATTAAATATTAAATCGACATGAATGTTCTTAACAATCTACCCACTAAACATAGTCTGTACGATATTATTTAAGATGTACGTTATTGTCTAAGACTGTAAATGTTTTAAATGTTAAATGTAAAACTAGAACTTAAATCTACACTTAGCTGTTCTTTATGTAATCTTGCTTTAAACAGTAACAGCGTGAGGTGGTCTCGCATCTCTGTACTCAGCCATCCAACACAACCAAAGGGGCCAGAATGAGGACACCATGAATTGATACAGCCGTAACTAACTAGCTTATAGCTGGGAACGAAGCAGCATGGGACTCAAGCTACATCCACGCTGTGGCACTTATATGTAAGAAAAAATCATTCTTACTGGGGACACTCGTCCACAGGACATCCGTACATAAGATAATGTCCGTACATAAGACACTACCCGTACCTTGGAACACTACTAGGACCTTGGATAATGCCTGTACCTTGGAAATAGTCCGTACCTTGGACCCCAAAAATACGAAACTCTTGTTTAAAATCAAACAAGGTCTAATAAATAAAATGAACCTACCTCGAATTACTTCCATGGGCTCACTAAATAATAAAGAACATGTCCCTTCTTCCATGTGACATTCTGGAGGACAAAAGAAAAGGGACGCCAACGTGCCAGCAAAACACAAATACAAGTTAGGTCGGGATATCCAAAACTCCACCCCAAAAACATGCAGCAATAATATCGAATCCAAAAGGACAACATCCCATCCCTACCCGTTGCTTTGAAATAGCAGCCGATTCAGACTACACAGCAAGATCCAAACAATTACCATTTCCAAAAAACCGGGATGGTTAGGTTAGGCTACAGAGCGCCAAAAGCAAAAGTCAGTCGACAGCACAGAGAGTTGACAGAAGCGATATTGACAGCGCCTCCACAGAGCGATAACAGGGCTGTGTCAAACGATAACAGGGTTGTGGACCAGAGAACGTAAAAATTACGTGTCAAACAAACTATCCGGCCTGAACGAGAGGGAATCCGGTGATGATAGGCCAGACATCATATATTATATATAAAAAAGACATGTAACGAACTAAAAACGTTACAACGTGTCTTTACGTAAGCTCAAAACGCAATCGTAACGAGTCACAATTAATAGTCTAAGAGCTAGCAACATTTTCGAGAAAGTATTTTAAGACGATATATCTTTTACTATGCTCTCTGGAACAGCATTTACTCCTATAAGTTCTAGTATTGAATATAAATCGAGCATATCTCCATAGCGCAGTGCGTAGAGTTTCCGACAACGAACCGATGATTCAGAGTTCGAATCCGGGTCAGGGCAAAGACTTTTTTATTTTATTTTCCTTTATATTCTGATAGTAAAGTATTACATATTTGTTTTTTTTTGAATCACCATAATTATTCCCGGATTCAAACTCTGAATCATCGGTTCGTAGTCGGAAACTCTACCCACTGCGCTATGGAGACATGTTCGATTTATATTCAATACTAGAATTTAAACGACTAATAAAAACATATATATACTTTCAATGCGCAGTAGGGAACGCAACGTTTACCGACAGCCCGACGGGCCGCATGCTGTTCTAGAGAGCATAGTAAACAACGTCTTAAAATACTTGTTTTACCGACGTTGCTAGCTCTCGTACTATAAGTTTTGATTTCACTCGATTGGTGCCGGACCTACAAATTCAAAACTACAAACAACTCGTTTCAATACCCAATTAGTCATTTGAGTTGTTTCAGAAATTTTGGGATTTTTGTTACAGAAAATCTTCTAAATGATAGATCTTGGTTAAAATTTATAAATGATGGAACTTAATTTAAGTGCGATCTGAATAATTTTATAATTAATAGGTGATTTTATCATCTACTTGTCAAATAAAGACTAGCCTCCTCATACCATACGACTCAATTTTTTTCGTCAAATTTCAATGAAAGTGATGCTATGCTATTTCAAGTAGAGACAGCAGTAAACAAAAACGAAATGGATGGGTAAAATACAGGGTGGCCCATCGAAAACGTTCCGCAAGGCATAACGGCCAGAGTATTTTTTTTTTTTCAGAAAATTCAAAAACACGTCAATTTTATTTGTGAGGGGGACAACATTTGCCCCAAAAATGATTGCAAAATCATCAACCCTCTAAGCGGGGGTGTCATCCCCCAACTTTTTTCAAATGGGAAGGGGGGTCAAGTGGCGCCGCAATAAAAAGAGCTTTCTATTCTCTATATTTCGCCGCTTATTTTTGAAAATCGGTTGAGTCATTGAGAAAATATGAAGGATTAAAATCTGAATAGTTTATTTAAACATTTATCAGAGTAAACGATAAGGATACATTCCTTCGACCAATTTGCTGCTTTTTTTTTCTTATTATTTATGTTTACGCATTTTTTCACTTGCCACAAGGTTGAATGGTTCTGTGACTTGTGCGTTGAAGTTCTTCTCAATGTCGTTAACCTTTTTAACAATTATGGTGTACTCACTTGCAGAAAAAGTGGAAATAATCGAACTTTATTTTAAAAATAATGAATGTATCGGGTTGCGCACATATTCAATGAACGCTATCCTGACAAACACCTTTATGGCAAAATTGTTCGCGAGTTAGTAGCAAAATTTCGCGAAACTGGTTCCGTTATGAATAAAAAGAGGCAGAGGGAAAATCCTGTAGTAAATGAAGCTATGGAGGTATTCGTATTGGGCCAAGTTGCGATGGATAGTACGCTGAGTACAAGAAAATTAGCCAATGAGACCGGCGTGAATCGTACAAGTTTCGAAAGGATATTAAAAAAAACACAAGTTCCACCCGTACAAAATTCATTTGGTACAAGAACTCGACGAAGACGATTTTGATCGTCGCTTGCAATTTTGTGAAACTATGAGTGAACGAGTGGCGAATAATAATAATTTCCTATTTAATGTGTGTTTTTTGGACGAGTGTACTTTCTTTTTGAACGGTGTAGATAATCGGCAACTGTTGGTACTGGGCTGAGGAGAACCTCATGGTTTTTCACGAGGTGCACACACAAAATCCTTTTTGAAAAAAAAATACCCTGGCCGTTATGCCTTGCGGAACGTTTTCGATGGGCCACCCTGTATATGTGACTCTTCTGGTTTTCGAGTTCTGATTCCCTGTTGTTTGTATTCTTATATCGGACGTAATAATATTTTTTTTTGCATTTGGGCAACGGAACAGCTACGTGGCAACACAGGTTGCCGTAGATCACCGAAGCTAAGCAATGTTAGGCAAACTAGGCCCGTCCAGATAGTAGCAAAAAGGATACGATAACACACACACAATTACATTATACATTTACTTTTACTTTTTCTTTCTTTCTGATTTCCAGACTCCAGCTTCCGGTTTCCCCGGCCTCGAAGACGACTTGATTTTCAGCGGCGCAGGTTCCGGATGCAACGGCGACGACGAGGATGAATGCCCCCCTCTTCCCGAGACAGGATCAGGTGACGACGACTTGGTCACTCCAGTTTATATTCCTCCAACTCGGCCTCCACCCACCAACAAGACCAAGGAGAACGTGAGCGGAAGAGACTGTGACGACGAGGATTGCGTAGATGGATCCGGATCTGGAGAGATAACCGAGGATCCGTTTGGTAGTAGCAGTAAAGCAACAAGTAAGAATATTTGTTTGGTTGTTACTAGAACGCCTATAAATTGCCCCTTAACAGAGAATTTTATTTCTCCCCTTACGGGAATGCCCCGTAGCTACAGAACGGATCGACATACTGTTTTTAGGTGATGCAAGCAATTGTTATCCCTTGGCTTTACATCAAATTGGCCGACTGAAATTATATTTTACATGAGTTTTCTCTGATATAAACTAGTCGATATAGTAATCTAATTTTGTAGTCTTGACAATTTTCTCATAATAATTATTATTTTAGGTATAATAACGGATCTACCTGACTCCACAACTACAACAGACAACGGAAGTACCAAACCTGGAACCGAAGTTGGTATAACCACAACCACAGGACATCATACCACTACAGTTTTTAATAACCTAACCACAACTGACAATGCGATCAGTTCAACCATACCTCACTACGCCCACAAGACCAACACTCCAGTATTATACGTCTCTACTGACGGTACTACATCAAGTACTACCGCCAGTTCGATTACAACCGAGAAATTCACTGACATGCCCAACGAAATCAACAGACGCACACCGGTACCACCTCTGGACTACTGGCCTAGATCAAAAACTCCTCCTACCCAAAGAATTAACTCGGAAACATCGGAAATAGTGGCTTTGATCATAGGAATCATCGCCGGGGCTCTCATAGCTGTTATCCTAGTGATTCTGATCATTCTGAAGTTCAAATCGAGGAACGACAGGTCGTTTAAGATCGACGACAGTAAGGAGTACCCTCACGGACCTGGGGCCGCGTTGCTAGGTAACACCACGTCGAGTACGAGCAGTCAGGCTCAGTACCAACTGAACGGTGCGCTGAGGAACGGGGAAAAGACTCAGATGCAGCAGCAGAAGCAGAAAAAGCGCGATAGTAAAGATATCAAAGAGTGGTACGTGTAAAATTGTAAACTGAGGTATAGTTTGTTATTTTGTGTGACTCCGAGCCATTTGCAACTGAACGCGAATAACTTGTTAATAGAAAAGTGATAATATTTTATTGTTAGTTGTCTTTGTAATAAATAAAATGATACAGGGTGTCACACTGTTCGAAAGAATATCACTATTTGGTTTTCTGATGGAGATGTTGACTTGAACATGAACTTTTTTAAAATCACGAGCAATGATTTATGCAGATATTTATTTTATTAAAAATAATTTTAGAAAAAAATAATCATTAATTAATTTAGAATTTTACTATAAAAATAAAAATAAAATTGAAAAAACAGGTTTTCTTGGAAATCTCAAAAACCGTTTGAGTTAAAAAGCTAAAAATTTAGGTGAATTATTTTGATTCGACACCAAATCGATCCCCTGAGTGCGAGTCAGAAAAGCCGCGGGGGCAGATTTCCCATTTTAATTCGGCTATACCCTTTGCCTCAGATACAAAAAATGCTTAACGATTCAGGAAGTATATCTCCAGCCGTTGATAGAAGGAAAAAACACAACAGAACAAAGCAAAAAAGTATTTAAATATCTAAATAAAATAAAGAACACTTTAATTTTCCTGGCAGATACGTCTATTACAAACCGTAAAATTACATTCACAGTTTATAATAGGCGTATCTGATAAAAAACTGAAGTATTCTTTATTTTATTTAGATATTTAAATAGCTTTTTCTTTGTCCTTTGTGTTTTTTGCTTCTGACAACGGCAAGAGGTACAATTTTGCTGGGATTTGGAATCCTGTTTGATCCCTCACTTCGAGGCCTTAGACGCATCATTGCGATACCCCTGTATTATTGTACCAAACCTTCCTCTCATTCTTTCTTTGCGTTAAGGCATTTCCAGCTCTTTGCAAAGTTCCCGATGTGGCTGATGTTGGCTTCTGCTGCTTCCTCTAGTCCCTCTAAAAATATTCTCTTCTTCCTCTCCGCATTCTCTGCAGTAGTCGTCGTTGAAAATCTTCCATCTCACGAGAGAATCGTCCAACGTTTTCGAGAAAGTATTTTAAGAAAACTGGCTCTTTGATATATCTCCTACTATGCTCTCTGGAACAGCATGCTGGCTGCCGATACACGTTGCGTTCACTATTGCGCATCGGAAGAACATTATATATTTTTTTATTTAGTCCGTTAAATTCTAGTATTGAATATAAATCGAACTAGTCTCCATAGGTACCGCCTATGAAGTGGGGACTCGGAGTTCGAGACCGGCTCGGGGTATAAAACTTTTTTATTTTATTTTCATTTATATTCTGATAGTAAAAGTATTAAATATTATCTGTTTTTGTGAATCGCCAAAATTATTTAATAGTTTACTATCAGAATATAAAAAAAATAAAATAAGTTTATACCCCGAGCCGGTCTCGAACTCCTCGCTTCATAGCCTTCACAACCTTTTCGCGCCGCGCTATGGAAACTCGCTCATTTATATTCAATACTAGAATTTAACGGACTAATCAAAAATATAGTATTTTTTTTTCAATGCGCATTAGTGAACGCAACATTTGCCCGCACGCTGTTCCAGAGAGCTTAGTAAAAGACATATCAAAGAACCAGATTTCTTAAAGTAAAATAAAACACTAAATCACCACAATACACCAAAACACTTTTACTTTTACGCTGGACGCGCGTTTCGCTAACCATCTTAGCATCAGCAGCAGATGATTAAAAACTAAACAACAATCTACAATTTTAGCTTTTATATACTCGCTCAGTGGGCACCGAGTGGGCGTGGCAAGATCTAGCCAACCGAGTCAGAGCCCACCGAGCGTAACAGTTAGACTTCCAATCATCAAACGCGCGTCCAGTCTAAAAGTAAAAGTGTTTTGGTGTATTGTGGTGATTTAGTATTTCATTTTGCTGTGTAACACTAAAGGTTCCAACCATAGACTTAAAATAAAATATAGACTGAGCATCTCATTCATAAATAGCTGGAACATGCGGTCAGACAATGTCTTGTTATTGTTGTGTTATTGTTTTAGGTTATAACGAGTGCGACACGAGCGATAGATAGGTTGTCTCTGTCGTAACGGTCGTTCCCTGACGACTCTGCCGAGAAACACAACACTGTCTTTCGTTTCTCAAGTACACCTGAACTCTTCGTATCATAGCCGGGTAATTTTTTTTATTTTAATGAAGCTATAATTAAATTAGAAATATATCGTATATAAACTTTTTATATTTTATTAAGATTTAGGACAGGTTTTTTTTAAATAAAAGTTTAGAAAAAAACGTCTTAGAGTCCAAAAGGATAAAAATAATAAAATACACGTTATAGAAGAAATTTTATAATCGAAATTACTTAATTTTTGAAATTAATAATAAATTATTAATTTTAGCCAAACATTTACAACCCCTAATATTAATCAAAACAGGATCTATTCCACAGATATAATAGAATCGGCGACAGGGAGAGAAAAAAAAATATGATTGTTGTAATTTTTTTCTGGTTAAGTGATGTCTTATGTAAATTAGAGTAAACATAAATCTGTTTCATTAAAGCAAGGAAGGTGATAGGAACTGGATAAAATGAAAACTACATTAATTTAACTCGGTACTGTCTTTATTATACCGGGTGCGTCCCAAAAGTGGCTCATCCCCATAATTTTTTTATATTTTTAAATAAAAAAACAAGATTTAGTATGCTAGTATATGACATAAATTAGGATTGATTGACGCATTCAATTGTTTTTGGTCACTTCCTGTTTCACCGGAAATGACTATAACTTTTCATTTTTAAACGGCATAACCCCTAATATTAATCAAAACAGGATCTATTCCACAGATATAATAGAATCGGCGACAGGGAGAGAAAAAAAAATATGATGGTTGTAATTTTTTCTGGTTAAGTGATGTCTTATGTCAATTAGAGAAAACATAAATCTGTTCCATTAAAGCAAGGAAGGTGATAGGAACTGGATAAAATGAAAACTACATTTATTTAACTCGATACTGTCTTTATTATACCGGGTGCGTCCCAAAAGTGGCTCATCCCCATAATTTTTTTATATTTTTAAATAAAAAAACAAGATTTAGTATGTTAGTATATGACATAAATTAGGATTGATTGACGCATTCAATTGTTTTTGGTCACTTCCTGTTTCACCGGAAATGACTATAACATTTTTAATTTTTAAACGGCACCCTCGGTATATTTCTACTTTATTCGATAGAAAATGACACTCTGAATAGAATGACATATCATATGTCAACTTTTGACATTTTCGCATATGGTTTAATTGTAATTGTAACACGCGGTTCATAACGACAATTTGACTCGAAATACCAAGTGTGTGGTATCAATATATTCATAAAAAATGCTTTTTCCAAATATGCTAATGAGTCACCCTTGTTCCATTTGAAAAAATTGACATATGTATGATTAAAAATACGATTTGTACACCTTTTAACCGGCCTAGACAAGACACGAAACCTATTAGACGATCAAAACTATTTTTCCAAGGCTCCTTGATTAAAACTTTTAACAACACCATGGCACCCTGGATTGAAATTTAAAATAGGATTTGTTTTTAAGCGACAATGTCAAAAGTTGACATATGATATGTCATTCTATTCGAAGTCATTTTTTATCGAATAAAGTAGCAATATACCAGGGGTACCTTTAAAAATCAAAAGATGTAATCATTTCGGTGAAAACAGGAAGAGACCAAAAACAATTGAATACGTCAATAAATCTAATTTATGTCATATACCTACTAACATAGAAATCTGTTTTTTTATCTGAAAAAAAATAAAAAAGTTATAGGGGGTGAGCCACTTTTGAGACGACCAGGTATATATTAAAAATATTGTTTCATAATGTAATATCATTTTAAAATTCTTGTAGGTTATTTTAGATTCTGAAGATAATTTTAGAATAAACCGGAATATATTTTTAATAAAAACATTATTAATTATTAACAGGGTTATAATTATGATTTTGTTACAATGTAAGTAAGTAAATAATGTAATGTAAGAGAAAAAATTCAGATTTTACATTTTACAATGGGTAAATTGAGAGTTGCCTACCGGTCAAAAGTCGTTTCAAGACTTAAATGGATTATTTAAGTCAAATTTCTTGCAAATTTGGCACTGGCGAACCATATTTTATAGTTCTTGAACAGAAAAAGTCAATAAAATAAACACTTAAGAACTACAAGCTAAGAAAATGCGTTAATACAGCCGGAGAGAGCGGCAACAAAGCTTTACCGCACACGTGCGACACGTACTACAAGGTAATAAATGAATGAATAGGCTCCCTCACCTCTAATCCCGGTGTTGTCATATTGCCAAAGAACTTATCCTTTTTAAACAGTATCCGACTTATAATTTAGTAGTATAAGGACTATTTAATACATCTATGGAATATTAAAATCTACTTTATTAAACTGTAGTATTAATATCTCAATATATGTGTATAACAAGAAAAAAAATATTGATAATATTAAAGACACTTGTGACAACATAGGCTGGATGAGGAAGACTCGGTCGACTGTACCCAGAAGTAAACATGTGCACAAAAATATTGTCCGTCCGCGTTGAGATGTAAATAGTCTCTGTCGTAACGGTTGTTCCCTGACGACTCTGCCGAGAAACACAACACTGTTTTCGTTTCTCAAGTACACCTGAACTCTTCGTATCATAGCCGGATAATTTTTTTATTTTAATGAAGCTATAATTAAATCAGAAATATATCGTATATAAACTTTTTATGAGCCGGTTAGGAAAATTTGTTGTACTGGTAAAATACAACTTAAAAATTGATTTTCTTCTAGTGGCGTAACTTACAGAATTTTAAACCCAGAATTTTTCGCCACATTGCAAATATTTTTTATAAGATAAAACTATTTTATCCAATTTTTTGTCAAAAATCACTAATTAGTTAATAATTTTACAATTTTCGATGAGCTCTAAATGCGCACTCATCACAATGTTTCCTAATTTTATTGTGATGAAGAATAAAACTAAAATTTTGGAGTTAATTCAATGTTATTAGAAGCATTTTCAAAATATCTGCTACCATTGCTCGCAAATTTTGAAATATTAAATTGAGATGGACAGTTAGACTATGAAATGAAATTGAGATGGACAGTTATGCATATGACTCTGAAAAATTAAATTGAGGTGGACAGTTATGCATATGAAATTCTTTAGAACAATGGACCGCCCTGTATTTTGAATGACTGATCGAGACGATTGATAAATGTGACGGTTTCGATTGCGAGAAAATTCTAAAAATACGCGTAATAAATAAGGTAGTTGTTATATAGTTATCTGATTATATGATTTCCATTATAAAAGATCGTCACAATGAACTGAATTTAAATAGAATAGTTTCTCAGTAATCGTATTTTTGTGTTCAATATTTTTAGATGTACAGTATAAAGTAAGTTAAATATAATACATATTCGATGTTTTATAAAATTATGTATATTTTATAAAATATCACAATTTTACATTTTCAATATTTATTAAAACGATTTTGTTGGAATAACCTATAATTTTATTAATTCGTAAGTTTTCTTGAAAAGTTTGTACATTATTTTACAACAAATTTGAGAATTATAACCTATCGTACGAAAGTTTGTTTTGGTAGAGGGCGTTAAAACTATTAATTTATTTATAAATTTAAAACACGGTATAATTATACAGGGTCACTGATATGTATGGCAACCTTTGAATAAGAAGACTATGGAAGGAGCATAATGCTATCCATGTATTCATGCATGGTGGGCGGAAAAAGGACTCTAGGGTGGGGATCCTTGGCAGTTCTGTTTGACGATTCATTTGACATTTTGAATTTGATTTGAAATTTGGTGGATGTGTCAGTTTTACGGAGCTTATTTTATGTTATTTATTATTTATTCTACTGCTGATAGTTGTATAAAGGTAGTAAATCTAGATGGAAATTGTGGCAAAACTTAAATTAACAGTGACACTATCGCGATTTATCGAAAAAGACTCTAAAATAGTTGGTTGTGTAGCGTGCGGTAGATCTCGGCAAAAATCGAGTGAAATAATGGAACAACTTTTCGCTAGTAAGTGACTATATAATATAGATACGTGTAGTAAACCGATCATTTATGAAATTCACTTAAATTAACTAATTATATATTTTTTCTTGCATTTTTCCTTTTATTTACTACTTGTCAAAGATTAGATGTCAAAGAATTTAGATACGTCAATTTGACTTACCTGCTTCATTAGCGTATCGGATGTTTGTGTTAATAAATAATTAATAACACTTATCTATTTTTATTATAATAATATGTTTTTATAACAATTTTAATAACTACCGACATTTATCCACAACGTAAAATAAAAAATAAATATTGACAAAGCAAAACCTTTGAAGGCGGGTAAAAGACAATATAATTTGCTTTGATAATATGTACTCACACTGGGTTAGAGAACGTTTAAAAAACATTGAGTCTACCCCACGTCTACCCTACATCATAGTTTTACATTTTTTAAATAAAATTAGAACGGCACTGATAAACCGGAATTTAAGTCGGCCATATTTGAGTCCCATCGCGGTGGACCTAAAAGTTTTGATATGCTCCTTCCTTAGTCTTCTTATTCGAAAATGGGAACGGTCAATTTTTAGGTTAAATATAAGAGGTAACCAAAGGAGGTACCGCACAAAGTTAAATATAAAAGTTATAGGGTTTTTAAAAATTTATTAGCGGGTAAAAAATTTAAGTATACAGGGTCCATCATAAAGTTGTGGCAAATCAAAGTTTCATTTTTTTAAATGGAACCCCCTGTATATTTTTTTTGGAAGGAAGAACCGAAATATGTAATTATCTACAGGGGGTTCCATTTAAAAAAAATTAAACTTTCATGTGCCACGATTTTATGACCGACCCTGTATGCTTAAATTTATTACCCGCTATTAGATATTCAAAAACCCTATAACTTTTATATTTAACTTTTTGCGGTATCTCTTATATTTTACCTGATAATCGACCGTTCCCATACATAACAGCGACCCTTTATAATTTTGCAGAAAGAATTTTTTATGTTTTAAGTTCTTTAATGTTACTTTAGAAAGGTTCTGAAGTAACTAAAGATGAGATAAATCTTTCGTTATGAATGAACTTAAGTTTTTTGGTCAAATTTTGTACAAACTTTTCACGGAGACTAGTATTTTTTTACAAGTTTTATATTTGTTTTAAAATATGTGTAAAATGATCAGATTTCATTTAATCGAAAAGAAATAGTCACAACAGATATAAAGTCTTTGGAGGTATAATTTGTGAAATTTCTAAAAATGAAAATAAAAAAGTATACATTTTGATATTTTCAGAAGGTCTAACTTGTATTATAATTTATTATTGAAACTAATAAAACTTTTTAGATGAGTCTAACTACAGTAGTGGGCATAGTTTTACGCACAGGTTTTGCTTTGGGCATATTTTTACTACCAAGTTCATAATATTTGAACTGTAGTGATTAAATTATCTAATGGTTATTTTTTATCAGGGAAACTTGCGGTCTGGTCATTTTGTACTGTATTTTAATTATTTTTGTGAGATTCAATTACGAAAAAAATAAATAGGTTTAATTATATAAACGTAAGTAACAACATGACGGATAATAATTACATACATTTTATATAGTATATATGTTATACGATTAATTGGTATTGGAAACCTTTTGCCATCATTTCTTTTAAATATTTATAAATATATTTTTTGAGTACAATTAAGTACAAAGTTATTTACATTTGCAAAAGGTTTCTGATATCCAAAAGAAACATGATGATGTTATGTTATTTCGTTATTAGAAATAAAAAATCGTAGTATCCCCCTTGGTACATGTATAAAACGCACATTTCTTTTGCAATACCTTTAATAAACTATTTATTAAGTACCATATAAATACATAGTAATACATTCCTGAACAACTACACTTACCTAAAAATAAGTAGTTGATGTAAGCATTTTTTGTTTAATGTATAAAAATATAAAAATAACTATAGATAAAAATGGAAACAAGTGCAAATAAAATAAACAAATTGAAGATTGTAGTAATAGTTTTAACAACAGATATAGCTCTTAGAAGTCGAGGTAAAGTATAAAAGTATCATTACTATAATGGAGAATATCCTAAGATATAAAAAAATGTGAATAAAAATGAAAATTATAAAACTCCTTGCTATCTAATTGCCTGATTTCAAATTTTTATTAGAAGAATAGAAAGTATTTCATTTGCTAAAAATATTTGATCATAAATAATTAGTTCCTGTGTAGCATCATTTTTTTTTAAATGTTGTAATCTAAGCTATAAGTATAACTTAAATCTCTAAGAAACAGCTAAAAACAGCTTACAGAATATTACACTACTCATTTCTCAATGAGTAAAAATTTGACAAAGAAAAGTGAATCACAGATAAACAAGTTATAACCATAGATAAAAGAAAATAATCTACTATTAAGATAGATATGAAACTTAATAGTAAAATTTTGGGTCAAAGCGCCCCTCCGTGTTTTTAGTGGAGACTACGTTTATAATCCAGCGCCTTCGCCTTTTCTGCTGTAAATGTTTTTTATGTTTATATTTGAATTCAAAGGATTTATTTTTAAAGTTACACTGATGTATTAGTATATCAGAGTAACTTTAATAAAACATAAGAATATATATATATATATATATATATATATATATATATATATATATATATATATATATATATATATATATATATATATATATATATATATATATATATATATATATATATATATATGTATATATATATATATATATATATATATATATATAACCAAAACTAAGAAGAAAATTTTTGGGGATAGCGGTCTAGAGGCAAAAAATTAAACAATTTACTACAAACGCCGAGCTTTCGGAAAATATATTTCCTTTTTCAAGGCTAAAACATATCACAAAAAGTCAACTGAATATAATATAATATTATATAAACTTACGTGTAAAAAGTTTAATTATAATAGTAAAAATATATCAATTTCCATATGGAAGAAAGGAACTAAATTTAGAGCAAAGTTAGGGTCTTTTAAATATTCATGATTTCTGACATTACTAAAAATTATTTTGACATAGAAAGGTAAATTTAATTATTATTAAAAAACACGTAAAAAAACATATAAGGTTAATCACAAGTTAATTAATTATCATTAATGATAATTGTATTAATAAAAGAAAAGATATTGAGGATCTTAGTAATATATATATTCTTTCTTACTCCATTTTATTAAAAATAAAAATAATATTTAAAATTCGATTTTTTTCTTTATTTTTATTTGTAACTTGTGATTAACCTTATATGTTTTTTTTACGTGTTTTTTAATAATAATTAAATTTACCTTTCTATGTCAAAATAATTTTTAGTAATGTCAGAAATCATGAATATTTAAGAAGATTTTAACTTTTAAGCCCCAATTATAGATTGAAAACGGTGCGGTTCGACGTTGCGGTTGACGTTGAACGATAACGACGGTAATTTGTTGTTAGTTATAGATATAAAACGTTTTAGTTAACATTTTCAACCTAACCTTATTTATTCAATCAATGAATGTCATTGAAGAATTTAAAATTATTATTATACCAATAATTAGGTAGTATTTTTAGTTAGCAAATTAAAAAAAGATTTTTTTTCTTGGCTTTAAAAAAAAATGGATGTACACGATGATGAGATATCGGTTGGAGTTTTAGCCCTGTTATTGTGTTGTTTGGCACTGAAGCTCAGCCAGAATCAGAAAGAACGGAGACCCAGGAGGTGGAGCATTCGCAAATTTATAATTATATCTTTCTGCACATTGTTTAGTATACATACCAACTCTAGTGTCTTCCAAGACCTCCATTTTCACAGTTCACAACAATAGGCACCAATAACAAAATAGAAACACCTACAAAGTACTAAATTTTTAATATAAATCACCTTTTCCTGCATTTTCTAAAGAAAAAATTTCGAAAATTCATACCTACTTTCCAAAAAGAAACTGGAAACAATTGTGAGGTTATGTTATGATCGCTCGAATCGCCGCCACCGCATTTTTTTTAAATAGAGGCGCTAAAAAGTCATTTCTATTGGCTATTACTAACGTTTCAAGGTCAACGTTCCTGTCGAAGTTAAAAGTTGGTTAACTCTTGGACGTAAACGTCAACCGCAACAACAACCGAAAATTTATAATCAACAAAACATCCTGCGTATAAACGAACTTTTCACCGACCGTAACGTCGGGCGTCGAACCGCAACGTTTTCAATCTATAATTGGGGCTTTATACAAAATTTTAGTTCCTTTCTTCCATATGGAAATTGATATATTTTTCTATTTTTATAATTAAACTTTTTACACGTAAGTTTATATAATATTATATTATATTCAGTTGACTTTTGTGATATGTTTTAGCCTTGAAAAAGGAAATATATTTTCCGAAAGCTCGGCGTTTGTAATAAATTGTTTAATTTTTTGCCTCTAGACCGCTATCCCCAAGAATTTTCTTCTTAGTTTTTGTTTATAATTGATCGGTCAAGACTTCCTCTTTGTATATTGTGTTATATATATATATATATATATATATATATATATATATATATATATATATATATATATATATATATATATATATATATATATATATATATGTTATATATATATATATATATATATATATATATATATATATATATATATATATATATATATATAATATATATATATATTTTACAATTTATTTTTTTATTTATTTTACAGAGTTTCATGTAAATGATCGTAACTCGACTGGCTGTCTAATGAATAAACCGAGATTTATAGATTTTAAAGCAAACGAAAAGAAATCAAACAACGAATACATACCATATATTTTTCTTTTATCTAAGATACATACCTTATCGTATTTTGGAAACACGTACATTTTTGCAGTTTTGTTAGTTTCTTGCAAGATGCAACACAACAAGAAAACACCATTTTTACAGTTAATAAATAATAAAATTATTTCTGACTATGATATTTAAAATTTAGATAGATAGAAAATTAAAAAACAAACCAGTATTTGCAAACGCAGGCCCAAATTCAATAAAAATCAAAATTTTTCCTGCGAAAATCAGGCTTTTTTCACTTAAAATGTATTTTTTGATTTATCAGCAGTCATTGTCAAGTTGACAATATACAGGGTGTTTTCGAATTAGTCTAAAAAAATTATGGTGTGATTCCTCATGTGTTCTTAAAACAATTTTTATATAACCATTGGGTCTAAAGTACTTCCTTTCTGATCTACAGGGTGTTAAAATTTAAAAAAATCGATTTTTTTGCTTAACATAAATGGTACACCACTGCTTTTTTAAAGAAAATATATTTTTTTCTTGACTGGCCATCCTTTTTCAACAAAATTGATCTTTTGAGTTTTTCTTGTTCATCAAACGGTTGTCTAGAAAAAAATAAATATACTTATTAAGAGCCCGCCTTAATTCATCCTACGCACGCACACTGGCGCGATCACGGCCGCGATCACGGTCACAATCAGGGCAGCGATAATGCCGAGCGATCATTCCTGCAGGATAGCTCACTACATATAGGTGCGGCGGTGAACGTGAACGCGTTGGTGTGTGCTAGAATGATCGCTCATATTATTGCTGCCCTGATCGTGATCGCGGCCGTGATCGCACCAGTGTGCGTACAGCTTAGCAATTCGTTTTCTAACGATTTTTTATTTTTTAGATTAATTAGGAAACACCCTGTATATGCATATCACAGGCAACCAAATAAACTAGTAACCTCTAAAAATTATTTTTCCTACCACTAGCGGCATACCGTGTTTTTAGTGTGTACTAAATTATTTTATCAAAATTTCACCATATAAGTTTCTAGGCAATGGTTATAACAAACTTTGTAAAATATGCTGAATCAATGTACTTTCTTGAGTTTTTTTTAAATTCATTTTTCTAAATTAGTCTTACAACTCACACAACTTTTTGCATGATAAAGTAATAAGAGAGTGTCCCAAATAAAGGTTTCGAAAAGTTAAATTATACTTGTTCGATGTATTTTCCCGGCGTGTATTGCTTAAATAAAATCATAAAAGACAAGAAAAGAGTGCGACAAGATAGATTATATAAGACTGACGAATAACGCGTCAATATCAAGGAAATCATATCGTTTGATACAGATTTTAAAATACTATTCTCGATACACTAGGTATATACCCGTAAGTGCCGTTAAATATGAAAATTAAGATTGCAACTGGTACGTATATTATTTGCACTTGTTTTCAGATAGAAATAGTTGAATATTTGTTTATATTTTACATAAAGCTGTTCAAGAAAAAAATATTTGAAAAACATGAAGGAAACTTTTATGTATATTTCCACCGAAATGTAACCCTTAAGGCTTCCACAGACGCTTTATTCTTTCGCAGCAATTTGCCAATGTTTGAGAACTTTCGGCTGACTCTGCAGGCTGTTGGTCTAAACTGAGTGAAATCAAACTGCTTGAATTTGGTCTGCGCAAACTTTGAAACCTGAACGTGTGCGGTATTCGTTCAATTCATTTTTATTCAGTCCATAGGCAAAGTTTAGTCTATCAATAACTTTAAACAAAGTGTCGAACTTAAACAGATGTTTTTGCAATTTATCTTATTCTATAAAAGTTTATGAAAAATAAAAAGCAGTGACAGAAATAAAAAATGTATTGATTTCATAAACGATCAGAATGAAGCTACAACTATATCTCGAATAGTGATTTGTAAGAATGTGCTGCAATTATTAGTGGGTGCGTTACTCAGTTTACTGTAGATACGACTGTGCTATAAAACTGTGTATACGAGTTCCTTGGTCAACTAAATGTTCGGACAAACAAAAATTTATTAAAAATTTTATTTTCATTAACTGAATTATTTACATTTAAGAAATACATTAAAAATATATTAAAATCTAACATTTCTAATGAGTATTTAAATAGTTTAGTTTCTATAAACATTAAAATAAACTGTAGGCCAATAAATAAACAAAAAGATTGCACAATATCGTGACAACTAAATGTTCGGACACTTTAAAAAATAACTGTTCTAATATGGCGTTACATCGGCATGAACTTTTGCAACCACTGCAAGCCTGTTTGGCTTTGTTTTTATTAATGATTGACATACGCCAGAGTAAAAAAATTGCCATAATTCACTTATTATCATCGTCAAATGGGCAACGGTTTCTTGGGGATCGTGGTACAATTTTTGTTTTGTTTTTTTGCCATATGTCTCGATAACATTAAGGTCCGGACTGTGCGAAGGCCATGAGGGGACTTTGATGTTCATGTCCCTAAACTATTTTTTAGTAGTTTCAGCTGTATGGCATGCCCCACCATCCTGTTGAAATGTAAAATTATTGTCCTGGTCTTTACCAGAACAATTGGTTACAAGGACCTTTGACCTTCCCACTTGACACAAGAATATTTTTCAAAATTTTTTGATTTTTTGACGCATCAATTATGCCTTCTACAACCTCATACTTTTCTGGGCCTATTTTGGACATACTCCTTCAAATCATAATGCCTTTAGGAAATTTCACTGTCCTTTTGAGGCAATCTTTATCAAATAGACACTCTAGCGGTGTTAATTATATCGATATTACTTACTTGCCATTTGCGATTGGAATTATTAGCATCGGATTGGGAAATAATTAAATATTTTACCTTAATGTCATTTTTGTAGTTTGTGACATCAGAAGTTCCAATCCGACGCTGATAATGCTAATCGCAAACTGCAAGTTCAAGGATTACATCTGCACGCATGCATGATCTTTATGAAAGATGGGCAGTGGAATTTCCTAGACATTGTGCTTTTAGAGTTGATATCCGCAGTGGGTCTAGGAAGGTATAGTCTATAAAATGAATAACTTTGAATTTTGACCGTTATTTTTTATCAACATGGCAAATATACCGTATGATCGAAAAAAAATGGCGTCCAGTTGGCTGGGAAGTGACGATCGATAACCTTTCCCATATAAATTTACATATAAAATGACAGCGATCTTCATTTCATAGCCATCGTTGACGCCGTTTTTTCTCGATCATACGGTATAATCCCTCTGTCAAAAAAGTTACTGATATTCTTTAAATTGAGTGCCCGAACGAATCAGATAGGTAACCAGTCTAAAAGTAAAAGTGTTTTGGTGTATTATTGTAGTGAATTGATCTTTCATTTTGCTGAGTAACACTAAAGGTTCCAACCATAGACTTAAAATAAATATAGACTGAGCATCTCATTCATAAATAGCCGGAACATGCGGTCAGACAATGTCTTATTGTTGTGTTATTGTTTTGGTTATAACGAGTGCGACACGAGCGATAGATAGGTTGTCTCTGTCGTAACGGTTGTTCCTGACGACTCTGCCGAGAAACACAACACTGTTTCGTTTCTCAAGTACACCTGAACTCTTCGTATCATAGCCGGATAATTTTTTTATTTTAATGAAGCTATAATTAAATCAGAAATATATCGTATATAAACTTTTTTATGAGCCGGTTAGGATAATTTGTTGTACTGGTAAATACAACTTAAAATTGATTTTCTTCAGTGGCGTAACTTACAGAATTTTAAACCCAGAATTTTTCGCCACATTGCAAATATTTTTTATAAGATAAAACTATTTTATCCAATTTTTTGTCAAAAATCACTAATTAGTTAATAATTTTACAATTTTCGATGAGCTCTAAATGCGCACTCATCACAATGTTTCCTAATTTTATTGTGATGAAGAATAAAACTAAAATTTTGGAGTTAATTCAATGTTATTAGAAGCATTTTCAAAATATCTGCTACCATTGCTCGCAAATTTTGAAAAATTAAATTGAGATGGACAGTTAGACTATGAAATGAAATTGAGATGGACAGTTATGCATATGACTCTGAAAAATTAAATTGAGGTGGACAGTTATGCATATGAAATTCTTTAGAACAACGGACCGCCCTGTATTTTGAATGACTGATCGAGACGATTGATAAATGTGACGGTGTCGATTTGCGAGAAAATTCTAAAAATACGCGTAATAAATAAGGTAGTTGTTATATAGTTATCTGATTATATGATTTCCATTATAAAAGATCGTCACAATGAACTGAATTTAAATAGAATAGTTTCTCAGTAATCGTATTTTTTGTGTTCAATATTTTTTAGATGTACAGTATAAAGTAAGTTAAATATAATACATATTCGATGTTTTATAAAATTATGTATATTTTATAAAATATCACAATTTTTTACATTTTCAATATTTTTTAAAACGATTTTGTTGGAATAACCTATAATTTTATTAATTCGTAAGTTTTCTTGAAAAATTTGTACATTATTTTGTACAAAATTTGTACATTATTTTAAAGTTTGTTTTAGGTAGAGGGCGTTAAAACTATTAATTTATTTATAAATTTAAAACACGGTATAATTATACAGGGTCACTGATATGTATGGCAACCTTTGATTAAGAAGACTATGGAAGGAGCATAATGCTATCCATGTATTCATGCATGGTGGGCGGAAAAAGGACTCTAGGGTGGGGATCCTTGGCAGTTCTGTTTGACGATTCATTTGACATATTTGAATTTGATTTGAAATTTGGTGGATTTATCAGTCTTTACGGAGCTTATTTTATGTTATTTATTATTTATTCTACTGCTGATAGTTGTATAAAGGTAGTAAATCTAGATGGAAATTGTGGCAGAACTTAAATTAACAGTGACACTATCGCGATTTATCGAAAAAGACTCTAAAATAGTTGGTTGTGTAGCGTGCGGTAGATCTCGGCAAAAATCGAGTGAAATAATGGAACAATCTCTTTTCGCTAGTAAGTGACTATATAATATAGATATGTGTAGTAAACCGATCATTAAGAAATTCACTTAAATTAACTAATTATATATTTTTTCTTGCATTTTTCCTTTTATTTACTACTTGTCAAAGATTAGATGTCAAAGAATTTAGATACGTCAATTTGACTTACCTGCTTCATTAGCGTATCGATGTTTGTGTTAATAACAATTAATAACACTTATCTATTTTTATTATAATAATATGTTTTTATAACAATTTTAATAACTACCGACATTTAATATCCACACAACGTAAAATAAAATAAATATTGACAAAGCAAAAACCTTTGAAGTGGGTAAAGACAATATAATTTTTGCTTTGATAATATGTACTTCCCACACTGGTTAGGAGAACGTTTAAAAAAATGAGTCTACCCCACGTCTACCCTAAGCATCATAGTTTTACATTTTTTAAATAAAATTAGAACGGCACTGATAAACCGGAATTTAAGTCGGCTATATTTGAGTCCCATCGCGGTGGACCTAAAAAGTTTTGATATGCTCCTCTTCCTTAGTCTTTGTTGAAATGGGAACGGTCAATTTTTAGGGTTAAATATAAGAGGTAACTGAGGTAGCACAAAGTTAATATAAGTTATAGTTTATTAAGCGGGTAAAAAAAAAAAATATGACAGGGTCCATCATAAAGTTAGGCAAATCAAAGCCATTTTTTAAATGGAACCCCCTGTATATTTTTGGAAGGAAGAACTGAAATATGTAATTATCTACAGGGGGGTTCCATTTAAAAAAAATTAAACTTTCATGTGCCAATGATTTTATGACCGACCCTGTATGCTTAAATTTATTACCTGGCTATTAGATATTCAAAAACCCTATAACTTTATATTTAACTTTTTGTGGTAATTTTTATATTTTACCTGATAATCGACCGTTCCCATACATAACAGCTAATCTCTTTATAATTTTGCAGAAAGAATTTTTATGTTTTAAGTTCTTTAATGTTACTTTAGAAAGGTTCTGAAGTAACTAAAGATGAGATAAATCTTTCGTTATGAATGAACTTAAGTTTTTGGTCAAATTTTGTACAAACTTTTCACGGAGACTAGTATTTTTTACAAGTTTTATATTTGTTTTAAAATATGTGTAAAATGATCAGATTTCATTTAATCGAAAAGAAATAGTCACAACAGATATAAAGTCTTTTGAGGTATAATTTGTGAATTTTCTAAAATGAAAATAAAAAGTATACATTTTGATATTTTCAGAAGGTCTAACTTGTAATATAATTTTATTATTGAAACTAATAAAACTTTTTTAGATGAGTCTAACTACAGTAGTGGGCATAGTTTTACGCACAGGTTTTGCTTTAAGTATTATTTTTACTACCAAGTTCATAATATTTGAACTGTAGTGATTAAATTATCTAATGGTTATTTTTTATCAGGGAAACTTGCGGTTCGGTCATTTGTACTGTATTTTAATTATTTTTGTGAGTATTCCAATTTACGAAAAAATAAATAGGTTTAATTATATAAACGCAACATGACGGATAATAATTACATACATTTTATATAGTATATATGTTATAATGATTAATTGGTATTGGAAACCTTTTGCCATCATTTCCTTTTAAATATTTATAAATATATTTTTGAGTACAATTAAGTACAAAGTTATTTACTTGCAAAAGGTTTCGATATCCAAAAGAAACATGATGATGTTATGTTATTTCAAGTTATTAGAAATAAAAAATCGTAGTATCCCCTTTTGGTACATGTATAAAACGCACATTTTTTTGTACTAAACTATTTATTAAGTACCATATAAATACATAGTAATACATTCCTGAACAACTTACACTTACCTAAAATAAGTAGTTGATGTAAGCATTTTTTGTTTAATGTATAAAAAATATAAAAAATAACTATAGATAAAAAAATGGAAACAAGTAAATAAAATAAACAACAAATTGAAGATTGTAGTAATAGTTTTAACAACAGATATAGCTCTTAGAAGTCGAGGTAAAGTATGTTATCATTACTATAATGGAGAATATCCTAAGATATAAAAAAATGTGAATAAAATGAAAATTATAAAACTCCTTGTTATCTAATTGCCTGATTTCAAATTTCTTATTAGAAGAAAGTATTTCATTTGCTAAAAATATTTGATCATAAATAATTAGTTCCTGTGTAGCATCATTTTTTAAATGTTGTAATCTAAGCTATAAGTATAACTTAAATCTCTAAGAAACAGCTAAAAAACAGCTTACAGAATATTACACTACCATTTCCTCAATGAGTAAAAATTTGACAAAGAAAAGTGAACTGGCCAGATAAACAAGTTATAACCATAGATAAAAGAAAATAATCTACTATTAAGATAGATATGAAACTTAATAGTAAAATTTTGGGTCAAAGCGCCTCCGTGTTTTTAGTGGCATCACGTTTATAATCCAGCGCCTTCGCCTTTTCTGCTGTAAATGTTTTTTATGTTTATATTTGAATCGATTTATTTTTTAAAGTTACACTGATGGCCAGTATATCAGAGTAACTTTAATAAAACATAAGAATATATATATATATATATATATATATATATATATATATATATATATATATATATATATATATATATATATATAGGAAGAGTATATATATATATATATATATATATATATATATATATATATATATATATATATATATATATATATATATATATATAACCAAAAACTAAGAAGAAAAATTTTGGGGATAGCGGTCTAGAGGCAAAAAATTAAACAATTTACTACAACGCCGAGCTTTCGGAAAATTATTTCCTTTTTCAAGGCTAAAACATCACAAAAGTCAACTGAATATAATATAATATTATATAAACTTACGTGTAAAAAGTTTAATTATAAAAATAGAAAAATATATCAATTTCTATATGGAAGAAAGGAACTAAAATTTTGTATAAAAGTTAAAATCTTCTTAAATATTCATGATTTCTGACATTACTAAAAATTATTTTGACATAGAAAGGTAAATTTAATTATTAATAAAAAAACACGTAAAAAACATATAAGGTTAATCACAAGTTACAAATAAAAATAGAGAAAAAATCAAATTTTAAATATTATTTTTATTTTTAATAAAATGGAGTAAGAAAGAATATATATTACTAAGATCCTCATTAATGATAATTGTATTAATAAAAGAAAAGATATTGAGGATCTTAGTAATATATATTCTTTCTTACTCCATTTTATTAAAAATAAAAATAATATTTAAAATTTGATTTTTTCTTTATTTTTATTTGTAACTTGTGATTAACCTTATATGTTTTTTACGTGTTTTTTATTAATAATTAAATTTAATTCTTTCTATGTCAAAAATAATTTTAGTAAATGTCAGAAATCATGAATATTTAAGAAGATTTTAACTTTAAGCCCCAATTATAGAGATTTTGAAAAACGGTGCGGTTCCGACGTTGCGTTTGACGTTGAACGATAACGACGGTAATTTGTTGTTAGTTATAGATATAAAACGTTTGAAGTTAACATTTTCAACCTAACCTATTTATTCAATCAATGAATGTCATTGAAGAATTTAAAATTATTATTATACCAATAATTAGGTAGTATTTTTAGTTAGCAAAATTGTAAAGATTTTTTTTCTTGGCTTTAAAAAAAAAAATGGATGTACACGATGATGAGATATCGGGTTGGAGTTTTAGCCTTATTGTGTTGTTTGGCACCTCGAAGCTCAGCCAGAAATCAGAAAGAACGGAGACTCCAGGAGGTGGAGCATCTGCAAATTTATAATTATACCTTTTCTGCACATTGTTTAGTATACATACTCAACTCTAGTGTCTTCCTAAGACCTCCATTTTCACAGTTCACAAACAATAGGCACCAATAACAAAAATAGAAACACTTGGCCAGTACTAAATTTTAATATATAAATCACCTTTTCCTGTATTTTCAAAGAAAAAATTTCGAAAATTCATACCTACTTTCCAAAAAGAAACTGGAAACAATTGTGAGGTTATGTTATGATCGCTCGAATCGTCGCCACCGGCATTTTTTTTAAATAGAGGCGCTAAAAAGTCATTTCTATTGGCTATTACTAACGTTTCAAGGTCAACGTTCCTGTCGAAGCTAAAGTTGGAAAGCTAATCTTGACGTAAACGTCAACCGCAACAACAACCGAAAAATTTATAATCAACAAAACATCCTGCGTATAAACGAACTTTTCACCGACCGTAACGTCGGGCGTCGAACCGCAACGTTTTCAATCTATAATTGGGGCTTTATACAAAATTTTAGTTCCTTTCTTCCATATGGAAATTGATATATTTTTCTATTTTTATAATTAAACTTTTTACACGTAAGTTTATATATTATATTATATTCAGTTGACTTTTGTGATATGTTTAGCCTTGAAAAAGGAAATATATTTCCGAAAGCTCGGCGTTTGTAATAAATTGTTTAATTTTTTGCCTCTAGACCGCTATCCCCAAGAATTTTCTTCTTAGTTTTGGTTATAATTGATCGGTCAAGACTTCCTCTTGTATAATTGTGTTATATATATATATATATATATATATATATATATATATATATATAGTATATATATATATATATATATATATATGGTATATATATATATATATATGTTATATATATATATATATATATATATATATATATATATATATATATATATATATATATATATATATATATATATATATTTTACAATTTATTTTTTATTTATTTTACAGAGTTTCAAGTAAATGATCGTAAGTCGACTGGCTGTCTAATGAATAGACCGAGATTTATAGATTTTAAAGCGAACGAAAAAAAATCAAACGACAAATACATACCATATATTTTTCTTTTATCTAAGTTACATACATTATCGTCTTTTGGAAACACGTATATTTTCGCAGTTTTGTTAGTTTCTTTGCCAGATGCAACACAACAAGAAAACACCATTTTTACAGTTAATAAATAATAAAACTATTTCTGACTATGATATTTAAAATTTAGATAGAGAGAAAATTAAAAAACAAACGAGTATTTGCAAACGCAGGCCCAAATTCAATAAAAGTCAAAATTTTTCCTGCGAAAATCAGGTTTTTTACACTGAAAAGGTATTTTTTGATTTATCAGCAGTCATTGTCAAGTTGACAATATACAGGGTGTTTTCGAATTAGTCTAAAAAATTATGGTGTGATTCCTCATGTGTTCTTAAAACAATTTTTATATAACCATTGGGTCTAAAGTACTTCCTTTCTGATCTACAGGGTGTTAAAAATTAAAAAAAATCGATTTTTTGCTTAACATAACTGGCCATCCTTTTCAACAAAATTGAACTTTGGAGTTTTTCTTGTTCATCAAACGGTTGTCGAGAAAAAAATAAATATACTTATTAAGAGCCCGCCTTAAATCTGTACGCACACTGGCGCGATCACGGCCGCGATCACGGTCACAATCAGGGCAGCGATAACATGAGCGATCATTCCTACAGGATAGCTCACTACATATAGGTGCGGCGGTGAACGTGAACGCGTTGGTGTGTGCTAGAATGATCGCTCATATTATTGCTGCCCTGATCGTGATCGCGGCCGTGATCGCACCAGTGTGCGTACAGCTTAATTCGTTTTCTAACGATTTTTTATTTTTTAGATTAATTAGGAAACACCCTGTATATGCATATCACAGGCAACCAAATAAACTAGTAACCTCTAAAAATTATTTTTCCTACCACTAGCGGCATACCGTGTTTTTAGTGTGTACTAAATTATTTTATCAAAATTTCACCATATAAGTTTCTAGGCAATGGTTATAACAAACTTTGTAAAATATGCTGAATCAATGTACTTTCTTGAGTTTTTTTAAATTCATTTTTCTAAATTAGTCTTACAACTCACACAACTTTTTGCATGATAAAGTAATAAGAGAGTGTCCCAAATAAAGGTTTCGAAAGTTAAATTATACTTGTTCGATGTATTTCCCGGCGTGTATTGCTTAAATAAAATCATAAAAGACAAGAAAGAGTGCGACAAGATAGATTATATAAGACTGACGAATAACGCGTCAATATCAGGAAATCATATCGTTTGATACAGATTTTAAAATACTATTCTCGATACACTAGGTATATACCCGTAAGTGCCGTTAAATATGAAAATTAAGATTGCAACTGGTACGTATATTATTTGCACTTGTTTTCAGATAGAAATAGTTGAATATTTGTTTATATTTTACATAAAGCTGTTCAGAAAAAAAAATATTTGAAAAACATGAAGGAAACTTTTATGTATATTTCCACCGAAATGTAACCCTTAAGGCTTCCACAGACGCTTTATTCTTTCGCAGCAATTTGCCAATGTTTGAGAACTTTCGGCTGACTCTGCAGGCTGTTGGTCTAAACTGAGTGAAATCAAACTGCTTGAATTTGGTCTGCGCAAACTTTGAAACCTGAACGTGTGCGGTATTCGTTCAATTCATTTTTATTCAGTCCATAGGCAAAGTTTAGTCTATCAATAACTTTAAACAAAGTGTCGAACTTAAACAGATGTTTTTGCAATTTATCTTATTCTATAAAAGTTTATGAAAAATAAAAAGCAGTGACAGAAATAAAAAAAATGTATTGATTTCATAAACGATCAGAATGAAGACAACTATATCTCGAATAGTGATTTGTAAGAATGTGCTGCAATTATTAGTGGGTGCGTTACTCAGTTTACTGTAGATACGACTGTGCTATAAAACTGCGTATACGAGCCCTAACAACTAAATGTTCGGACAAACAAAAATTTATTAAAAAATTTTATTTTCATTAACTGAATTATTTACATTTAAGAAATACATTAAAAATATATTAAAATCTAACATTTCTAATGAGTATTTAAATAGTTTAGTTTCTATAAACATTAAAATAAACTGTAGGCCAATAAATAAACAAAAAGATTGCACAATATCGTGACAACTAAATGTTCGGACACTTTAAAAAATAACTGTTCTAATATGGCGTTACATCGGCATGAACTTTTGTAACCACTTCAAGCCTGTTTGGCATTGTTTTTATTAATGATTGACATACGCCAGAGTAAAAAATTTGCCATAATTCACTTAACATCATCGTTAAATGGGTAACGGTTTCTTGGGGATCGTGGCACAATTTTTGTTTTGTTTTTTGCCACATGTCTCGATAACATTAAGGTCTGGACTGTGCAGAAGGCCATGAGGGGACTTTGATGTTCATGTCCCTAAACTATTTTTTTAGTAGTTTCAGCTGTATGGCATGCCCCACCATCCTGTTGAAATGTAAAATTATTGTCCTGGTCTTTACCAGAACAATTGGTTACAAGGACCTTTGTCCTTCCCACTTGACACAAGAATATTTTTCAAAATTTTTAACGCACCAATTATGCCTTCTACAACCTCATACTTTTCTGGGCCTATTTTGGACATACTCCTTCAAATCATAATGCCTTTAGGAAATTTCACTGTCCTTTTGAGGCAATCTTTATCAAATGGACACTCTAGCGGTGTTAATTATATCGATATTAAGGTGGCTCATGTGCACATGTAATTCGTGCACTTGCCATTTGCGATTAGAATTATTAGCATCGGTTTGGGAAATAATTAAATATTTTACCTTAATGTCATTTTTGTAGTTTGTGACATCAGAAGTTCCAATCCGACGCTGATAATTCTAATCGCAAACTGCAAGTTCAAGGATTACATCTGCACGCATGCATGCTCTTTATGAAAGATGGGCAGTGGAATTTCCTAAAGACATTGTGCTTTTAGAGTTTATATCCGCAATGGGTCTAGGAAGGTATAGTCTATAAAATGAATAACTTTGAATCTTGACCGTTATTTTTATCAACATGGCAAATATATAATCCCTCTGTCAAAAAGTTACTGATATTCTTTAAATTGAGTGCCCCAACGAATCAGATAGGTAACTCTTTTTACTTTCGTGAAATAGAAAAGGAAAATAATAAAACATGTGACAGTTCTTCCTCTTCTTGCAAAATCAACACATAATGCCATAATTGTCAAAAGTAAAAGGTCAGACATTTTACATTTCTAAAAATCAGACCATTGCCGTCTCTAATAGAACACAAGGTACGCGCACTTCCCGTCCCATAACGATGCTGGCTGGAGTTTGCCCCGTAGATTCTTGGATGGATGAACAGGAACAGGTGAAGAAATTTGTCCCAGTCTCTTTGGTGGTCAGAGACTACTTTAGCCAGATAACGGTTGATAGTTCTGTTCATGCGTTCAACCATCCCATCGGATTGTGGGTGTAGAGCAGTCGTCCTGGTCTTGCGGATGTTCAGGACTTCACAGACGCCTTGGAACAGATTGGACTCAAAGTTTCTTCCCTGATCTGAATGAAGCTCCATGGGAACACCAAACCTGCAGATCCATTCTTTAACAAGGGCATCAGCAATGGTGGGCGCTTCTTGATTTGGCAAAGCGTAGGCCTCGACCCATTTGCTGAAGTAATCCATTACTACCACAGTGTATTTGTTGCCGTCGTTCGTCTCCGGGAAAGGACCAGCCACGTCGATCGCTATTCGTTCGAAGGGACTGCCAACATTGTACTGGCGCATAGGGGCTTTACCACGCTTTGTGGCCCATTGATGGCTGCGCAAATGTCACATTTCTTACACCAGGTCCTCACATCTTCTTTGCAGTTCACCCAGTAGAACCGTTCACGCAGCTTGCCAAGTGTCTTGGTAACACCCAGATGTCCATTGTGAACTTCATTGTACATTCTTGTTCCATTGTGAACTTCCTCCAAGACTTCTGGGACCCTCTTCTTTGAATGACGATCTGCCTTCTCTCTTGTCCCTCCGGTCTCTCGATCACACGGCGAAGTAGTCCGTTATCTATTACCAAGGAATTCCACTGGGCCCAGTATAATGCCATAATTGTCAAAAGTAAAAGGTCATTTTACATTTCTAAAAATCAGACCAATGCCGTCTCTAATAGAACAGCCTCAAAGCGAGATTTATGACGTCATGCTAGTTAGATACTACGGATTAATAAATATGTTGGAGAATACATGGAAAACATAATTATTATTCCTCGTATTTTTGGTTTGTATTTTAAAAATGATATAGTTTACATGACTTTTGTTATTGTTATAAAACATTTTTTTATTATTAGTAGATATTGAATGTTTTTTGTTAAATTAGATCGATTTTCAAACCCCAACATTTAAAATATATTTTACATTTTACCCATTATCTTATGTACCTATTCATTATTTGTATATTGTATAATATTTGCGGCATTTGTATGGTTCATAGTTTATTTGCCAAAGTATTTATTACTATAAATAGCTATATATATATATATATATATATATATATATATATATATATATATATATATATATATATATATATATATATATATATATATATATATATATATATATATATATTTCATGTAAACTATATCATTTTTAAAATACAAACCAAAAACACGAGGAATAATTATGTTTTCCATGTATTCTACAACATATGTATTAATGCGTAGTATCTAACTAGCGTGACGTCATAAATCTCGCTCTGAGGCTGTTCTATTAGAGACGGTATTGCGTCAGTATGGCTGCAAGTTGCTAACCTAATAAAATTATCACTAAAAAAGCCCTGCGGGCATGCCATATGGTTAAAACTACTAAAAATGGTTTAGGGACATGAACATCAAGGTCCCCTCATGGCCTTCGCACAGTCAGCGGACATTAATGTTATCGTGACATGTGGCGTAAAACAAAACGAAAATTGTACCACGATCCCCAAGAAACCGTTACCCATTTGACGATGATGTTAAGTGAATTATGGCAAAATTTTTTACTCTGGCGTATGTCAATCATTGATAAAAACAATGCCAAACAGACATGCAGTGGTTGCAAAAGTTCATGCCGATGTAACGCCATATTAGAACAGTTCTTTTTAAAGTGTCCGAACATTTAGTTGTCACGATATTGTGCAATATTTTTGTTTATTTATTGGCCTACAGTTTATTTTAATGTTTATAGAAACTAAACTATTTAAATACTCATTAGAAATGTTAGATTTTAATATATTTTTAATGTATTTCTTAAATGTAAATAATTCAGTTAATGAAAATAAAGGTTTTTAACAAATTTTTGTTTGTCCGAACATTTAGTTGTTATGGCTCGTATGTGCAAGAGGCAGTACTATAAGTTAAACTAGTCTGCACAGTCAGCCGTGCTGGAAAACTGAACGTGTATGGGAGCTCTTAAAAATCATACGTTCTGTTTCTTTCTGAAAAACATCACTGAGTTCAGAATACACGCAGAGAAATACCTCAAGCGCCATTTCCTTGAACATACAGGGTGAGTTTCCTACGATGTTCTCTATGGGTATCTCGGAAACTACTGGAGATAGAGGGTCGGTTAAATGGGGAAAGAATTGCAGTTTTGTGGGGTCATAAATATGCGCCTTTAGGATTTTTTAAAAAGTTTATAGCTTACTAGATATTTCGAAAAAAACAAATTTCGTCTATTTTAAAAATTGTCCCTAATTCCATTATACTCTATTTTAGACAAAAAAATTTCAGATAATAGTTGTAGATAATCACATCCTTAATGAGATTGTGTCCTCCGCTTTTTTCTAAAGCCTGTCATTTTTGACATATGATACAAACAGATGTTTTTTTAAATGGAAACCATAGTTGGCCATGACTTCATAAAAAGCGCCAATTTTTAAGCTTTTTAACGGTATAAGCTATAATATGTTTTTTTTTCGAAAAATTACTGAGTTATAGCCAATTTTTATCATTTTTAAACAATTTCACTTAGTTAGCCATGGAAACAAGTTCAATCGCCGTTGCTCTCAGAAATGTGAAGCTGTCACATCCAAACTTTGTAAATTAAAATAAACAAAAATTGTAAATATGAATTTTTCAAATGAATAAAAGCGTGTAGATACTCGCGCATCAATAGAGTGGTTTCAACATGACTTTCATTATGACCCACCCCCCCATAATGAAAGAAATATTAAAAATTATTTATATCATAATTATGCAAACTCAAGGATAGGAAGAGGTGGACCAATTGCATGGGCCTCCTGCGATCACCTGACCTAACCATTTTAGATTTTTTTATGCGGTATGGTTAGAAGTAAGGTTTACAAATAAACTTATGAATTAAGAGGGGCACTAGAAATGGCGGTACGAGAGAAGTTTAATTAAGTCCACCGGTCCTTCTGTGAGAAAGCTTGCGATATATCAAGGTCACAGCGCGCGACACGAATAAAAATGACAATAGCAAAGCTCAGGGATCGTGACATGCGCATTGTAGTGTAGCGAAAGCTCTTTACGAATGGAAAAGGAGTTTTTATCGACGTACAATCAAATTACGGCCGTAAACATATTAAATATCTATTTGTTGTTATTCGATAAAATGGAAAAAAGCGTGACATTATCTAATAAGGTTTATATTCGAGATGTAATTTGAACCAAAATTTTGAATAAGAGCGCAGGCTCCGCCCATTTCTTCCGATTCACCAACCACGACTCAGAAGAGGATCAGAAATCAGAAAAGAAAAACAGTCAACAGTCGCGCTAGAGGTCCGAAGGTTTTGTGTCGATGTGCGTAGTAATTCAGTTTTTTAAAAAGATGCAACTCAAAACGATAGCGGATTTTTTGAATATTTTCTAAAATAACTTAAAGTGCATATGTGGTGATATTAATAACTAAAGAACCGTTTAATAATACATTCTAACTTTTTATAAGTTATAAATCATAACTGAATAAGAATACCATAAAATCTAAGTGAAATTAGTCAAGAAAGATAAGAATTGGCTATAACTAAATTTAATTTTTCTAACCGTTCTCTAAAAAGCGTAACATTCACCGGTCAACGTATCCTCGAAAATGTATAGTCAAGAAAAGTTGAACCAATAATCCTACACGCTTTTCTTCATTTGAAAAATTCATATTTAGAATTTTTGTTTATTTTAATTTACTAAGTTTTGGATGTGACAGCTTCACATTTCTGAGAGCAAAGACGATTAAACTTGTTTCCGTGGCTAACTAAGTGAAATTGTTTAAAAATTATAAGAATCGGCTATAACTAAGTAATTTTTCGAAGAAAACATATAGCTTATATCGCTGAAAAGCTTAAAAAATAGCGCTTTTTATGAAGTCATGGCCAACTATGGTTTCAATTTAAAAGAACATATGTTTGTGTCATATGTCAAAAATGACAGGCTTTAAAAAAAATGGAGGACACATTCTCATTAAGAATGTGATTATCTAGAACTTTTATCTGAAAACTTTTTGTCTAAAACAGATTATAATGGAATTTTAAAAATAGCCGAAATTTGTTTTTTTCGAAATATCTAGTAAGCCATAAACTTTTTAAAAAATCTGAAAGGCGCATATTTATGACCCAACAAAACTGCAATTCTTTCCCCATTTAACCGACTCTATCTCCAGTAGTTTCCGAGATACCCATAGAGAACATCGTAGGAAACTCACCCTGTATAATTTGCGAACAAACAGATCATGAAGATCCATTGAGATATTTGTCTCTAAATCCTGTACCCAGTGGTGTATACATAAATAATATATTAAAGACATATTTTCACAAAATTTAGAGTAATTAGAGAGATATTATTAACAATTTTAGAATTCTTGTTTTGTAAATTTAAATTGAACCCAAAATGTTCCTTAAATCCTTAAATGTATAAAAATCTTACTGACATAATACTTTACGTATATATGACAATTGATTCTCGTATTTGTTAATTTTGGCCTTGTAGAAAAAAATATCATGTAACTTGAGTAATGTCTGACTTTAAATCAATTTAAACAAACTCTTCTGTGCAACTCAATTTTGAGTAAGAGGACAACTAAAAATAGATCTTCTTTATACTCAAGATTGACTATACTCAAAATTGAAATAATATTACTTAGCTAGACGTAAGGAATCTTGTAAATACTCTTCTAGTAGTACAGAATAAATATTGCCTGAATTAAGAATCCTCTTCACTACCATTAACACTTTGTAAGTAACAATTACCTACCTAGCGAGTCCTAGTTGTTTATTTTTAGGATGTTTTTGTTTACTTTTGACGTATCTGTTGTGTATAAAACCCAAGAAGATGTAAGTAGAGATGATTAGATTTTTGTATTATAGTTTTTTGAATTTTGTTAGTGCTATACAATAAAATGGCGTATATTTGGATGTTACAATGTATTTATTTTATTTTAACATGATTTTCAGTTCATTAGCACACAAAGGAAAAAACGGAACCCTTATAGAATCATTTAGTTGTCTGTCCGTCTATCCGTCCGTCTGTCAAGGCCCTTTTTGGGACGCGTAAAGATATCGAGTTGAAATTAAAAGTATACAGGGTGCCACAAATTCGGGGTACGAGCATTGGTATCTCTGTAACCGTAATAGATACGAAGATAGTTAAATTGGGACAATGTTGCGCCTTCGGATTCACCAAGATGACATCAAAAAAGTTTTAAAAATTTCAAGGATTGCTGAGTTTTTTGGAAAAGCGGATTTTTTTGAAAAGAAATTTTAATTATTCCTGTCGTTACTTTTTAGATAATTTGTGAGATACAGAGGCCTACTTAATTTTGTTAAACACGGACCTGCATTTTTTTATTTCAGTTTTTGAAAGAACTTCTTGAGTACAATGATAATATGCCATACTTTATCCTTTTTTTTTGTTTCGGACATTTGAACACAATTTATTTAAACTAATTTCAAGTCCGGCTCTGTTTTTTTTAAATTCTCAATCTATTCATCGTTACAAAATTGATAAGACTTCAAACTTAACAATGACGTGGGGTAAAACATTGAATACGGAAAATCAAATGCAATAAAAAATTAAAAATAATATAAAAGAAATAATACAAATATAATATAATACCGAGTGCGTCTCAAAAGTGGCTCACCCCTATAACTTCTTTATTTTTTCAGATGAAACAACGAGATTTGGTATGTTAGTCTTCTTCTTCTTCTTCTTATTGATTTTTAAGATCTCGCGATCTGTTAATTTTGATGGGTCCTCTGTAACAGTTCTTGGGAGGTGGACTGCCAGCTGTCCTTCCATCTCTTAGGTGGTCTTCCAGGTTCTCTTTTCCCTGTTGGTTTCCCTTCTAATGCAATTCGTGGCAGTCTTCTCTCATCCATTCTTCTCACGTGGGCGTTCATATGTCAAGTTGTGACATTTTAGCATATGGTCTATTTGAAATTGTAACGTGCGGTTCATAACGACAATTTGACTCGAAATACCAAGTGTGTGGTATCATATTATTCGTAAAAAAAAGCTTTTTCCAAATATGCTAATGAGCCACCCTCGTTTCATTTGAAAAAATTGAGATATGATTAAAAATACGATTTGGGCATCTTTTAACCGGCCAGACCAAGACACTAAAAACATTAGACGATCAAATCTATTTTTCTAAGGCTCCTTGATTAAAAATTAGTGTTTTTAACACAGCCATGGCACTCTAGATTGAAACTTAAAATACGATTTGTTTTTGAGTGACTATGTCAAAAGTTGACATATGATATGTCATTCGATTCGGAGTGTCATTTTCTGTCGAATAAAGTAAAAAAATACCGTGGGTGCCATTTAAAAATCGAACGTTGTAGTTGACCGAAAACAATTATTGTATACGTCAATCAATCCCAATTTATGTCATATACTAACATACCAAATCTCGTTATTTTATCTGAAAAAATAAAAAAAGGGGTGAGCCAGTTTTGAGACGCACCCGGTATAAACAATCAAATTTAAAAATAAACAGTTAATAATCAATATAAATCAAATAATTTCACCGGAAAATGGATTGGAAATGGTAGAGTAGTTTAATGGCTAGCGAGGAACTCTCGCCAAGGGGGCGGGGGCAATCCCCCCCCCCGCAATAGGGAGGGTGGTAACCATTTCGAACATGTAGAGTTTTAGAAATTACTCTTTTTATAAGTTTTTTTCATAATATATTAGGATAGGAATTACATGTTTTAATAGTAAATAAAGTGTCTATTAATTTTTAACGATACTGCCACTTACAAACTAAAATAAAAGATTTATAATAGATATTGCATTTTTTATGCAATCTATTCAATAAGAAAATTATAACAGATCAATATCACTTTTATTAATTGGCAAAACAATTCGAAATCACATCGTGCATTAAATAAGTGCGATAAATTACAAAAATGTTCTTTTCATGCATAAAATTTGAAATGGTATAACAAATAAATTTTTACAATATCTTTTTTGATTATATTTTTAATAGAAATTACTATCTAGAAGACATTTTAAGAAGACGTATTTATGAAAACTTATTTATAAAAAATGAAAATGGCAAATTCACTTATTTTAAATATTTACATATAATTGGCTTAAATACTTATAATTTATAGTTACAAAAACTAAACTAATACTACAGAGACTAAACTAAAACTATAGAATTGACTGAGATATCTAATTGAAATAAACTGGAAGTTGTTAAATACTCACAAGTTCTTAAAAGAAAAATACATATAAAAATATAGATGTAGATAGAAACATATCAAGCACCGATGTCGTGAATAACAATAATTATAAATAAGTACTTCTTTCTTATTTAAAATTCTAGAATACTTAATATACGATTATAGAGTGTAATGGAACATAATTTAAGTATCATGGAATAAATGCTTATTATATTATAATAGACGTTTATATGGCTATGTTGTTAATTCTATATAAATAAGATCATACTGTCAAAAGAAAATAACTTTAAAATAAAAAAATTGCGGTATTGGAAGTAGGAATCCATGGATATACAATCCATAGACTAAACGAATTCCGGATATATCATAATAATGTAAAATATAAAATTATTAAATTTTTATGAGTTTCGTAAATGATATATTTTTATAAATCAATTATTATGTTTCTATTAACGGGATATATACAGTGATAATTGGAGATAATTGAGTTGTATTCCTGTCTATAGTTTGTTCAATGAGAGGATCCATGACAGCGACAGTTTTGTCTGTCATTGTAATTCAGAGGTAAATGGTATTTTGTGTCATTTTTTAGATTGTTGTCTGTCGAAATCTTCTCTGACTCATTGGACATTAAATGTTAATAGTATTCCTTATGGCATGCTAAATAACTTTATTTAGTTTATAAATTATATAATGGCAAATGAATAATTTTATCTAATGGCAAGTAACTATATTTGGAAATTGGATTTAACTCTATAAAATTTTAAAGAAATATTAGCCATATGCTATTAAATTATAATAGTACGAGAGCTAGCAACGTCAGAAAAACAAGTATTTTAAGACGTCTGGCTCTTTGATATATCTTTTACTATGCTCTTTAGAACAGCATGCGGCCCGTCTGACTACCGGTAAACGTTGCGTTCCCTACTGCGCACTGAAAGAAGATCCTATATTTTTTTTAGTCCTTTAAATTCTAGTATTGAATATGAATCGAACATGTCTCATTAAATATTTGTTTTTATTTAATTACCAGAATAATTTAATATTTTAATATCGAATATAAACAAAAATAAAATAAAAAAGTGTTTGACCTGACCCGGATTCAAACTATGAATCATCGGTTCGTAGTCGGAAACTCTACGCACTGCGTTATGGAGACATGTTCGATTTATATTCAATACTAGAATTTATAGGACTAAATTAATAAAAAATATAGGATCTTCTTCCGATGCGCAGTAGTGAACGCAACGGGTATCGGCAGCCAGACGGGCCGCATGCTGTTCCAGAGAGCATAGTAAAAGATACATCAAAGAGCTAGACGTCTTAAAATACTTTCTCGGAAACGTTGCTAGTTCTTAGACTATAAGGAACGCTTTAAATTTAAGTAATGTTCAAACTTTATAAATTATCTTTCTAAATGTTTATCTTGTCCCATTCTAACAATATAAATAATCTAACAAACATAAAGTACTTTGAACTAACGTAAATGAAACAAATAAAAATAAGAATTTATAATATCTATTAGGAAATTTAGAGAGCAAATATTTTTGTTCGAATATGTGATAAAATGTTATATAGGAATTTTTTCCCTGCATTCTAGTAAATAACATACACATTTATATGTAGAAACGATGTTAATAGGACGTAATTTGTAAATTAATTTTGTTATATCCTTTGTTAAAATTGAACAATAAATCAGTTGGAATTTTGTAACTGATGGCCCACTGCATCGAGTAAACTTTGTAGTACTGAGTTCATTACTATTTAAGTGAATCATAACATAGTAAACTGCTACTAGTAGTTTAAGACCAAGAAAATGATAAAGCACAAAACCAGAATCAAATTTTTGCTTTCAAAAATTGACAATAGTAGAATCGTTATGAAGAACTGCAATGTTGCTTGATTAGGACTATATTTTAAAAATAGTTTTTATTGCATTTTTATTCGATTATAGAATAAAATCAATAATATTTATTTGCAGTTAAAGAGATCGCTAAAATTAAGCTAATATACAAGTTTAGTCGTTATTTCAAAATGCGTTAAAACCTTTGATTAGTTAAAACAAATATTTTTTAAGGTAGATAGAATTATAAACCAATAAAAGAATAATTATATAATTGAAATCATGTTATCATGTTATCAGACTAGGCAGCTCAAGTGAAGATTTGCAGGTCCAATATTAAAACAGATCAATAATAAATAAACAAATCTAATCAATATTTATATTTTGGAAAATAAATTTCTTGCAGTTTTTAGGTATATAATAAAATTATATAAGGGCTTCTTGCCTTGAACTGCTAATATAGAACTTAATTCCACGCTGTGTTCGTCATATGTGGATCAACCTGCTCTCACTACCGGTTTCGGGGCCCTACCCCATCATCAGATGAGCTTGGGTATTTCCACAAAACGACCAGCACAGCGCAGAGCATAGAAATACGACTTGTAAAGTAGCGGTAAGATATTAAGTCGCGCATCGCGAGGAACCGCATCTCGCGATGCGGGACTTAATATCTTACCGCTACTTTACGACAAGTCGTATATATACTCTGCGCTGTGCTCGTCGTTTTGTGGAAATAATGGCTGCAAGGGATAAGAATGGTCCCAAAAAGTCATTCCAATAATAAATAAACAAATCTAATCAATATTTATATTTTGGAAAATAAATTTCTTGCAGTTTTTAGGTATATAATAAAATTATATAAGGGTTTCTTGCCTTGAACTGCTAATATAGAAATTAATTTTAGTAGTGAGAGCAGGTTGATCCACATTATGACGAACACAGCGTGGAATTAATTTCTATATTAGCAGTTCAAGGCAAGAAACTCATATAATTTTATTTATATTTTTATAGATTACAAAACATTCACGATTACTTGTTGTCTTATTTTTCATGTTTTCTTTAAATGTTCCTGACTTTAAGAAACAATGGCTGCATGATAAGTTTAAATGGACCTAAAAAGTCATTCTATTTAGTTAATGAAATTTATTTACCTTTACTGCCTACCCCCATTGCTTTTGGATGTAAATAGAAAATATTATTACAAATTTTAGAAATTAAATGAGAATTTCACTCGAACTTCCAATATTTGCTTGATTTCTGTCACATAAATGACATTGATTGACAAACAAAACCAGAAAAACCAGCCTTCTCGCGCTGGTTAGTTTGGTGACAGTTATAACCGAATTTTTCAGGAACCGTGTTCCGTAACAAGAAAACTTTCAGGACACCGATAGAAACGGAACATAAAACCATAACCAAGGTAAGCAACGGAATACATTCAAGTCGAAGTGAGAAAAATGACACGATGTGTTGTTACGACGTTGCCACCTTAGAGATACAAGTACGCATTTCCCTGTCTAGTAGAGTAATATCACTGTCTATTAACAATATGATATTTTCTCATGATCATCGAAATAAATAACAATAGCTCGAAAAGTTATGACAACATTTACTGTCTATTGAAATTAAAAAAAGGCAAATCATAAATTAATAAATTATGAGATTTTTTAAATTTAATTCTTCATATTTCTTCTTATAAAATATGGGTTACAACAAACATTTTTTAAGTTAGTTAAATGTAAAAAGCTACCGTAATCGCAAAACAATTTCCGATGTACGTGATCAACTTTGACTGACAAACGTGACGTGACAGATTGTGATGGATTTATGAGAAATGAATCTTAATTTAAAATCGACAAACAATATATTTCTTATCATTCTTTAAATATTTTTACGTTTTATTTTTAATTTAATAATTAATATTTTAGTAATTAATTGACTTATTTGTTTTATACCTTATTTTACTTATTACATATTGGCAAGGGCAGTCCATTATAAAGATTATTCTAAGCGTTATTATGGGTTATTTATTTATTTATTGATGTACATTTTACAACGACTTAACTGGTAATAACAAGTAAGAGGGTGCTATTAATACACAAACTAATAATCACAGAATTTAATAAAAACTAACGTAGAAATACCATTGAAAGTGGTATTATGTGCTTATCAATCAAACTTACTTCTCTGACTGCAGTCAAGGGTAATAAAGAACCTTTATTGTCACGTTCTCGTTCAGAATAGTTTATCAGGGAAGCTACAAGCTCTTTGCGTCCACTGTTTAAATGTTTCCGCATATTTTCAACACACAATTTCAATAAATGCAATACAAAAACTCGAAAATTTAGTTCTTAAAAGACCTGTTTGTGCTTAGAAGTCCAATTTTTTAAAAAAGACTATGAGAGTAGGCAAAAAAAACGAGAATTGCTCAGAAAGATTCAACGTCAATACTATATTATACAAAATAATGACTGACATTAGGATAATTGTCAAGTAATAGACGACAACGTTGCTGAACACGACGCAATGTGACCAACAGAGCGATAATAAAATTCGGTTTAAACTAATTTTTGCAGCTTTAATCTAAGTAAAATATCTGTTACATCATTTACTCTATAAAGTAAAATAAAGAGCTGCTCGGTATCTTAAATTAAACAACAAATTTAAACATTTTTGCCAAAATTTCATTTAGTGTCTTAAGTGTCAATGTCGATATTATTGATGACGTGCATCGGAAAATATTTTGCGATTATCGTATAAGGGAAATAAAATGTTATCAGACTAGGTATTAAGATTGTGTAGAATTAGTTTTATCAATGCAGTCTGCCACTGTTATCTAATATATCATGTCTGGTATTTAACTTTTACTCTCTTCTCAACTATTAAGATAACACTTAATATGGATATTATTATGTCGCAATCAATATTTTTATAATCAAATAAATTTAAAAAAACTTATGACGATGTATTAAACGTCATGTACAATCTAACCTAATACAACTGGCAAAATACAAACTAATCAGCCTTTTCGGTACCCCTCTCGAAGCGCACCTTCCACGAGCGCTGGAGGTTCATAACCAGGTTCCTCCTCCACTAGGACGCTTTGTGCTTGTGCTTCTTCGGATTGGGCCGTCGCTCACTCTCCGGGCTGGACAGCAGCTTGAGGTCCTTGTAGTCCAGCTGCAAGTACCACCGTATAACCGACATACGTCCCAGGTGGGAGGACAATCCGACGGCCAATAATTTTATGTACGTCTGCAGGTGTCACGAATCATCTGTCATTATTATTTAAGTCTTTGATGGTAAGTAAGACCCCGGGTGTTAGATAAGTGGTTGTTAGTTGGTCCATCACCATATTCAGAGGTAAATAACATAAATGCTGTATAAGATATTTTAATGTGCGAAAGGGATGATTTAATAGTTTATATTTATATTATAAACTTTAAATATTTTTTATATTATGTATAGACATTAGGGTGCACCAGAAAAATATATATTATATTTTTATCTTTTTAGTTACCGTGAAAATATCTTTCACAATGATGAAAAAAATCTGGTAAAGTTTGGGCTCTTATGAAATTGAACGATCTTCAAGAAAAGTCTGATATGATTTTTCATTTAATCGACTCATTTGAAAGTTATTGGAGGTGTAGCAGATTTAGTAAATAAAAAAATTGTGTGTGCACTATGTGCACATATTTCAGCTATCAAATTGAAGGATATACATATATATTTAATATGAATGCTTTTTATAAACTTAAAGATGATAAAGTAAGTGTTTATAGTTATTACGTAGACATCTGAGACAACTCTTTAGAATACCTAACCATGTCTCCAATGTATCGGTCCGTAAAAAAATTAGAGTTAATATAACAGCGTTGTCAGATGGAGCGGAGCCTCCGCGATGGACCGTCCGCGACTTCCAGCAAGTACCATGAGCTTATATGAACAATTTCACATGGGTCGCGTATGCGCCGTCCGGATGAGCTATCTTGAAAAAATATCCGCGCCATCTGAAAGCGCTGTAAAACCGTATATTAATCTAGCTTTATAATTTTATGATTTTTCTAATTTTTATTAAAAAACGATAATTCTATCACCCGGCCGGATAGCTGTGGGTATTAAACCAAAATACTACAACATCTATACCTCTGACTACTATAGTCTATAAAATGAATAACTTTGAATTTTGACCGTTATTTTTTACCAACATGGCAAATATAAAATCCCTCTATCAAAAAAGTTACTGATATTCTTTAAATTGAGTGCCTGAACGAATGAGATAGGTAACTCTTTTTACTTTCGTGAAATAGAAAAGGAAAATAATAAAAACAAGTGACAGTTCTTCTCTTCTTGCAAAAATCAACATGAAATGTCATAATTGACAAAAAGTAAAATGTCATCAGCTTTTGACATCTCTAAATATTTAACCAATGCCGTCTCTAAAGAACAGCCACAGGCAGAGATTTATGACGTCACGCTAGTTTGGAATACTACGGATTAATAAATATGTTGTAGAATACATGGAAAACATAATTATTCCTCGTATTTTTGGTTTGTATTTTAAAAATGATATAGTTTATATGAAATATACATAATATACAGTTAATAAATACAATATAATATATACCTATTTATAGTAATAAATACTTTGGCAAATAAACTATGAACCATACAAATGCAGCAAATGTTTTACAATATACAAATAATGAATAGGTGGTACACAAGATAATGGGTAAATTTTGGGGTTTGAAAATCGATCAAATTTAACAAAAAACATTCAATATCTACTAATAGTGATGTATTATTATTTGCATTCACAAAATTTATTTATATATTATAATGTTTACTGCAATTAATAAACTAATATAAACTTGTCAAATGATGACCACATATTTTTTTAAATTATTATTCTTAACACAAAAAACTATCTACATTGAGTATGGAGTACGATTTCAGCCATATATTGTAAAACATTTGCTGCATTTGTATGGTTTATAGTTTATCTGCCAAAGTATTTATTACTATAAATAGGTATATATATATATATATATATATATATATATATATATATATATATATATATATATATATATATATATATATATATATATATATATCATATATATATATATATATATATATATATATATGTATATATATATATATATATATAACCAGCTGTTGTATGTATATATGTATGTATTATTACTGTTGCATATATATATATATATATAAGAGCAGCAGCATAGCAGTTATATATATATATATATATATATATATATATATATATATATATATATATATATATATATATATAGCAGCAGAGTATATATATATATATATATATGTATATATATATATATAGTTATATATATATACATATATATATATATATATATATATATATATATATATATATATATATATATATATATATATATATATATAGCATATATATATATATATATATATATATATATATATATATATATACTATATATATATATATATTACTATTATATATTACTATATATATATATTACTATATATATATTACTATTATATATATATATATATATATATATATATATATATATATATATATATATATATATATATATATATATTGTATTTATTAACTGTATATTATGCATATTTCATGTAAACTATATCATTTTTAAAATACAAACCAAAAATACGAGGAATAATTATGTTTTCCATGTATTCTACAACATATTTATTAATCCGTACTATCTAACTTAGCGTGACGTCATAAATCTCGCTCTGAGGCTTTTCTATTAGAGACGGCATTGCGTCAGCATGGCCTCAAGTTGCTAACCTAATAAAATTAATACTAGAAAAGCCCGTGGAAACCACAAAATAGAAATCAACCAGAAGGTTGACTCCCAAAATGCGCGCGAAACGGTGGCTAACCTAAAAATTCCATTATGAGCGGGTAACATCTGTCAATGTAGCGGCGTTATCGGTTTAGTCAGGGCAGGTCAGGATTTAGTTGAATTCTGACTATCGCAGAAGACAGCAGCTGTTCGTAGCGTCGAGTCCATTGAGTTATCTATACAAACTTTACCTTTCGAAATAACGTATTACGCTCAGTCTGTAATGACATATCAGATAATAAAAATACTTATTCAATATAACTCTGACAACAGCCTGCGAACGCGTTTTAATCCGGCCCTGAGAGTTACCCGCTGCTAATATGGCGTCGCGATTCGTGAAACGTCATCAAATTCGGCAGAGTCGGCGTTCTGGTTGATTTCTATTTTGTGGTGGAAACTGTCAAATTCAAAGTTATTCGTTTTACAGACTATACTAACTGCTACTAACCAACAATTTGTTTTTTGTGGTTTGTTTCTGTTTAAATGTTTTGTTCATTATTTGTGTTGGGGATTTATTTTTATAAAAATGATGAAGATATGACAGTGTCCCTCAATGAGAATGCGAGTTACTAACTCTAAATTTTAATTCTGAGCTGACAAATGAGCTAGATGCTTTACATAGACCGTTATTCAGAATCTACATACCTATCGATAAAAATATGCATGAAATCAAGGTTAGTATTGTATCAAATCAAGTATATTATAATGATTTTCTTAGCCGCGTATGGCACAGATCGTTATCCAACACTGGGTAACCTCAAGCTTATTTTTCATCGGGGTAGATTATCACGAAATAACGGGATTAAATTGTTTTACAAAGGGGTATATCTACCCCGAATGGGGTAGCTGTGGCAACACTGCCGCTATCACTTTTCCTCTCGCTAGCTCGTCTGGCAGCCGTCATTCAACGTTTCACTTCAAAAACCATTTTCTAAAAATCTATATTGTCCCTTACGTACGGCAGCTTTTACATCCTGTACCTGGATGAAGTTTACGAAAAATAGAATATTTTATGTTTTTCAGTTATACTATTTCGTGATAAAATATAAAAAATTGTGGAAGTTGTCATATATTTAATATTAATGTTAAGAACTCAAACTTTACTAATTTTTTTTTTCATCATCGTGAACAATATATTCACTTTCTTTTATATATCTTTTACTATGCTCTCTAGAACAGCATGCGGCCCGTCTGGCTGCCGGTAAACGTTGGGTTCCCTACCGCGCAATGAAAGAAGATCCTATGTTTTTATTAGTACTTTAAATTCTAGTACTGAATATAAATCGAACATGTCTCCATAGCGCAGTGCGTAGAATTTTCGACCACGAACCGATGATTCAAAGTTCGAATCCGAGTCATGACAAAGACTTTTTTATTTTATTTTCGTTTATATTCTGATAGTAAAGTATTAAATGTTTGTTTTTTTTAATTACCAGAGTTATTTAATACTTTACTATCAGAATATAAACGAAAATAAAATAAAAAAGTCTTTGTCATGACCCGGATTCAAACTCTGAATCACCGGTTCGTGGTCGGAAACTCTACGCACTGCGCTATGGAGATATGTTCGATTTATATTCAATACTAGAATTTATAGGACAAAATTAATAAAAAATATAGGATCTTCTTCCGATGCGCAGTAGTGAACGCAACGGGTATCGGCAGCCAGACGGCCCGCATGCTGTTCCAGAGAGCATAGTAAAAGATATATCAAGGAGCCAGACGTCTTAAAATACTTTCTCGAAAAAGTTGCTAGCTCTTAGACTATAAGCTTATAAACAGAAATATAATTTTGTATTAATAATAATTAACGTTTGACACTAGCAGATAACAGAAATGTTTTGATTTTTATTAGTTGATAATATTATTTTATGTACTTTTCAAAACATTACTATTTTGTCAAAATTATTGGACGGGATTTTTGAGATTTTGTACATTATCTTAAGAAAAAATAAAAATATTTATACATATTTCAAATAAACAAGTCAGCAAAGCATAAAGATAATGTTGAAGAGAAGAAATGTCAAAACAAAAGTATTAATTACTAACATTTTAATAAATATTAATATGCAACTAAAGTAAACAAAATACCTAGTATTCGATTTATCAGTTAAGTAAAGTAACAACTAAAGATAACTTCTAGTAAGCAGATGCCAAGCATACGCATATAAAATTCATGCTAAAACAAAAGCACAAGTTCAACTTACCAGCATCTCGTCGTCAGGTATTCTCGACAACAAATCCAATATTTCGTTGTTAGGCACCACATGAGGTCGGAATAACCTCCTTAAAAATTTGTTCGTGGCCCACATCATAAGTAAATAGCGAATAGGAATAATATACAAGACTAATGTGGCAAGAGTTAGCAGAGTTATTGCGATCCAAGATAGATACGGCACGGTAAAGTTAAACATGCTAAAAACAAAGACAGACCGTTATATTTTAGTTAACATTTTAAGGTAACTTACTTTTTCACGCTTTCCAGTAGAGAGGCTATTCTGCCAATTGCATTTTGGACACCCTGTGTTACTTCTTGTATGGTTTGTAGTCGTTCTTTTAAACTTTTTTTCTCTTCCTTTTCCTAAAATAACAATACAATAATAGTACGATCATTCCTAAACCCTAGCAATAGATTTTGAAGCTCTTAAGGTATGGTTTCGGTGGCGCGTCTGCCTGCCGCGACTGGCGACTGCGACGGTCGCGCGACTACTACTGCCTTGTACATATTTAAGTGCGAGTGATCTCTATGAAGCATTTCAGCCGGCGACGCTACCGCTCCAGACGCAGCGACTGCGGCGCAAACTGATGGACATACCAGTCGAGTCGCGATTGCTGTAGGAAAATGGCGCGTTTTTCGAGGGATGATGACGAAATTCTTATCGAGGAAGTCCAAAAATATGAAATATGTTTTCGTCTTCTCTTAAATGACCATTAATTAGAAGGTTGAAATAACATTCTTTCTTTCGTTGTTGAAATATACCGTGTGTCGCACGTCTTTCTTGCATTATAGTATATTGTAACATCTGTTCATCTTCTTCTTCCTCTAATAAAATGAAATGCAAAAGTTCTTCGTCCGCTTTCCTTACTTTACAGTTAAAATAATGCAAACTCGCTATATAAAAAACCAGATGTCAACTGAGTCGTTCTCCTCTAGACGCACTACTATACAGGGTTGTTCACCACATACGACACGGAGTATTGTAGCTAAAGGATTAGATTTTTACAAATTGTAAGTTTTGAGTTCGTTGAAGGTCTGTTAGAGCTACAATTTAAAAATATTTTTACAAGATACAGAGTGTCCCAAATAAGTAAAAAATATTATAGTTGTATTTTTTTAAATGGAACACCCTGTATATTATTCTATTTTTGGATTCTACGATTGAAATAAAGGTAAATTTGATTAAGGTTTATCACACTTAAACCTTACCGTTTTTGAAATATTTTCAATTTTATGAAATTGTAGTAAAAATTTTAAGGCTTTATTTCTCCCAGGGTATCAAAGTCTTTAGTACTAAATATTTACTGAAGATTATTTATTGATCAGATATTGTGTTGCAATAATAAAAATTTTACTACCTTATACAGAGTGTCCAAAAATTTATATTAAATAATTACTAGCTTTAAACGGCAATAACTTGTTTAATTTAAATGGAACACCCTATATATTTTACGTGAATCAGATGCACAATATAATTGTCTATCAAATTGTATTATACCATTTTTTACCCATCTCTTCAAGTTTTCGTAGAAAATGCATTTCCTTATAATTTAGACCTCATTTATCACTATACCCATGGAATATTGACATTTCAGATTTTTTTATAGCACCATAATATGTACAAATTGTACAGGTGGTAAATATTGCAAGCCCATTGGCATACAAAAAAACTATTTAAATCTTTGTAAAAGTGTGTACCAATTAAATATACCACCATTATTTCCTACAAAAATGAGTTAATTACATACTTTCAAATTGTTTTAATTGATAAAATATTCTAAATGTGGATTTGGTTCAGAAATCAATATAATAATAAGATATAAAAATGAATGTCTCTGTTTTTATAAATAAGCATTCGTCAATAAATGAAATAAAATTTATAAGGTGTTACTTTTTACCACACTGTCTAATACACACACAAAATTCAGTTTTTTAGTATTTGGAGCAATTATTACTACAACGTAAACAGTCAATTAATGTGGTTTGAATACTGGGATCATATTAATTGGTCCTCTTTTAAAAAAATATTTAAACAGTTTTTTTTATTTTTTAATTAAATAAGCGAACTATATCAACAATATTAGTATCTGTACCCTTTGAAAATTTGTTACATTTTTAAAAATGTCAATGTTCCATGGGTATAGTGATACATGAGGTCTAAATTATAAGAAAATGCATTTTCTATGAAAACTTGGAGATGGGTGAAAAATGGAACAATACAATTTGATAGACAATTACATTGTGCATCTGATTCACGTAAAATATATAGGATGTTCCGTTTAAATTAAACAAATTATTGCCGTTTAAAGCTAGTAATTACTTAATATAAATTTTTGGACACTCTGTATAAGGTAGTAAAATTTTTATTATTGCAACACAATATCTGATCAATAAATAATCTTCAGTAAATATTTAGTATTAAAAACTTTGATACCCTTGGAGAAATAAAGCCTTAAGTTTTTTACTGCAATTTTATAAAATTGAAAATATTTCAAAAACCGTAAGGTTTAAGTGTGATAAACCTTAATCAAATTTACCTTTATTTCAATCGTAGAATCCAAAAATAGAATAATATACAGGGTGTTCCATTTAAAAAAATACAACTATAATATTTTTTACTTATTTGGGACACTCTGTATCTTGTAAAAATATTTTTAAATTGTAGCTCTAATAGACCTTCAACGAACCCAAAACTTACAATTTGTAAAAATCTAATCGTTTAGCTACAATACTCCGTGTCGTATGTGGTGAACAACCCTGTATACACCAACCATCAGCGACTAGCCACCATCGCCAGACGCAGTCGCCAGTCGCGGCAGCCAGGCACACTACCGAAATCATACCTTTACAGCCCACCACCACAGAATAATCCACCACATTATGCAGATGTTTAAAAAAAGGGGATGGTAGATCTTGTGAAAAGAAACATCTTCTCTCTTTACCATTTTTAAAATAGATTAAAATAACCGAGTTATTTAACATTGAAAACCTGGATTTGACCCTGTAGAGAGTGTATACTGTATGTTAATTACTTTATCATCTTCATCTTCTTCGTCAATATCCGAGTCAGCAATTTCATCCCATGGTACCGACGACGGTCCAGCCAAAGTTCTGACAATATACTGCTTGCCAAAAAGTAACAAAGCACCGACCGGTACCATCCATATTTGAAAATAATAACACAGCAACAACCAAACGATTAAAGCGGCAAAACTTTGAAATTTTGACTCCCATTCGAAAGAATCCCTAAAAAAATATTACAGTCAATATAGTATCCATCAATAACATAAAATGTAAAATAATGCTAAGTCTCGCAACGAAGTCTTTCCACTACAAAAAGCTGTGAAACCTCATGTAAAAGCAAATCAATTATTTTAGTTAGTGCCTATGAAAGCATCTATTCAATAACTTGGTGGCTGTATCAATATTAGATCTCCATTTCTATAATTATAATGACCTGGCAATTGTATGGCAACATTCTACTAGTTAAAATACTTTATTCCTAAGTAGACTTATTATATTTAATCTGTATTCTTAACGTAACGGCGAATCTGTATTCGCCGTTGTTTCTCAGCTTCGCCTACTGAGGTGTCCGTTGAGGAGACAGTGTCCTGTTAGAAACCCCGTGACAATCCGAAGATTGCTTTTACTTAAATCAAGGAAAACCTTTGATTTTTCTCGGTCGTAAGTTCTGAGGAACTTTTTCGAGTTTTTCTTAGACCGTTGGAGGACACCCATTCCAGGTTAGGTTACGGATGGAGTGTTTAGATTCTTCAGTTCCGCTTTCAGTTGGTTCCCGCATGGAAAACAGAACGGTCCTGGTTCAGTTAGTGGAATTTTGAAATTTTGACTCCCATTCGCTCCTTTCCTCTGGTACAAAGAAAACAAGGTATGATTGATAGCGGCTCCAATTTCGTTAAGTTTGCGCATACCATCTGTGACGTCATACTCCATACAAAAAAATGTCCATATTGTTCAATTGCCACTAATAAAAAAAGACCTAAAATAGGGAAGAATTAGGACATAACCCCAAAAGTTATGTCAAATCATCGAGCTTGACATTTGAAAAATTATTTTCACATTTTGACACAATCAAATTTCATAGATGACACAATCTGTTTGACAATTTGAAATTGGCGCGCAGAGCTTGCCGACCAATGGTGCCGTTTATCACCTGTGACTGATCAGGTACTGACCAACCTGCGCAATATCATACCTTGTATTCTTTGTATCATGCTCCTATCCTAGCTAGATCATTTGCTTTTTCATTGCCTTCTATCCCATGGTGAGCAGGCACCAAGAATAGGAGGACTTTATTTTCTTTGCTTAATTTGTTGAGCTTCTCTAGGCATTCTTTGACCAACTTTGGTGTAAAAAGATGGTGGTAAAATTATGCGTCATCTACGGCTAGACCACTTTGCAACGACTAAATAGTAGTTAGTTAAAAAGCTAGATTTTATTATTTCTCTAAAAGTGACATTTTGTTTTATTGAATTATATTTCTTTTATATTACCAAACATAAGTTTTATGTTAATATATTTTTAATATGTGTACGAAAGATATGTTTTTGTAGCCATAAAATGTTATGGAATCAATAAAGTTTTATTGCAAATCATGTAATAAAGCCCAAAATAACGATAGTGTCATAAAATATGCCGTTAAAGTAGCTAGTATAGCGGTGGTAGTATACCGGTGGTAATATATAATTTCTAATATAACACGTCTAAATATACTACTCTAAGATACTTATTAATACTATTATAGATACTTATTAATTTAGTACTACAGACACCATAGTTAATGTAATGAATTATTATTAATCAATTGTTATCCCCATACGCATCAGCTATTACTTTCAAAGAAATAATAAAAGATACACTAACAATAATACATGAATCGAAGAACTGTTTCACACAAGACTCCCGTTTCGCTATAACCATTATACTTCCCCTAGGAGATGCAAGACCTTGTCGTTGGTGGGGAAGCTCCTGGTCAGGTGCTGGGGGGAATCCCCCTAGCACTTAGCTTGGTCTAAGAAGCATCTCACTCATCGTCTTGTCCCTGACTGTAGTGTCGTGGCCAGGGAATTGCACCAAGAGATATAACGATACCGGGCGGGGCTACGGACAGCCTCAACCTTGGCGCACCCCATTGTATTTTACCCCTTACTTCTACATGCGGGGCTCTGTAGAAGTGGACCGACTGTCCCTAGCGACTCATAGGAACACTATGATATCTGATAATAATAGTAATAAAAACATCACCGGTGAAGCTGTGGGGAAACCCCCTAGCGACACTGGGAACAGTAACAATGAAAGTTCCAAGGGGCCAAACCATAAGAGAACTACAGGAGAGGTGGCTGACACTTGCGTGAGACCATCCTCCGCAAGTGGCATACAAGTTACCACCTCCTCCAAGGGTCGGGAGCCTACCTCCCACCTCTAAACCCAACAGGCGACACAAGCTACCGTTTCGTCTACCCGGCCTGGGTCGTAGCCCCTCGACTGTAACAACTGATTAATATACACGGGTCTCCGTAGGAAGTCCTGGGACTGTATGATGAGTTATAACTCAAGAAAGGGGGACACAATAGATCTCTAAGGTCGCAGAGATTAACCCCCCTCCCACTTATTCTAAATTCTAATAACCATTATAATTAATCGTTAATTATATAACTCGGGTGGTATTGATCAAGCGTAACTGTATCAAAAATAGAAGGAATTGGACCACTACCTCTGTTCATATTGTCTTTACATTTATTTATTTTGACGCTCTTATATATATATGCTACTGTAAATGTCCGAAATGCGGTAAAACCTAGGATAAGCGCGCTAAACCTAGGATTTACCAAAAGCATTAACTAATTAGGTTAGCCTGGTTATTTGGAGGGTGTTATGCATTGGTTAGCCTGGTTATTTGGAGGGTGTTAATGCATTGGTTAGCCTGGTTATTTGGGGGGTGTTAATGTATTGGATAGGTGGTTATTTGGTGGGGTTGGTTGGTTTTTACTACCACTTGCTTTTGGTAAATCCTAGGTTTTACCGCATTTCGAACATTGACAGTAACATATACATTTAATTGCCTGTAATTTAGGACGTGTTAGCTTAATTTTAAATAATATAAAATGATATAATTATAATAATCAACATATCTTAAATAATTAATAAAAGCAAAGATGTTCTGAGCTTTGGGGTAAAAAAAATTATGCGAAGTACTTGTCTTAAGTCATTTGAATTACTGTAATTTTGTATATGGACCTTGTTTGGATGTTTCAACCAAATTCAAATTGCAAAAAGTCCAGAACTCTTGCATTCGTTTTATTTACAACCTGAAACGTAGTGATCACGTGAGCCACAAACTTTATGATCTAAAGTGGCTAAATATATCGGATCGACAAAAACTTAATTTTGCTTGCTTCTTGCATAAATTAATTAAATCTGAGAGCCCTTCATATTTGAAAAACTACACGTAGGGACAATAATCATCCACGCGAAACTCGTTTTAATACGCTTTATCAAATACCCAAAATTAATAAAGCCATGACCCAGAGCTGCTTCTCATATGCATCAGTTAAACTGCTTAACCAATATCCCATTATCAGTCAATCAAACAATATATCGTTTTGCACATTTAAATCAAAATTTAAAAAGCATCTTTTACAGATAAATAACTAGGTGGTTATCCTTTTTTTTGTTTCTTTTTTGTCCTTTTTGTTTTTTTTTGTATTTTTTTTTCGTAGTATATTATGATAAGTAGATAATGGCCCTGTTCTCAGAAGAATCCCTGACTAGTCAGCGCGTTTCTTATTGGTTGAAATGTGTAGAAACCAGACTAACAATCAGGTTTCTACGCATTTTAACCAATGAGAAACGTGCTGACTAGTCAGGGATTCTTCTGAGAACAGGCCTAATATCGTGAAACTTTTTATTTTTATTGTAAACTTATATTTGTATTTTTTTTGATGCTCGGTTAAACTAACAGCTCAGCTGAATTTCGCCGAGTTAAAAATAAAGGTGTTTTTATTTATTTATTATTATTTATTATCTTGTTGACTTACACAAAATTTGATGTTAAGTGTCAAAATTCTCAGGTTAATCTAATTAAATCAAAATTCTAAGGTTACTTCTGGCAGTCTCACAAATTTTGAATTTTAGTTAACATTTAGTCTATAAAGGAGAGAAGAAATTAAACATTCTGAAATTTTCTTTCATTAAATAAAAAATAATGATTATTAGAAATTATGTTAAAATATCGCATAGCGCTTGTAATCATGTCTGCCAGTGGCTACAGTCAGTGTCGTTGAGAGTGGGGGCAGCGCTTAGTGTCGTTGAATGTAATCGACTTAAGGACCCACTTCACGTACAATTATTTCCTTCATTCATAGCGCACTTTCCCGGAAGCACCTTGGACGCTTTCCCGCACGTCTGGAGTGTTCACTCCATTTACAGGTTAATGAAAGCCGCCCTGTAAATTATAAGAATTACAGGGACATTAGGGTTTGCGTGGGAACGCGGGACTTTTGAATCAAAAACGGGACAGGTGGCAACCCTGGTATTGCGAGACTTTGCATTTTTCCACTTTTTGTTTTGATGGGATTATACTTACTGGAAGAACTTTCCGATTTCCAAGAAATGCATTAAAAAGACTTTAAGCCTTAACACGTTCCTAACGAAAACTTGTCGCTTAAACTTCATCTCCGTCTGCATGAATTTCTCCTCTCTGGGATTCAGCGTGCGTATACACGCCCTAATCGGGTTCCATTCGATGTACATTTCCAATAGGATTTGGGGAGAGTTGCCCTTGGCCCTGCTGCGAAGTTTCTTGTCTTTTAGGGCGTACCATCGCTTTTCTCCGTTTCGGATTCGGAGTAAGGGAATGGCAATTTTACCTGAAATTATGGAAAAAAATCATAGAAAGTTACAAAATATCATATATATAAGACTCCGATAAGTTGTTTTAATGTGTGTTACTCCTGTAAGTTGTTCCAGTGTTGTTTTATTCTGTGAACGTGTGGGTGGATTGACTTTAATAGTATTTTGTCTGATGATGCTTTCCTTCTACGGGGTGTTCACGCACCTATAACTTTTTTATTTTTTCAGATAAAATAACAAGATTGGCTATATTAGTTCATTACATAAATCAGGATTGAGTGACATATTCAATTAGTTTCTTATACTTCGTCTTTCATCGGAAATGAATTCACAGCTTTTGATTTTTAAATGGGGTACCCTCGGTATTATTTTACTTATTTGATAGAAAATTACATTCTGAATCGAATGACATATCATATGTCAACTTTTGACATTTTCTCTTAAAAAATAGGATTTTAAATTTCAATCTAGAATGCCACAGTCAATATACAGGGTGGTCCGAATTGTATTCCGGACGAACTTCGGCAGCATATTCTGCATATAAAAATAAATAAATAAATTCGTAAGTATAAATGTATGTCCTAAAATGCCTAGTTTGGGAGATACAGGGTGTAGAAGTTTCATTTTTATTTCGATTTTTTCTAGATAATTTATGTAGTAAAGTCAATATTTGGATGAAAATTGGTGTCTGGGAATTTTTTGACATGAGAAATTTGATTTTGATGTCAATATGACTCCTGCTAGTAGAGGGCGCCACCTACGTGTGTTTTAACTGTTTTGAAGCGTAATAACTTTTTGTCCGTACCTGTATAAAACTACCGAGCGAAAAAATATACATCTCTCTGATTTTTTACGTAAAAAATACCTCTTTGTAAAAATCACTACGAGCAACCGTTCTTAAGATATTTAGAATGGAAATAGTAAATACATGTCATTATTGACGAAAAATAACACGCGTTGAGTAGATAGTTATTTCACTGAAATAATAAATTTGGGAAATTTTTATTTTTTTTAAATTAATCATAATTTTGTAGGTGGCGCCCTCTACTAGTAGGAGTCATATTGACATCAAAATCAAATTTCTCATGTCAAAAAACTCCCAGACACCAATTTTCATCGAAATATTGACGTTACTTCAGAAATTATTTGGAAAAAATCGAAATAAAAATGAAATTTCTACACCCTGTATCTCCGAAACTAAGCATTTTAAGACATACATTTATACGAACTTTTTTACTTATTTTTATTTACAGAATATATTGCCGAAGTTTTCGGAATACAGTTCGGACTAACCTGTATAATAAACAAAGAGAGAAGAACAAGTATTTTCTCAAGCACTTGAAATAAAGAGCCAGATTAAGTGGTTATGTATTAAACTCTTCGCATTTTTCTCTCTCCGACTAACAAAGGTAGACTATAGTTCATAAATTATTTGGAAAAAATCGAAATAAAAATGAAACTTCTACACCCTGTACCTCCGAAACTAATCAATTTAGGACAATACATTTATACGAACTTTATTACTTATTTTTATCTGCAGAATATCCTGCCAAAGTTTCCAGAATACAGTTCCGGACTACCCTGTATATGATATATTTGAAGAAGCCAAGAAACATTCGAATATCAAATTTATTTTTCCAAGGCTCCTTGATTAATAATTAGTGGTATGAACATAGCCATGATACTCTGATTGAAATTTAAAAACTATTTTTTTAAACAAAAATGTCAAAAGTTGACCTACGATATCTTATTGTATCCAGAATGTTAGTTTCAATCAAAAGTAAAGAAAGAAATTGCTTTATTGTCATAAAAAATTTTACAATTTTGTTGACAAAGCTTAAAAAAAAAAGAATATAAAAAACATACAAAACTTCACTTAACAATAGAAAAACATATAAAACTAACAGCAAACATACAAAACTAAAACAATACTTTATACAATTATAGAAATTGTACATTGTCAAAAATTTATTTAATTAAATATAAATAAAATATAAACATACATGTAAATAAACAACTGTATATAATGTCAATACTAAATTTAAATGGATAGAAAACAAATCATTTCTTAAATTTAGTGAATGTGTGTTAAATTTAGAACCCTAGATATTAATAAAAAAATCGTTAACCGCGTAAAAGGCTTTCTCCAGTAAGTATGATCTCAAGGCTCTGCGAAATGCAGGAAAGGATGAAATGGAATTAATTTCAGATGGCAGATGATAGTGCATTTTTTTTTGCATTGTACAATTGGGAACTCTTTACTAACTCAGAGTGAGGGGTTGGCAGATACATGTTATGCTCTGCGTTCCTAATTGGATAGCCATGAACTGGCTCTAGAGAAATACTCGATACGTGCTTGCGAACTAGGCAGACGGATTCGAGTATGAATAGGGAAGGAAGAGTTAATATTTTATATCTTCTAAACAAGTCCCGGCAGTGAGCACAACTGGTTAGCCTCAGTGAATATCGCACAGCTCTCTTTTGTAATTTGAAGATACGCTCAAATTGAGTCGCACAACACGCACCCCAGAATGGAAGTGCGTATCGGAGATGCGACTCATAAAGGGCATAATAGACTGTCCTAGATGTTGACAAATTAAGCACATTAGCAACTGATCTAAGTGCGAAACAGGCAGAACTTAATTTTTTAGCTAAAGCATCGATGTGCAAATCCCATTTTAAATAGTTGTCCACAACAAGGCCTAAAAATTTCACAGAATCAACGACGTCAATGGTGGTATTATCAAGTTGAAAAGGTAGCAACGTACTTTTATATGATAAGACTTTAGTTTTAGAGACGTTGAGACACAGATAATTAGAATCGCACCATGTTTTTATGTTGATTAAGTCACTGGAAATGGTTCTATGAAGTGCCGTGGTGTCCGGGCTGCTCCATGTGAAACAAGTATCATCCGCGAAGAGACAGATTTTACCACTGATGTCCAGACTAGCAATATCGTTGATAAACAACAGAAACAAAATAGGACCTAGCACTGAGCCCTGAGGTACTCCGCATTCTATTGGCTTGCAAGAAGACACAGTCTTATCAACCCTCACACGCTGGTTTCTGTTGTTAAGGTAGGACTTAAACCATTCAAGAGGCGTTCCACTGATACCATAGTACTGCAATTTGTTAGTTAGGATGTTATGATTAACACAATCGAAAGCTTTCGAGAAATCACAGAAAATTGTTGCTGTAACGAGACGGTTGTTCAGACTGGAGTATACATTATTAAACAGCGAAAACATAGCGTCATTTGTACATTTGTTACTCAAGAACCCAAACTGAAAGGGGGTGAGTATTTTGTGTTTTAGAAGGAGGGTAAAAAAAGGAGGGTATCATTTAAAAATCAACAGTTGTTGTAGTCATTTCCGGTGAAACAGGAAGTGACCTAAGCTAATTCAACACGTCAATCAATCCTCATTTATGACATATACTAACATACCAAATCTCGTTTTTTTATCTGGGAAAATAAAAAAGATATAAGGGTGAGCCACTCACTAGAAACACTCGATGTACAACATCATGTGTAGTGCAACGACGACGCTGTTGGAAGATCGTTTTCGTTTCGTTGTAGTAGTGTCATTGCCGCGAAATATCGATGATGACTTCACAGTAAAAGTCTAGATATAAAAGTAACATTTAAAATATGTAAAGAAAATAGAAAAGTAGAGTAAATTTTAACGCGCGTTTTTAACTTCCCAGTGTATGGGAGCCTTTATCCTAGGTATCGGGGCACGGAGAAAAGTTCTCGACAGTAACAAAACGTTGTAACATGCTTTTGCATTGGAATACTCACCCAGAAACTCGACTTTGTGATCCCTGTCCTCGTCGAAAACAATCACCTCCAGCACGTTGTTAATATCCTTGACGTTGAACGTGAAAATTTTGTTCCAGTGCGGCGACAAAGTTTTGTATTCCGTTTGGGTCTGGAGGCGGGCGTTTCCCAGTTCCAGCACGCAGAAGGGGTCGCTCTTGCCTCCGATATCTGCCGCTGCCAGGCCGGTCGCTTTGAACACTTTGACCGTCAGATGACCCACGTCTTTCAGGTTATGGAACGTCCGGTGCCACATCTGGAAGAAATGAACAAATAAATTAGAAACTGACTTTCTCGCCTTTAAAGAAATCTTTGGCAAAGTTCATCCAACAAAAATGCCTGAATGTGACATTTATATCATATACAAACTATTTATGTCTCTTCTTTTAATACATATTATTGTCTTTTTTTTAGTTATTTTTTGGATGTCGTCTATATAGGAATCTTTCCTGAGTCGTCAGACTATACTCATGGTAAACTTAATAGGTTAACACAATAATCTAATTTAGAGTATGACAAATAAAGTGCACATCATATGATTTATAGTGATGAGCAAATGCAAGATTCCCTTGGTCTTGATCTTGCAGTATAATAAATTATTCTTGGTCTTGATCCTCAACTTGCAGTCTTGGAGTCTTGGTCTTATTCTTGGTCTTGCTGCAAGACTCTTACAAGCACCTTTTTAATAAAATTTTATTAGAGGTTTCTTCTACATAGAAAAAAATTCAATAAGTAGTATTTTAAATAATTTAATGCAAATGAAACTTGAAGAAAGAAAAATATATTTGTGTGATGAAAATGTGTGTTTTTATAGGCTTTTATTTAACTTGCTTTGTATGTAACTATCTATGTATGTTTGTTCGGGGCAAATCTTGTAAGCTAAATTAGAACCACTTCCTTTCATTGTAAGAAATTGAAATTTGGTATGCAGGTTCAGTCCCGATTGCTTGTTATGAACTTATAACGTCATTACACAATTTTATATTATATGAAAGCTTGTCGCGCGATTTCTCTACATCGATAAACAAGTAAATTAATTAAAACCTGTGTCTACCCTGTCTCATTTTGAAAGTTTGTGTTATGATAGACCGCTAGACCAGGAATTACAAGATAAAGTTGTCGTATAGTAAACGCCACGAATGTTTGGGAGTGATTCATCGGTCGCTACCATGTGAACTAATCTGTTCAAGGTCACATAAAACTTAATTCCAGTGCCGTGGTGTTTCAAGTCATATAATAATCAATATATAATCTGTTGTAATTTGTTGTTTTAACTGTCAAAGTCTTGTCAAAACATATATTTGGTTATAAATATAAACTGGAATGCCCCATTGGTCGCACTGCAAGCACACCAATGGACTGACGCACAAAGACGAATCAATCAAAGAAACGCGATATAGTATCGTCTTTGTCAATCACGCTAACATTATAGAATAAGTAGGAGGAGCGCAGGCAGATGATTAGACCGGGCCTTTTAAAAACCTACGTCTGCGGTAAAAATTTACGTTTTTAATGTAAAAATGATAGCGGGCGTGTCGATTCTAACTTCATCAAGCGATCAATCACTCCCAAACATTCGTGTCGTTTACTATACCAGATTTTTATGAGTGCAACTGTACACTCAAATCTCGCGACAAGCTTTTATATAATATTAAAACTGTGTAATGACGTTATAAGTTCATAATAAAAGTTTTAAAGAAAAGTTTATTTTTTTCTTTCTAGTGTATTTAAATAAAAGCTTGTTTTTAAAAAAGTTTTTTTTTCTTAAAATTTATTAATTAATTATTTTAGTAATTATGTTTTTTAATTATATAATAATCATTATTAAGATTTTAGACAAAAGTCGGAAAACGCAATTTGCAATAAATGAAAACAATAATAATTGAGTTGGCCAAAGAATGCTTAGAGAAGCTAAACAAATTAGGCAAAGAAAATAAAGTCATCCTACTATAGGTGTCAGCCCAACAAGAGTAGAAGATAATGAAAAAGCAAACGATCTAGATAGAAAAGGAGGGAAAAAAACATATGAGCTCATAAGCTGGTTCAAAAACCATGAACTCCTTAACTAATAGTGCAGTATTTGGTATGTTACGACAAAAAAAGCAGAATACGGCTTGTTGTTGACGGCGCCAGTAGTTTCGAAGCAACTTGTTTTCATCATTTTCTGTTATTTAATAAAGTATACTGGGAACAGGTTAAAATAATAAATTGCCGTTACTTTTTTTAATGAGTACCTATGAAAAATAAGATTCCTGATTCATGTCAATAAAAATGAAAAAATGCGAAGAAGAGTCTACTAAAAAAATAATACAATATAATATTATTAAAAACCCCAAATAATATTACAAAGGTGATTCATAACACAAAAGATTAGGAAATTTTATAGATAAATACACACCTAAACAATAGATATACACTTTTAAAAACATATCCTTTTACAAACTTTAGTTCCAACAAAATACAAAGTTGTAGTGAGTATTTGTTAAAATAATGAAAAGTTTTGCTTTGATGTATACCGTGCTGGCAACTGTTACTTTTGGGTCGGCATTTACATGTGTGGAAGTAAATCGCATAGGGATCTTATTAAGTCGGAGTGAGAGAAATGCGACCGACCGACGGCGACGGTGTGCTGTTGCGGCGTTGCCGATACGCCTTTCCCTATCGAGTAAAGTAAAATCACGATCGCAAACCGCTTATTTTTAAAAGACTTTTTTTTCAAGAGATAACTAGATAAAATCATTAGGTTTGTAATGTTTCTAAGCATCTGAAATGGAATTATAAGGATATCGTTAGGGTATCATTTTTTTTATAACGAGAAAACGTCAGTAATCGCGAAAATTCAAAAACTCAACTTTTTAACACCTAACAGGCCATAACTCAAGAACCACTTTAGATATTGAAACTTTCTTTATTTTCAAGTTCGGATATTTTACAATATATTTACATAAGAAAAATTCGATAAGGTTGTTCTTTCCATTCAAAGATTGTAAACAATCCATCCATTTACTTTTAGAGCATAGCAATTTTCAGCAATCGTGTAATTTTTTTATTGATAAAGATTTTCACATACTGTCTACAAAGAAAATACAGCAGAAATATTAACAAAGTTCTTGAAAAAACTACAATCTATTATTTCTAATAGATTTCGAGATATCGATTTTTGAATTCAGAGTTCTAATAGCGCGACCACTATCGAACACCCACTCAATTCCACTTATTTTTACCAAAAATGCAAGTGTTTCTAGCTTGCACTTAAAAAAATTCAAGCTATAGGGAAAATGACAACGACTCGTTAATAAATGAACAAATCAAGTATCACAAGACGTAATTAAATCGTGAAGCTGAACGCATGACGTACACCTTTCCATAGAACTTTAAGTACTGACAGAGGTATTGATTGGTTCGACCGGTCAACTGCGACAAATCTGCTATATCCCCTTCCACGTCTCTTAGCGCATCTATATGTGCACAGTTTATCGGTTTATTTCGTACGTTTGGCAACGTGTTTACTGTCATCTCTTTGTTCAGTACATTATAAACGCATTGTACTCTTCTTACATACGGAAATCTCGACCCAAGACTAACCTTTGCCAGCCCTTAGTATAAGTATTTAATAAAAAATATATAAATTATTAGAATGAAAATAAAAATGTAAAAAAGGTATATTTATATGAAGCATATAGATATAAAAAACTCGAATTAACAATTTGTTTTTTTATGGAAGAAATAAAAATTACCTTTAAATGGTTATTTACATATCCATCAGTACGTGACTAAAAACAATTTAATGGAGCGCTAAAGACCATGCAGGCAACAAGTCTGGCATTTCGTGTTTCACAAAACAAATACTGGCAGACATGTTTTTATAGGTTTCCGGTTAGACTGTTTTAACATATCTGAATTAAATTATCATTTGGAGTTGACTAATCGTAACGATAAACAGATAAAACGTTTGTATTTATATATATATATATATATATATATATATATATATATATATATATATATATATATATATATATATATATATATATATATATATATATATATATATATATATATATATATATATATATATATATATATATATATATATATATATATATATATATATATATATATATATAAAGGATTCTACAGCTCTGGCTGCCTTCCTTCCATCAACCGGGTCCTCCATTCGTCTCGATCATCCCATGTTCCCTCTCGTAGTCCTCTCCGATGCATAGACTCGTCCACTTCATCTCGCCATGATCTTCTTGGCCGCCCTCGCTTTCTTCTTCCAATCGGGCTCCACTCTGTCACTCTCTTAATCCATCTATTTTCCGCCCTTCTAACATGACCGTACCATACCAATCTTTTCGTTTCTATGTACTTTAAGACGTCGGTCTTTCTCCCCATTCTTCTTCTTATTTCCTCATTCGTGACTCGGTCTCTTCTGGTTAGTCCACAGCATCTTCTCCAATACATCATTTCGGTGGCCAGAATTTTTCTTTGGTTGTTTTTGTTTATGACCCATACTTCTGCTGCATATGTCATGATACTCTGAATAATTGTTTCATATATCAATGTTTTAGTCTTTTTCCTGATATTTCTATCCCAGATAACGGAGTGCAGTTGTTGTATACAGGATCTTGTCTGTCCAAGTCTGACATTTATATCTTCTTCCGTAGTTGCGTTTTTCGATAGTGTAAATCCCAGGTATTTAAAGTTATTGGTTCCCTTTATTTCCAGGTGGTCTTCTATTTGTAAATCAGCTGTATCTTCCTCTGTTGTCATGTACATGGTTTTCTTCAGGTTTATTTCTAGTCCTACTTTTTCATACTCTTCATTTAGCTTCCTGAGCATATAACTTAGATCTTCCTCATCCTGGGCCATCACCACCTGGTCATCTGCAAAGCAGAGCGTGTAAAGATGTTCATTTCTTAGAGGGATTCCCATACCTTCACATTTGCGTTTCCAGGTTGTCAGTGCATGTTCCAGAAATATTTTAAATAATGTTGGCGATGTTGGACATCCCTGGAGCAGCCCCTTCGATGTTGTTAAGCTGTTTACTATCTTGTTCCCTACTTTTATGTGTATTTTGTTGTTCCTATATAAAGTCTTCATTGCATTTGTGAGTGTTATCGGGATGTCCAGTCTTTCCATCGCTTTCCATAGTTCTTTCCTGGGTACAGTGTCATAGGCCTTCTTTAAATCGATGAAGGCTAAGTGTACTGGTTTGTTCTTTGCTTTTTTTTTCTCCAATAATTGTTGGATCGTGTAAATATGATCTATGCATGATCTCCCTGCTGTAAAACCTGCTTGTTCTTCTCCGATTTTTCCTTGTATGTTCTGTTCTAATTTGTCTCTCAGTACTCTACCATATAGCCTCCCCATGGTTGCTATGACACTGATCCCTCGATAGTTATCGCACTGTCTTCTATCTCCTTTTTTGAAAATCGATGTTAGCTGTGCTTCCTTCCATTCGTCTGGTATGTTATGTCCATTTATTGCTTTCCCTTTGCATTTTTTTTATAATTTTATAAATACACTGAGAGCCACGAAAAACAGATATTTTAAAATTTACAATAATTTTTATTTATAATTTATTTATGAAGATACAAAATAACTCAAAGTATACTCACGTAACGATTTACTATGTTTTCCCTTTCTCTCGGATTCTCCTCGTAGCTGGTTAGATCCGAAATGGTTTCTGACGCCGTGGTACCGCTGATCGTCAATAATAAATGGAGCACTCCCGCGCCGTCTTCCAGCTCTTGCCATAAATTGTACGTTCTCTCCCGTTCCATTTCCATAAGATTTATCACGCATCTGGGGAGAGAAAAAAGTATAGGAACTTGTATTTTCTGTTCTGTTTGGGATAAGAGAGCCTCTTAAAACATTAAAACTGTGTAATTACCTTATATATTTTTTTATAACCACAAATACAATTTAGTCTACAAACAAATCTACTTTACAAAAGTATGAATGTGTGTCTTTTTTTATCACCGTTTTTCTAAAACTATAACTGAAATTTAAACAAAACAATTTTAAATTAGCATTAGCGATGGAAACTATCGAATGAATTAGTCTATCGAATGGTTACTGAATGAATGATTTCAACTATCGAATGGTTTTATTCGAATAAAATCATTCATTCATTTGTATACTAAAGCATATGTGACAACCTCGCCGTGCGACTAAATGGTTATCGTTGAACCACGACTATCGAATGCTTTTGATAAATGAAATTAAGTATTCGTTTGATTTTTGTGTGCGTCAGTGCATTATTAGTTCTTCCAAATTTTTATAACTTCGCCTTATAAATACTGTGCTATTTTTGCGTTTATTAAAATATTTAAGATATTAAATAGTAGTTTTTTTAATTGACGATTATGTGCGTGTGCAGGTGTCAAAATTTTCCCGAAAATTTGTGTGATTTTCCGTAGCCCGATCTTTAAATTATTTTATTTTATACGGTATATGATCTATTTTTTAATGGGAAATTTTGAGAAGTAGCAATTTTTAAGAGAGATGAGATAAACTTAGAATTAATTTTAAAAATACATATTTGTATTTTAGATGTTTTAATAATATGAATTAGTTGAACTTAATAATCATATTGTAATATATGTAATAATAACATATTGTATTAATAAGTAAATGTGTGTGTGGTTATCGAACTCAAACTATGGGGTGAAAAAATAAAATTAAAAGTTTTACACGTGCCAATTTTAAAAAAAAGTTAACTATGTTTGTATTTTGTTTATGCTAATTCTCTTACATGTAGTTTTTTGCGAAGAAATATTTCATTTATCTTTTAAAGTAAATGCCAGTAAAAGTAAATATTATTTTTAAATAGTAATATAAAGTACCTAATATAAATAATTTTGATTTCTAATTTTTTATTTATATTTTCCTTCCATTACACTGCATGCTTAGAAAATTAATAAATGTTTATATTTCATGATTTTAAAGTTTGTTGTTAATATAACAAATTAGTTCTGTAATTCTTATTATTTAATAAACCACCGTTGCCACACACAAAAAATTTAAAGACTATATTATTTTTAAATAGGATCTAATATAAATAATTTTGACATCTAATTTGTTGTTTATATTTTGCTAGTACGTAAAAAAAATGTTTGTATTTAATTATTTTAAATTTTGTTGTTAATAGGTATAACAAATTATTACTGTTATTATTATTTTTATTAAACCTGTCTTTGCTTAAAAACATTAAAAATCATTTTCCTACATCCAAAATATCAAGTATTATTGCAGTGTAACAACAGAATATTAATAAAAAAATGCAAAATATATAGACATACTAATCCCTAACTAACTAAAGCCAAACAATAATATTCTTTGCTAATATCAACTAATACCAATATATGGCAACAGCGCCCTTCATAATGTATTTTCTGTGTAAATACTAGCACCTCAATAAAAAAAATGTGTCCTTATCTTTATATGACTCCGCAAAAAATCAAAGATGCCGGCTTCTTTCATAGCATTGCCACCGACCGCTGTCGGGTTTCTCGGAAAGAAACCTACGTCGCCGGGCGACAACTAAAATCCAGTTAATATTTTATTATAATCGATCCTGACGAATAAATGAATTTCATAAATGAATGAATTTTATAAATGAATGGTTTTTGCTGCCGAATTATTAGAATACAATATTTCAAGGCAGATGACGTATCTTTTCAAAATAAAAGATAGAAAGAAGAGATCCAATACAAAGCTGTTATTTCTTTTTCATCCAATATCGAAATCAGAAACCTTTTATTGAATAATCAAGATATTTTACACATTATTTATAATAGGGTTATAATCATTTTTGGTCATACTTCTGTAAGTATAAATAAATAAATAAACAACGCAAACAAATGTAAAAAAAATAAATAAACAACGTAAACAAAAATGTCATACAATAGAAATCAATTCAAAAAAAATTACGTCATTAAAATTACAAATAAAACATACACGGACATTGTAGAACACAAGCGTATCAAGAAAATTTTACAAAAGGAAAATTATAAATGGATAAAATCATGTTATATATCAAAATCAAGAGTTATAAAATATTAAATATTAAATACTAGACCTTTAACCAGTGTGTAAGATGATCAAAATTTTAAAATTCAAAATTGTTCATGATTAAACAACAAAAAAGTCGTTTACCGCATATAGGACTCTCTCCAGTAAGGCGCGGTCTCTTCAGTTATAAATAAATAACTTTTATCTAACAAATAACCATCTAAAAGATAAACAATCTAGAGCCTGATATCTATAGGATATAACCATTTGGGTATTTTCATACAAAATAATCCAATAAATAACAATTTGGAGGATGGCCGCCTACGGACCGGTAGACATCCCGTAGAGAAAGTGTTGCCAATATAAGATATCTGAAATTGAGATGGTTATATTATATGAAAAGTCGATACAACAGACAGAGACAAAAACTCGGAATTTCAAATCGTTAGATTAAAAAGTGAGGTTATTGTTCAGTTGTCAAAAGATCGTCAAAATGAAAATAAAAACAATAAAATTCAACTAAAATATATTTTGTGTTCAACTCCAACTAGTCCTATTATGGTATAGGCTATTTAAATTTACCTTTGTGGAAAAAGGGAAAGATAATTCAATTTCAGCAGTGGTGGTGGTGCAATAGATATATTGATGGAATGCGATTTATAAGAAATTAAAACAAGAAAAAATAATCTGTAAGTAATTTATAGTTTAATTACATGATATTACTGTTATATTTATTATATTAACATTTTAGTACAATTGATAATGGAAGAAGCTGGTGAAGTGCAAGCAGAGATTTATAAACCAATTCTAAACCCACCATCTGGTAAGTTATTAATATTGAAAATTAAAAATAGCATAAGACTGTTAGTAATAACAAATATGTTGTTCCAGGGCTTCTCATAGTAAAGAAATAGGTAGGATAGCATAAAATAAAGGAAAAATCTTGTCTAAACAAAGTTGAACTAACTGGAATTCAAAGGACCACAATACAGGTGTTTTAGCAAGGTTTAGCTAGAGAGTTACTTAAAAAACAGCATGGAGAAGAGATGTACCGTATGATCGAAAAAAACGGCGTCAGCAATGGCTATGAAATAAAGATTGCTGTCATTTCATATGTAAATTTATATGGGAAATATCATCGATCATCATTTCCCAGCCAACTGGACGCCGTTTTTTTCTCGATCATACCGTATAAGGTACATAGTGCAAGAAATTAAACTAAAATTGTAACACAAAAGAAATAAAAGCAAATGTGAGTTGAATAACTGGTTTTATAAGGTTCCTGTTATAATATTAATGAATTAAGATATGCGAATTAAAAATGAAATAAATAGTTTGATTTAAAAAGTTTTATTTATTTTTTACCTACTTTAGAGCTTTATTAAAAACTAGTTGAAGCCTGGCGCATCCGCCACGAGATCAGGAATAAAAATACTTTTTTTTTTTAATTAAATGAAAAACAAAAAATCCGGCGACGACAGTTTTTAGAAGAGCCGTTTAGCTATCTTTTAGTAAAAAAGCAACTTTCTAGAGCAAGTCGTTACTTCAGTAGAGACGACACAGATAAACATTAGCATTTTATAAAATATATAGTAATGGTTTATAATTGAAAGGATTTAAATAAAATAATTTATAAATTACTGTTTGATCACTATTATCCTAACTTAATGCATTCTCTTCGTTCTGATGCTCTAACAGAACAGAAACTCTCTTTATTTTGTAACAGTCCTTATAAAGTCCGGCACTAGCAACAATAGTTTTTTGCACCATTTCAATGTGTTTATTGGTGTTTATACCCCATACGTTCTAAAATAATTATAGCCTACATACTTAGAATAGGTAAGTCTTTTCCAAATAATCTAAAATCGAATTTATTGGAATAAACGAAATCTTCAATAATAACAATGTCTTGGTTATGTTAAGCAATTTTGTCAAATATCTAATAAAATCAATATCTGCTCATGCCTTTGCTCATGCGTCAAATTTTTATCCGACAAATAAAGCACTATTTGGCAGTTCGGGCGCCAGATAGGATATCTGGGAGATAAGATTAATTTATCTAGTAGATACTGTTATCTATAGGTGAGAATACGCGTTTTTCTGCTATCCGTCAAATAAAATATATCTGGCAGATTATAACACGCTATCCGTACCTGAAAACACCTGGGGTAAGTATGATTTTAGAGCTTTGCGAAATGCGGGAAAGAATGAAAGTGACTTGATATTCAAAGGCAAATGATTGTACATTTTCTTGGCATTGTACAGAATTAAGCCCTTAACCAGTTCTGAGCTCGGGGTTGGCAGATAAATATCGAGCTCCGCATTCCTAAGTGGATAGTTGTGAGGAGGCTTTTCCGCGCCTCATATGCGCTTGCGGATTAAGCAAACAGATTCAAAAATGAATAAGGAAGGAAGACTCAGTATTTTGAAATTTTTAAAGAAATTCTGGCAAGGAGTTCTACTGTTCAGTCCCAATAAGTATCGAACTGCTCTCTTTTGAAGTTTCAAAATAGGATCAAATTTTGTCGCGCAGCAAGTTTTGTTCTATTGGAGAATAACTTTAAGATCTCATTATATTTTTTCTTTCAATTTGGAATAAAAATATAATAACTAGTAGCAGTAATTCTTTTTTTATTTAAAAATAATACATCTAATTAAAAATAGTTCATAACTTATCATATTACGATAGTTATTTTGTAAAATAAAATCTCTCTAAATACCCAAGTAGCATCTATCTGACTTCGAACTAAATCTGACCTGAAGCGACGTCAGACTTTGTGCAAATTTAGGTCGGGTGCTGGTGATACGACCTGTGACGTCGCTTTCCTATTAAAAGCGACGTCGTTGGATCTGAGTCGGTAAATCCAACGATCTGTCGACGTACAAAATAACAACGTACCATTTTTATTAATTTCCCAACGTCGTACCCACGTTGGATTGCACGACGTACATATACTTGAACTAGCCCGACGTCTACCCGTTGTCCGAATAGGATACGTCTCACTGATAATCCCTAAAGTAACGTCCAATTATATTTTGTTGTATTTTATGTTCATATTTATAACCTAATTTACGTATCTCTATTTACGTCCGTAAATACAACCCATTAAGTAGCATTTGCGACCTAATGAACATCATAAACATAACCTAATAAAAAGTTTTTATAAACAAACTTATGCCTAAAAAAACACTAAAAAGGCATTTAGACATTCATCTACATTTTACAGAAAGAGGTCGAGGCTTTTGCAAAATAATAATAGTAGTAGTGATGTCTTGCCTCCACCCATAAAAGATTTTTATCCGGAAGAGATGCTGCATTACACTGGTGCATCTTAATTTCATTTTTTAGCTTAGGAAACCAGCAGACCCCATCCTCCTCCGACATGTGAGGTTAGGCTTAAAAAAGTGGCTGCCCAAAGTGTGATAGTTGCACAAATCCACAAATCACTGATACGCAAAGTGAGGTTACGTGGCGTGCGTTGGAATTATATACGTCATAATACGATTGCCGGTCGTCCGGTTTGATGACTTTGGTCGTGTGAGACGACTAATGTTGGAGACCCGGTCGGAATTGGTATATTGGTAGTTCATATTGAGTCGGACACAGAAATCCGCCATTCTTAACACGTATCCGACGACACAGATAAACATTAGCATTTTATAAAATATATAGTAATGGTTTATAATTGAAAGGATTTAAATAAAATAATTTATAAATTACTCTTTGATCACTATTATCCTAACTTAATGCATTCTCTTCGTTCTGATGCTCTAACAGAACAGAAACTCTCTTTATTTTGTAACAGTCCTTATAAAGTCCGGCACTAGCAACAATAGTTTTTGCACCATTTCAATGTGTTTATTGGTGTTTATACCCCATACGTTCTAAAATAATTATAGCCTACATACTTAGAATAGGTAAGTCTTTTCCAAATAATCTAAAATCGAATTTATTGGAATAAACAAAATCTTCAATAATAACAATGTCTTGGTTATGTTAAGCAATTTTGTCAAATATCTAATAAAATCAATATCTGCTCATGCCTTTGCTCATGCGTCAAATTTTTATCCGACAAATAAAGCACTATTTGGCAGTTCGGGCGCCAGATAGGATATCTGGGAGATAAGATTAATTTATCTAGTAGATACTGTTATCTATAGGCTAAAAAAACACTAAAAAGGCATTTAGACATTCATCTACATTTTACAGAAAGAGGTCGAGGCTTTTGCAAAATAATAATAGTAGTAGTGATGTCTTGCCTCCACCCACGAATGCTTTTTTATCCGGAAGAGATGCTGCATTACACTGGTGCATCTTAATTTCATTTTTTAGCTTAGGAAACCAGCAGACCCCATCCTCCTCCGACATGTGAGGTTAGGCTTAAAAAAGTGGCTGCCCATTTTTTAAGGAGAAAACAAGAACTAAAATATAGTTGCACATATCCACAAATTACTGATACGCAAAGTGAGGTAACGTGGCGTACGTTGGAGTTATATACGTCATAATACGATTGCCGGTCGTCCGGTTTGATGACTTCGGTCGTGTGAGACGACTAATGTTGGAGACCCGGTCGGAATTGGTATTTGGTAGTTCATATTAAGTCGGACACAGAAATCCGCCATTCTTAACACATATCCGATTGTCATCCATTTTAAAATCGTTTTTTGTTTTTAAAATTTATATTCACATTTCGATTTCTAGTAGAATAATATTGATAAGGTTGAGTTTGGGGGGAACCACAGTACAGTTTTATGATTAAACCAGCTAGAAAATTAAAAAAATATTTTGCGAGTAACTTTTTTATAGATATTTTTATTTCATAAATCTACCTAATTTTGAAGGCGCTCGTTGTTTTCCGGAGTATTTTAATCAGATATATCAAAAAAGTGACTTCCGTTGACAAAACTGATGTCTGGATTAATGATTCAGAATTATCATAATATGAAATTAGATAGGCACTTATAGTTATATTCGAGAAGTGATTATGAATCCATTTGTAATTAGGTAGTTTGGTTAGATTTTTATGTATTCTTGGTAGCGAATATGAAACCAAACGTAACGTAAGTGCTTAGCGACAAATTAAAAGTGACTAAAATCCAACGTAATATGACGTTGGTAATTGGTAGAATTACATTCCCTATTAGGTCAGATACCGACGTCGAGGCGACCCGAATCTGTATTCCCCATTTAGGTGCAAATAAGGGTCGTCAGGCGGTCGAACCGACGTTGGTACCCGACGTCGGGTTTATTGAACGCGACGTATACCCGACGTTAGATAACGTCCAAATGCTACTTGGGTACCCTTAAGTATGTATGGTATAAATAAATAATTTTATATCATATATATAATCATAAAAAATAATAAAAACTTCATAAATAATTAACTAATATAAACAAATTTGTTTATATAAGTATATTTGTTTTTAAATGCTATGCATAAATATCAGTAAATCGTTACTGCAAATACTGTTTCCCATAAGAATTGATTTCTTTGTAAAATGTATTTCTGATTTGAAAGAAAAATTGTATAGGTGTAAGCAAAAAACTAAAAATGCTAATGACGAAAAATATCTGAAAAAAATATAAAAAAATGAAATGTATAATTGAATCCAGAAATGAAAATATAATAGCATAGAGAGTGGATCTTGATATATATTTTAAACTATTGAAAAAATGAAAATAGCGGTTAAATTATCTCGAACGCTTATGAAAAAATGAAGAACTATAAAAGATTTATTTAGTTTGAAATAAATATAAAATCTGCATCAGAAAAATAAATATTTTTATATACTAATAATACTAAATGTAATATCTTAAATGAAATAACCGTTTACTCACCTTCCTATATAGTCGTCTCTCGTTCTATCTTTGTCCCACACAGTCATTTCTAATTGTTGGTCTCCGTCATCGTATAAATGTAAATCGAACTGCTCCAACCATCTGGGATTTAACGATCTCCATATCGTTCGACTTTTATATTTTTCATGTCCTAATCTGCAAACGTATAAACCAACAATATATCTAGAGAATTAAATAAACAAACTAGTAGACAGAAAAGACATTGTAATAAATAATTCATTAATACCGGAAATAGTAGAAGAATAGATATGTATTTCGGACAACTAATACACAGCTCAGAGAAGAATTAAGATAGCATGGAGCACATATGAAAAAAACTCAATCACATTAAAATTTAGAATGTCATTTTACCTAAAATATAAAATATTCGACCAATATGTGCTACCACCAGTCATGACCTATACATGCGAAACCTGGACATTTAAAACGGAAATTATAAGCAAACTGCAGGTCGCACAACGCTCAATGGAACGAAATATGCTGGGAATAACCAAAAAAGACCGTAAAAGAACGGAGTGGATACGACAAAAGACCCAGGTAATAGATGCCATCTACACTTTGAATAAGAAGACTAAGGAAGGAGCATAATGCTATCCATGTATTCATGCATGGTGGGCGGAAAAGCCACCATAAAAGCTCTCTGGGGTGGGGATCCTTGACAGTTCTGTTTGACGATTCATTTGACACATTTGAATTTGATTTGAAATTTTGAGGATTTGTCAGTCTTTACGGAGCTTATTTTATGTTATTTATTATTTATTCTACTACTGATAGTTGTATAAAGGTAGTAAATCTAGATGGAAATTGTGGAAGAACTTAAATTAACAGTGACACTATCGCGATTTATCGAAAAAGACTCTAAAATAGTTGGTTGTGTAGCGTGCGGTAGATCTCGGCAAAAATTGAGTGAAATAATGGAACAAATTTTCGCTAGTAAGTGACTATATAATATACATACGTGTAAATAAAACCAATCATTTATGAAATTCACTTAAATTAACTAAATTATATATTTTTCTTGCATTTTAGCTTTTATTTATTACTTGTCAAAGATTAGATGTCAAATAATTTAAATACGTTAATTTGACTTACCTGCTTCAGTAGCGTATCGGATGTTTGTGATAATAAATACTTATTATAACTTATCTATTTTTATTAGAATTATATATTTTTATAACAATTTTAATAACTACCAACATTTATTCACAACGTAAAATAAAACAACAAATTATTGAGTCTACCCCACGTCTACCCTACATCATAGTTTTACATTTTTTAAATAAAATTAGAACGACACTGATAAACCGGAATTTAAGTCGGCCATATTTGAGGCCCATCGCGGTGTACCTAAGATTTTTGATATGCTCCTTCCTTAGTCTTCTTATTCAAAGCATCTACATAATCAAATCCCTCAAGTGGCAATGGGCCAATATGTCACCAGTTAGTTCTCCGACTAACAATTGGCCCAATTACAATGAGAATATCTAAATATATACCATAATTAGATATGGTTGAATAAGCTGAAAATGATGACAATGATGAAATAATAACAAATTCAGTTAGTCAGCTTCTGTTAAAAAGTCAACTAGAAGTTAAAATTACTAAAATACAGATAGAGTGAATTTACTAAGAGAAGAAAAGTAGTAAATATAACGGTCTTTTTGCGTCCAATAAGAATTTTATTTTTGTATGAAGATGAACTAAAAGTAAAAATAGTTAAGTGTCGATAAAGAAGCACTATATTTTCTATTAGATACTCAAAGTTCAATTTAGAAATGGATTATGTTTCATACGAGTTGCTTTTAAAGCTTCTAGTGCATTTCTTGAACAATAGGTAATATAAAGAGTATTTTCTATAGTTAGTTATAGTTTCTCTAGTCTACAAAAATATATACAAGGTGTTTCAGAAAACATGTGCATCTCTCGTGGGGGGATTCCTCACGTAAAAATAAGATTTATTTTTCATGTCAACATAGGTCCGATTCTGCTTTGTTTCATAGTTACAGGGTGGTAAAATCTTAATATGTTTTCGATTTATTATAATTTTCTTCTAAGTACTGTTAGAGTTTCGGTTCAAATTTTGAGGGTAAAAGTTACTACAAATGCGCCATATTTTAAAGCTAAAAAAGCAGACTTTAACACCCTGTAGCTACGAAACAAAGCAGAATCGGACCCATGTTGATATGAAAAATAAATCTTATTTTTACGTGAGAAATCACCCCACGAGAGATGGCACATGTTTTTGAAACACCCTGTATATTACATACTCTACTACATGTAAAAGTTGTATTAGACTATTTTGAAGGGGAGTTAATGTTGTACTTTTTCATAGAATTTCGTTTCAGTTGGAATAGGCGTTTAAAAGTTATCTGCAAAAATATATCTTCAAATTAGTAAAATTTATAATACGGCCCAGAGAAAGCAAATACCAGCAAAAATATGACTTTGTCATTGTCAAATTCGATTGTCACATTTTATTTACAGGAATTTGTATGGTTCATAGATAAAGGAAATAAATTTAAATTGGAAAATCCGTCAAAATAAATAATTGTTTTGGGTCGCGACCGTTGTACGCGATCTGGCGCTGACCAGGCTACTAGTAACATAGCAAGTTGCCGGACGAATTTACGTTTACCCGTTTTGCGTTCGTACTCGAGAGTCACTGTCGGCTAGTCGGCTGGTCAGGCAGTACGCAGTTGCAGTTGTGCTTGGACCGGTCGGTCGTGACAGACTAGGAATATGACGCGAGGAGTGCCGTGTATTTATTATTTTCATTTTAAGTGTTTACCTTCACTTAAGGTAACATTTAAAATAAAAATACTTAAATATTTATTATTTGAGTGTGTTTACAAGCCAAAACTAAAAATAAATAAATTCTCGAAACCCAAAAAAAAACTATAATATTACTCTAAATAAAAACAAGTTATAACAAGTGTTCAAAAAGACCACCTTCTTGTGTTTGACAGAAGCCTAGGCGGTCGTCTAAAGTTCTAAAATTCCCGTCTAACATATTAGAGCTAATAGTTTGGAAAGCCTCTCGTATTTTTACTTGAAGCTCATCCAGATTATTAGCCCTATTATGACCATACATTTTGGATTTTACATAACCCCACAAAAAAAATCATTTGGAGAAAGATCTGGTGATCTAGCGGGCCACAAAATAGTTCAATGTCCACTAATTAAACGGTTGGGAGAAGTATTGTTCAAATATTCTTGAACAATACGGGCATTGTGCAGGGCAACCACCTGAGCAATTTGATTACATGTACTTGAAAACGTGGGATTTTGATCCGCGGTAGCACAAACGAACACTTGCTTTAACTCCTGTTCTTCATTAATCAACACATCAGGCTTTTTGTGTTTTTGTGGGGACACGCACCCATGTGTTTCAAAATTATTAATAACTCTTGATATAGTAGATAAAGATGGAATTGGCCGGTTTACAAAAGTTTGTGGAAAAATTGTTTGTATATCCCGATAAGACCTATTTTGGGGTCTGGTACCTTTTAGGTACATCAAAACTTTAAAATTTTCTATACAGAATTGAGAAGAGGAACACTTATAATGACATTTTCTAACAAAAAAAGTGCGGATCGTCCATAAATAACACCAATAACACCAAAAACAAACCCCCCAAAAAGAATGTTGTAACCAATGCAATCAAAACTCAGTTACGGCCGACGTTTTTACCATTGTGATCCTTTTCTCAACTTTTAACACAGATCAAAATATAATATCTATTCTTATCAACCTAATATCGCTACCCCTATTTTTCAAAATTAATAAGAAAGTATAAATAAAACAAAATCCGGATTTTCAACATTTCGTTACCGCCAGCGATACAAGGCGATATGCGCAGACGCGAGCAAAAGATAAACTAATTCTATGTCTCTTTTGCCACTCTTATTAAACTTAATAGAGAAAACTTATATATAATAGAGAAAATAATACAACCAGTAAAACATAAGTAAAACACATTCTCTCTCATCTGTCATAATTATCGCATACATTGACAACTTATCGTAAATTTAACCTAAAAATAATAATTTTAAGTATCAATAGTGAAGTGATCTCAAACATTTAGCCGACGATCCGTACTTAAAACGTTAAAATATTAATTGTAGAACATATTAATATCAAATTTACATCAATAACTTCAAGATTGACGATATACCTAAAAGGTACCAGAGCCCTATTTTGGAAATAACATTTTACAATTTGAATTTTCTCACGAACTTCATAAACATCCATTATTTTACTTAAAAAATAAATTTTACACGAGAACTGTCGCGAGAATCTACGTATTCGTTTTGGCTATTAAAACACAAATAAATACAAATTCTTAAACATTCTTATCACATATCGACCAATTTTCTCTTGTCAAAGTCAGAATCTTCAAAAATTATAAAATCTTTTAAAATTTAAACCGCCTAAAAAATACCGAAAAGTGTTTAAAACGTCCATTTTCAAAGTAATTATTGCTATATTGTGAGTTTAATTTAAATTTTACTTACTCAAACCCGTGATAATTGTGAAAAAGTGGAATTAAAAACTAAAAAACTGTGTTGTGAACTGTGAACTGCAAAAACCATCGTGGATCGTGGCATAACGTTGGTTTCCAATGTTTCATAGGTATTTCACATACGTGTCCTTATATAAAATAAAGTTTTTTGTATGCAACACACTGTATTTTATTTGTAAAATTAAAAGAAAATAATAATAAATATCAATAAATAATATTTAGCGACATAATTCCGGAAAAAGCCGAACCGATCCAAAATTTCCAAAAGCTTTGAGTCGCGACCGTTAATTACCCAAGAATAACGCCAAATAGTGTTTACATTGTCCTTATGGGCACTTTCCAATCTAAACTTGTTTCGTTTATCTATGGTAGACTATTCGCCAAAAATTACAGAAAACTTGATAATCAAAAACAGAATGACTGTCAAAGTTGTTATTAAGTTGATAGAATTGATCAGGAATTGACGGACAAAGTCATGTCAATTTTGTCGATATGAAGAGGAAACGACAGAATACATTTTATGTCATTGATAGGTCATTATACATACAGCTTGGCAAATGTGAGCTTGTTTGTATTAGGCAATGAAAAGTCATTGACATGAAGTTATATGGAGGGTTCGATCTATAAGTTGTTAGACATTTTGAAAGTGATAGGAGTGGGGAATATAACCTAGAAATCAGAAGGGGACAACAGTAGATTTGAAAAGGTCGCAGTGGAACAGGCCAATAGCCACATGAAAAAATTTAATCTAAACCTAGGTAATCTAATACACTGATAAGGAATTCAGTTATGATTGTAATTAGCACATTGTATAATTACCTAAACTTAACGTATGGGTCGGAAGTACCCGTTTCGGGATCACAGGCAAGAAGGTTTCTTCCTTCGATTAAAACTATGGTAACTACGGAACTCCAAATTTGCGACTTAAGTCTTTTGTTTACGTCTTGACTTTTGGTATTTTTTTGGAAGTACTGAAATAAAAAAAAACTACCTTAAATAATATGCAGCATTAAAAAAATGTAAATAACTTTTTCACTAACCAAAATAAATTGTAAAACTAAATGACTTGTAATTAAAATACTATATAAGAATTAAGATAATTAAAGGGAATTACAGTAAAAAATACTTACAATTTCTTTATCCTCTTGTGTCTTAGGTAATAGTGTAACTGTAATATAAATATTTCCTAAACAAGTCTCTGGTCTAGAGGGATCTTGTAAGGGCAAGACTAGTTCGTTGCTTCGTCCTAAATCTAAACTAACTAAATCTAATACGGCTGAACCCATAAAGTCATCCTAGAAAACAAACAAAAATTAAGAACAAATACTAAAAACAGAATTAAATAAATGTTTATAAATAAAAAAGTACTTTCACTAAACATTATCTTTTAAGTAAGAATTTTACATAGAATCTTTCAAGTCCTCAGTGGCCGCGTGGTTAAAGAGTTAGGACTTTACGCTGCTATGACGTTGGAACCGTAGGTTCGAATCCTAGTCAAGGCGACTTTTTTTAATCGTTTTTTTTTAAATTTTTACACATTTTTATATATTTATTTTTACTTTTTACATATTTATTATTGATTAATTTATTATTGATTAATATTGCTAAATGAGCTAAATGAGCTAAATGAGCAATCCCAGAAAATTGGCCTTAAAATGAACTTGAAGAAGACCAAGATAATGAGCAACAATATCCATAACATTACCGTGGACAACGTTATTATTGAAAAAGTAGACCATTATATATATTTAGGTCATAAAATCAAGCTGGGCAAGAAAAACCAAAATACGGAGATCAAACGCAGGATCCATTTGGCATGGGTAGCATTTGGAAATATGAGCGATATTTTCAAGGATAAAAAGTGCCCATGAACCTAAAGAAAAAGGCTTACGACAGCTGCATTCTACCTGTGCTTACGTATGGCTTTGAGACTATGGCAATTACTCGAAAAACAGCAGAACAACTACGAGTAGCACAAAGAGCCATGGAAAGAATCATGTTGGGAGTCACCATTAGGGAAAAAATACGGAATACCCACATACGTCAAAAAACAAAATTAATAGATGTCGTTAAAAGAGTGGCAAGTCTGAAGTGGCAATGGATAGCGTGCAAGACAGGATCCAGACCGATGGCCCCAAAAAGTAATCCTATGGAGACCTAGGGGAACAACAAGAAGTGTGGGCTGACCAAAAAAGAGATGGGTCGATGACGTCAGGGCAGTGGCGGGAAGACAATGGATAAGATTGGCTAGAGATCGCGAAGCATAGAAAAACCTAGAAGAGGCCTATATCCAACACTGGATGGAACCAGGCTGAGAAAGAAGAAGAAGATTATTATTGATTAATACAATTTTTAATAATGTGTTTCTTCATTTTTTTTTAAATTACTTATACGCGCATTCAAAATTTCAGCTAAATCGGAAAAAAAGTTAAGACATATAGTCTAATATTGTATGGATAATAAATGGTAGGGAACACTTCGTGCGCGAGTCCGACTCACACTTGACCAATTTTTTCTTTGTTTGGTTTGGTGGCTTTTTTCTATTTTACCCCTTTTTATTTAAAAATCATTCATTTCGTTTTCTTCACTTTTTTTTATTTTAAAAAAAGTTAAAAATTTCTTTGAGGAAAATGGACGCCTTCTTTAAATTTGATTCTTTTTAGCTCAAACCACTTATAACTGCATATATCCTTTCCAAACACAAAAATTTCTCTCTCCTAAAAATGAATTATTTTCTTATTTCTGACTTTAGAAAAACTGAAATCAATTACATAAAAACACGTCCCTGCTTTACAATTCAAACATTTTTTTAAACATAAACACACAAAAGTCTTCTTGCGGAGATACATTATGTAATTTTTATCCTGTATTTTTTTTACAAAATAATACACGTTTCTGTTTGACATGCTGAAAGTTCTTCTAAACATAAACACGCTAGAAAATCTTTGAAGAAATGCATCGTTTTCATTTTTGAAGAGATTAACGTAAAATAAAGTTTAGGAAAATATTAATAAAAATGTAGGGAATCACAACAAAAAAGGTTACAAAAAGTTTTTTAAAGTATTTAGATTCCGTGGTTTTAATAATGATGAAAATTTAAAGAAATAAATTATTTTATTTTACAAAACAAATTAATATTTTTATCAACTGTGTAGCGTTTTTTAAACAACCACCACTGCGAACGGCAGCTTTTCATCGGAGAGCAGTCGTGGATAAGGTATTTCACTGGAAAGAAAACTAATTAATAACAATAAACAAAAAAATAGATATTGGGCGCCAGGCATGTACAGAGAAAGAAAAACACAGTTGTATATTACTTAAAACTAATGACTATATTCATTCATGATGTTCGTTGCTGATACATGACATTGTAGAGTTCTAGTGAATATGTAGTGGTTATATGTCAAAGAAAGTGGTGGTAAGAGTTGTACTAAATATCTATGAAAACAACTATGATAAAATACAAGACATGTAAAGTTTAAGAGAATATATGAAATGTAGCATTACTTTAATTAATTTGATATATTTTATATGATGTTAGTGCAATAATAATATCTATAAAAAAGTAATACTATTACAAGACATAATGCAATGAAACCTAAGATCTAAATTATATTTTAACTACTAAATCGACATGAATGTTCTTAACAATCTAACCACTCAACATAGTCTATACGATATTATTTAAGATGTACGTTATTGTTTAAGACTGTAAATGTTTTGAATGTTAAATGCAAAACTATAACTTAAATCTACACTTAGCTGTTCTTTATGCAATCCTGCTTTAAACAGTAACAGCGTGAGGTGGTCTCGCATCTCTGTATCAGCCATCCAACACAACCAAAGGGGCCAGAATGAGGACACCATGACTTGATACACCCGTAACTAACTAGCTTATAGCTGGGAACGAAGCAGCATGGGACTCAAGCTACCTCCACGCTGTGGCACTTATATGTAGGAAAAAAATCATTCTTACTGGGGACACTCGTCCACAGGACATCTGTACATAAGATAATGTCTGTACATAAGACACTATCCGTACCTTGGACACAGTCCGTACCTTGGACACAGTCCGTACCTTGGACACAGTCCGTACCTTGGACACAGTCCGTACCTTGGAAATAGTCCGTACCTTGGACACAGTCCGTACCTTGGACACAGTCCGTACCTTGGAAATAGTCCGTACCTTGGACACAGTCCGTACCTTGGACACAGTCCGTACCTTGGAAATAGTCCGTACCTTGGACACAGTCCGTATCTTGGACCCTAAAAATATGAAACTCTTGTTTAAAACCAAACAAGGTCTAATAAACAAAATAAACCTACCTCGAAATACTTCCGAGGGCTCAATAAATAATAAACATGTCCTTTCTTCCATGTGACATTCTGGAGGACAAAAGAAAAGGGACGCCAACGTGTCAGCAAAACACAAATACAAGTTGGGACATCCGTAACTCTACCCTAAAAATATTCAATAATAATATCGAATCTAAAAGGATAATATCTCATCTTTACCTGTTGCTTTGAAATAGCAGCTGATTCAGATTATACAGCAAGATTTAATAATCACCATTTCTAAAAGCTGCCAGGATAAAACAGAGCGTCAAAACAAATTGAGGCTAAGCACGGAGGATTGACAGAAGCGATGTTGACAGCGCGCGCCTTCACAGAATAGTAACAGGGTTGTGTCGAACGATCACAGGGTTGGCGACCAGGGAACGTAAAAATTACGCGTCAAATAATCTATCCGGCCTGAACGAGAGGGAATCCGGTGATGATAGGCCAGACATCATATATCATATATAAAAAAGACATGTAACGCACTAAAAACGTTACAACTGACTAAATAAATTTTGATATTTTCTCATTGACAGTATGAGCGGATGACAAGAAGCAAGACGTCAATTTTATGAAAGGCAAAGTTCGTATAGTTCGACATACAGAAAATAAAATATTTTGATGCTAGTGTTATTCTTATTAGTAAGCGCCGTTTTATTCAAACATTTCATTTTATATTCATAGTCTTATATTTCTTCTATATTGAAATGCTCAATGTCAGTTTCCTGCCTTTCAGCATCAATATTAAGATTAAACCAAGAAAGAAAAACTATAAGCTAGTATACTACTATTCAATAAAAATAAAGCTAAGTGACTGTAATATAATTGTTAATTTTTATTATGTTATGTTTGTTTGCTATACTACTTTTTATTCATACCGCCAGTCATTTTTATGTAGTTTTAATATGCACTATTAAAATAAATTTATATAATGATTGCTAATTAATTTTAATACTAATAACAGCATCAAAACTAGAAATTGAAGCTAATTTGTAACAATAATTTCATAATAAACATTACTCCCCTTGGAAAATTTCTTAACATTGATCATTTTCTTGTTAAAATGATTTATTTTATAATTATTACAGAATTTTTATTTAAACTTTTAGAGCATTTAATTTTAATAATCAAAATATTAAATGTTTTATACATCTTAAAAATACTAGAAAATTCTGGGCGTTTAAGTAATTATTTTATTAAAAAATATGTTTTCAATAAGAAATATTAAACTTTATTTCTATTTCATTAAACTTAATTTCTATATCAAAAACGTAAAAAATAGTTCCTGTTTATATTTTTTGAAATGATCTTAGGTGTAATTGATAATGAATTTTTATGTATTTTTACAGCATTTACTTTTCATAATTAAAATATTAAACAGCTTATACATCTTAATAATATTGGAAAACACTGCGGCGATATAAGTCAATTAAGTTAATGATTATTTTATTAAAAAATACGTTTTTATATTAAATTATTATTAAAATGTCACTTAGTTAATAGTAATTACATATAAATTATTTTTAGTAATATTAATATCTTTTTTCATTTGTGTTATATAATAAAACAATTATATTAAATTATCTGCGGTTCGTACATTTTAGTTATTTTAATTAATTATAATTAATTAAGGACATTGTTTTATTCTATAACACAAATGAAAAATGAAATTAATAATTATTTAGCGACCGGTAATTACTGAAGTAAACCTAAATTATACTTCAAAGGAAATAGAGAGTATAGATTAAGTTTTTTTAATTTAAATAATTTTAATGATTTAAGTCATTTTTCGACAGCTGACTTAAGACTTAAAATTTAAGTAAAACTTATATTAGTGTTTCCATAAAACTGTGAACACTATTCCAATTTTCTGGAGATCGAATCATCTCTGGAATTAGATCGGAAATCTTAATTTTTAAGGCTCTTAGTTTTTTGTATAGAACCCTACGTTCAGCTGTCCATCGGGGTATGCTCCACCGTATCAGCATCGGAGTAGCCATAGAGACATCTCGGGTTATCAACTAACTTTATTTTATGTAGGTAATACCTGAAACAACCGTGGCCAGAAGACTCATGGCATAACTCATTTCTCCATATTCTCTAGCCAACACCCTAGATCCTTTATAAGTGTTCTAGTCCATTTACCTTTCCCATTTCTGTTTTCACTCCATCTTTTACACCATTTTTCCAAAACTCTATTTCTACTTTCTTCCTGAATGTTCTTGCATTTCCATTCTTTCTTGACTATGTCTGGCTATGTCTATTGGGGCCATTGAGCTCAAAACTTGTGCAGCCTCCGCAGATATTGTCCTGTATCCACGACATACCCTTATGGTCAATCTTCGTTGTACTGCAAGAAGTTTCTCTCTATGACTCCGAATTTTGCAGGTTTCTCCCCAAATATCGGATCCATACAGAATTGTAGATGCTTGTACAGCAGCTAGCACTCGGCGTTTCGTTTGACCCAAGGTAGACCAGTTTGGCCTAATTCTGGATAACATGGCGCCCTGTTTTTCTGCTTTCAAAACTGTATGTCGGATATGCTCAGAAAAGCCTCCTCCCACTTGAAAAACAATCCCCAAATATTTTATTGTTTTCTTTGGTACAATTATATTTTGTTTCACATGAAAACGTACACTTCGTGATGTACGTTGTAGGTGTCCAAATATAAAAAAAATTGCGACACCTACAACGTACATCACATATACTATACAATATTAATGCTATACGTTGTCCAATGACAAGGCCAGCAATGGATTTTTTTTAAATAGTTGTCATATTGTGGAAAATTATATTCTTGGATTGCAACAAAGAAAGCATAAGAATAAAAGCATAAGAAAGATAGTTACCTGCAAGCCCCAATCGTAATCGAACACCTTAATGGATATGGGAAGAAAGGGGTCTTCGATAGGCACTGTAAAGCTCTCGTCCCACACGGGATTCAGGTCCCTGTATATCGTCCTTGATTTGTAAATTAACCGGCCTCCTATTTTGAATTTGACGTAGGGATCGCTCAGACCTGGAACAGAATGGAATAGTTATACGGACAGGAGTCAACTTGGGTTTATATCAAATTGGGAAAAAACATGTAAAATATAATTCTAGTAAACCAATTTGATGTAGGCCCAGGAAATCGGTTACCTGCATGCCATCGACCCAGATATGTTATTAAATAACGTTAATAAATAAACAATTAAAATACAACAATCTCCGGTCGATAATCAAACGCAGGTCACCGAAGTTCGGTTTCTTCATGGTCATAGCCGGGTGAATGTAATTAGATGGAACACTATTGAACGACGTAACCAACGATGACCACGAGGGATATAGAATATAAAGAGTATGCTGAAGAGAGCGCGGGGAGTCGCATGAGGTCAGTCAGTTAGTTGCGATCAGATCAGTTAGTCAGTTCAATGGTCAGTCACAGTTGACAGTCAGTTAATCAGTAACTAGTAAATCGGTAGAAGACAGCGAAGACGTTGAAGATGTTCCTGTAAGTACTCATTTGAGCATACCCTTACATCTTGGCATTTCCTGAAGTTTTTCTTCTGATATTTTTATCCACGCTGTAAGCTTTTGTTTAATAAATGTGTTCTTTTGTAATGGTTGTTTTGATTGAAAGAGAAGAGGTGAATCGGTAGAAGACAGCGAAGACGTTGAAGATGTTCCTGTAAGTACTCATTTGAGCATACCCTTACGTCTTGGCATTTCCTGAAGTTTTTCTTCTGATATTTTTATCCACGCTGTAAGCTTTTGTTTAATAAATGTGTTCTTTTGTAATGGTTGTTTTGATTGAAAGAGAAGACCTGATATAAGCGACTCTACTTAACAACCCCCAGCTAAGTACCAACAGGTATGGTAGGCTATTAAAATCGGCAAAAAAAGTTTTTTTTTTAAATTTTACCCAAAATGAGTTATTTGGGTCATAAATGACCTAAATTCAAAATATTTTCATGGTGTCTGTCTGTCTGTCTGTCCGTCTGTAACACGATAACTCAAAAACCGCTAAACCGATTTTAACCAAATTTGGCACAAAAATATTGTGGCACCCGAGTATCTGACCATTAGTTTTTGGTGGGGGTGGGGGTTGAAAATGGGGTTAAAAATTTTAAAAAATCGAAACTCCAAAATTACAGTAGCTAGCGAAACGCGGTTTTCAATTTAAGGATAGGAATAATATTTGCAACAAAATTTGTAATAACATCAAAATCAATCAAAGTCGCAGTTTTTGAAATATTCCGTGTTTCCGTAGTCCGTTGGGACGCGACCCCAGGTAGCGGATAGGGGAAATAACCGCGGACCAAAATTGGAAAAATTCCTTTACTTTGAAACTAAAAGAACTATCTACTAACTTTTTATTAACATATTTTAGTATGGGTGGCTATACGTGCCTCCCGGCGCCAATTTTTTCTAATATTATTTAAATCTATTTCATAGTAAATATTTTTGTATAGGAAATAGTATTTATTAAATCAATTCCAATAAATATTTCCTCATCGTTAAGATAGATATAGCTAACTTTTAGCTTTAGGTACACTCTGCAATAATAACTAGATTGTGTATCACATTAGACCATAATGGACATCGCTTAATTCCTGGCTGCAGTCCAACTGCAAATCGTTAATTTAAAGTGCTGTGCGTCGATTTTTTATTGGGGTACTTGGGATAGTAACAAACTGTTCGAATTAACTTTAATTGATGCTACCAAAATATGGCAAAATATCGTCAAATTTCTATAACTACTTTTAATTATTGTTTAAAACTAAAATTTTTACCAAAACTCTTATCATCAAATTATGAAAAAAATATTCAGTAAAATATCTGCTTAAACAGAAAGTCCTCTTGTTTCTATTGAGAATAATTGACAATAATGAAAAAATAGAGAATTAAAAAAATATAGAGAAATGTTCTGCTACTACATTTTCCGCAAGTTCTGTTGAATATATTTTGAACAAACTTTTACGAATTTCTGCACAGTTATAAGCTTGCTAAGATATCAAAATATCCCGTATAAGTTAGTATAGAATATGGAAGAAATTCAATCATATTCAAATCCAGAAGGCTGTACTTTAACTGCCGTTAAACGGTAGCTTACTAAAATGCCGTTAATAGGTATGACGTCGTTGATGTGACGCAATTGACGGCTTTATAAGATATAGAAATTTTATAAGGACTAATCAACGCTATCCACCCCACCAAATAACCAACTTAATCAACGAGACTGATAAAAAATATAAAAAACAAATATAAATTAGTAAAAATCAACCAACCCCACCAAATAACCAATGAATTAACACCCTCCAAATAACCACGCTAACCAACCCGCCAAATAACTAAACCAATCCAACCAAAAAGAGTGAAACCAATGCAATAAGATCACGCTATAAGGAAAAAAAATATAAAAAAGCCTTGGTATTGGTGACATTATGAGGAAACTGCAGGTCGCACAACGCTCAATGGAACTAAATAATGATATGGTCGGAATAACCAAGAAAGACCGTAAAAGAATAGAGCAAATACGACAAAAGACCCGTATAATAGATGTCATCCACAGAATCAAATCCCTCAAATGGCAATGGGCAGGATACCAGACAAGAAGGATGGACAACAGATGGACTAGAAAAATAACAGCATGGTGCCCACATGGTGCCACCTAGAAAAAAATGACTAAATTAAAGGTATTGCTTCCAATTTATTTGACTTAAAATGAAACACGGATAATATAATGTAAGTAAATTGATAATAAAATAAAATTAAGAGGCGTAGAAGAACACAAACCTGAGATGGGATCATGATATTAGGAAATTAGCAGGGATAAATTGTTGAACCCGCAGAGCTAACAATAGACGACAATGGGTCCAACTACAAAGAAAGTATCTAAATATGTGAGGGAGGCTACACCATAATTGGAAATAGTAAAATAAGCTGAAAATGATGATGATGATGATAACTATCACAATAAATTAAAAGATTCCCAAGAATATTAAAGAAACAAAAAAAATCAGCATTATTATTTATTAAAATCTGAAAAAATAAAATAATGAAGCTTTTACTACAGAAGTCGCGAAGATAGACACTTACAAAATCTGTTAAAATAAAAAATCAAGGTAGATCTACTTAATATTCTTAATGCATCACCCTCAAGGTAAAAGCGTAAAAAGAAATAGAAATTAAAAAAGGTGGAACGCATGCTGAAAACAAAAAAACCGAGACAATTAGTCGGGTTCTATCTTTCCGAGACTCCTACCAAGAGGAAAATTTATTGGATAAGCCAGAGAAACTACAAAAGTCGTTTCATTTGTCCAGAAGGAATTAAAAGGAAAACTTTCTAATTACATAAGACAAGCCGTAATTTTATCTGCCCGGTTTGTGTTGAAAGTATTATTTGTAAAACAAGTATGCACAACTTTGTAGGTAGACAGATTATAAACTTTGTTTTTTCTTTATTGTTTTTCGTGGTTCCAATTTTCGGAATCGGGCACTAGTTAGGTTACTAGTTTGCGCACATAGCACGCCCACTTATGGCCTCTAAAATTGTGCACAGCGCCTGACCTGCACAGTTATTAGACAGATATCAGAAAACCGAATAGCGTCATGCAGTATTTACGCGTACCTTATCATGGTTACGATATGCGCGAGTCAATTTTTAACGCAACGCCCGCTAATAACGTTACCACCTGATGTAATTTGCGAATCAATTACACCAAGCGCTATTTCTAAATAACGTTTAAAAATTGCTTAAATAGGCATGTGCGGGTATTTGACAAGCGGGACCGGCCGGCGAGATCTTTTATTTTAGGTTATGTTTGAATTGTTTTGAATTATTACTTTAGTTTTATTAGGTAATTTGATATTTAAGTAGCTGGGATTACCTCTTTCAATATTAAAGAACCTATAAAGAGGCTTAGGTTTACAACAAATGACGACTTAGCCCAAGGTTATTAAAAGGTAAGGTTGTCTCGCAACTTTTGGACCAATAGGAGCGAAACGGAATAGCATCCCTCTGACGTAGATAGAACGTATAAAATCATAGGTAAAAGGAATAGAAAATAAAATGCAACCGACAAAGAGAGATAGATGGACAATACAATAAAGAAAACACACATCAAACAACTGAAAACTATTGACGCCATACCCTATAAACAATAAAGTACACAATGAATATCGATTTGGAAATGCACTGTCGGACTGTGGGCAGTTTTTATCCCTTTATCTGTGAGCGGTATCATTCCTATGACGTAGTAGATGACGTTTTCGATAATGGCGGATGAAGTTACGAGATAACCTTATCTTTTAATAACCTTGGACTTAGCCCTTCTAAGAGAATTTGTTGCTTATTGCCCTAAACCCACTGGCAGACGTTGAACAATAAAGTACTGGAAATAAGCACTTTAGCCCTTTAGTTTTAAAATACCTAGTAAACAAAACAATTTCAAAGTTAGGTTAAGTTTAAATAGCGGACGCGACGCGAACAGAATTCTTTCCGATCCGATAACTATAAATGAAGAGAGTTAATACCACCTTACGTAAAGGAAATAACACCTGGGGCGCTATTCTGTAAAATCGTCGGTATCAGTAAGTTACGACAGCTCTCGATACGTATTTGTATATAGCAAAAATGTGTTAATTGTTGTTGTCATAGTTACCGATCGGTCCTATGGCAGATATCGCAAATTTGTACCGACGAAAATCGGTATCTCTACCGTGCCCTTGTCAACCTCACGGTAGAGATACCGAGAGTCGTCGGTACAAATTTGCGATATCTGTCATAGGGCAAGTATCGGCAAGTTACCGGCAGCTATGGGAGTTTATTTTTGCAGACAGGAAATTTTACTCGTTTGCACATCGTCATAAAAAACAATTTTCGTACAACGAATTAGGGATAAGACTTTTTATCTGTATACATATAATATACCTAATCTGTGGTAGTATCTACCTTACCATTTTCATTTTTTTTACGATAGACAATGAATTGTAATAATTGAAATCATCGATCAAATTTCAATGAAAAAGATCGATAATTTAATATTATGTTGTTTATACAGGGTCGCTGTTATGTATGGAAACGGTCGATTATTAGGTAAAATATAGGAGGTACCGCAAAAAGTTAAATATAAAAGTTATAGGGTTTATAAATATCTATTAGCGAGTAATAAATTCATGTATACAGGGTCGGTCATAAATTCTTGGCACATCAAAGTTTTATTTTTTTTAAATAGAACCCCCTGTATATTATTGCATACTTCAATTCTTCCTTCAATTCTAAGCAAAAATCGAAATCACACAATGTACCTCAAACCAAACGTTTCCGAGTTATTGAAAAAAAAATAAACTAAATATCGACCTCTATCCGTGGAACTGCATTGCTGACAGCCTACCGGCCACGTCGCACAGTGCTTCGAACATGTTGCTCTAGAGGACAAAAATCCAAAACTTCTCTTTTATTGTAAGCAATTTATTCAAACTAGGTTTATTTGACACAAATGATGAGTACTCTCATTGTACTAAATGATGATGTTCTTAGTCCCACGTTTATGAAAAAAAATCTAATAAATAATAAAAATATTGGAGCTGTGTTCCATCTAAGCAAATAATAATTTATAGTATGAAAACGGTGTAAGTATTAAATAAATTCCTGTGATAAAAAAGAATTGAAATAACATTAGAACATGATTCCTACAATATAAGCCTAATACGTAAGATAAGATAAAAATGTTTTTGTTTAATGAAAAAGAAACATTAATGTTATATTTAATTAAAAAAAAAACTTAAGATACTATAAATTTACTTTAGGACAACAAAATGCATAGATCGTAACTACTTTGATTCAGAAGAATTACTGCTGACAGAATCTTCCAAATTTATAGTATCCAAATCAGGTAGATGAAGTATCCTCACATATAAGATATTTCTGTACATCATTTTCTAATATGTTACTTTTTCGCGTTGTTACTGTTCATTTTGTCGCTATGAGGGGTTCGGATGTTAATAGTTACCTCTTTAATAGACCATATCCATATATTATTTTTTCCTTTTCTTGGGTATGAGATTATATAATAAATTGAAAGATGGGCACTTTTTTTATGCGACGTTTCGCTCCAACATAGTGGACTTTTTCAGGCACAAGTGGTGTCTCATTTGACTGGAAGGTTCATCAATATCTAATAAGAACATATTTTTTGAAATACAAATAATTTTGAGTTCTTGTCCTTATGATCAAGCTAAGTATTAGCCAGATCGGCATTGCTAATCAATTTTACTCCATCTGAAAAGTATTATAAAATAAAGTTCGTCGCAAGCAGACGCAGGTGAACTATACAAAAATTAAAAGTGTATGAATATGGCAACAAAAATATTCAATAAATACGATATGTTTTGATATGTTTTTTTTAAATGCCTTTTTGAAGTTTGAAAAAATAAAATTTTTATACCCATTTAAGAATCATCTTAAAAAATAAATAAAAACTAAACAATCACGAACTTGTTTAGAAATAAATTTAAAGTACATACCTTGTTTAACAATATCCATAGTGGTTTTCAATTAAGTACGTACCCGTTTAACTCCATAATATACAGACTACTATGAATGTTATTCTTTTCACTGATGAGATAATGATCGCAAAATTTATTTTTAGTGAAAATATTTGCTAACAAAAACGCTGTTTATGAAAAATAATATACAGGATGGTTGAACATTGCTATAAGTATAAAATTATATATTCAGATATTAGTAAATTTTAACTTATTTTTTGATTTTTGTCCATGGGACGAAGCACTGTGCGTCGCCGTCGTTGTTATGACTGTATAGAATTTGTCAAAAAACTCAACAGATGAGGACTATACCCTGCTGGCAAGCGAAACCTTGGGTCGGCGTTTACATGTATAGGAGTGAATCGCTATGGCAATCTAGTAAGTCGGAGAGAGCAAAAATACGAAGTATTTATTACATAATCACTTAATCTCTAGCGCCAGATTAATTCCATGCGCTTGGGAGAATACTTGCCTCCTGTCTTTATTCAGTACATCTTATTTTACTAAGCGTGTTGACCGTACTCTTCGTACACACGTACACACGAAATGGGCACACAAGATCTGTAATTCCGACCCTAGTATACGTTCAAATTTAGTTTTAGTGCTTTTTTTGTAAAAAGATTTACATATATTATCTGTTAAATGCCGATCATTTTGCTTCTAGCATGAAGCAATCCCTATCCGGCAGTTTTGATGGAAGGCTGTAATAATTGTGTCTCGGCTCTCTTTTATTAGTATGTGAAGTTTGTAATGCTTTGCCTAATAGTCATAAATTTAAACCATATTTTAACCCATCTATCGTATAAAAACATCCCTCCATATTCGTTTTAATTACAAATCAATTAAACCTAGGTCCAACTCACCGTTTTTATCCATGGCTACCAGCCCGTGTCCCCTTCGTAAATACACCCTGAGCTGGAAAAACGAATGCTGCCGGAGCGTGGCCTCCCTCCTTCGCAATACTTCATCGTTCGAACTGAGCTGAAATCAAATTAAAATCCAGAATGAATAATGACGCTCATAGTGTCAGCTATAATCTAAATTTGTCGATGCTGGCAAGTTTTAATTTATGCATTAATTATAACTATAAAGATAAATTTCCGATGTATAACGCAGTACTTTTAATAGAAGTTTGAATATTTATGAAATACAATATACCGTGCTGGCAACTGTTACTTTTGGGTCGGCATTTACATGTGTGGAAGTAAATCGCATAGGGATCTTATTAAGTCGGAGAGAGGGAAATGCGACCGACCGACGCGACGCGCGACGGTGTGCTGTTGCGGCGTTGCCGATACGCCTTTCCCTAGCAAGTAAAGTGAAATCACGATCGCAAACCGCTTATTTTTAAAAGACTTGTTTTTCAAGAGATAACTAGATAAAATTATTAGACATGTTTCTGAGCATCTGAAATGAAATTGTAAGGGTATCGTTAGGGTGTCATTTTTTTATAACGAGAAAACGTCAGTAATCGTGATAATTTAAAAACTCAACTTTTTAACACATAACAGGCCGTAACTCAAGAACCACTTTAGATATTGAAACTTTTTTTTATTTTCAAGATAGGATATTTTACAATATGTTTACATAAGAAAAATTCGATAAGGTTGTTTTTTCCATTCAAAAATTGTAAACAATCCATCCATTTACTTTTAGAGCATAGCAATTTTCAGCAATCGTGTAATTTTTTTATTGGTAAAGATTTTCACATACTGTCTACAAAGAAAATACAGCAGAAATATTAACAAGGTCTTGAAAAAACTACAATCTATTATTTCTAATAGATTTCGAGATATCGATTTTTGAATTCAGAGTTCTAATAGCGCGACCACTATCGAACACCCACTCAATTCCACTTATTTTTACCAAAAATGCAAGTGTTTCTAGCTTGCACTTAAAAAAAATCAATATACATTGAAAATTACAACGACTCGTTAATAAATAAACAAATCAAGTATCACGAGACGTAATTAAATCGTGAAGCTGAACGCCTGACGTATACCTTTCCCTAGAACTCTAAGTACTGACACTGACAGAGGTATTGATTGGGTCGACCGGTCAACTGCGACAAATCTGCTATATCCCCTTCCACGTCTCTTAGCGATGTGCACAGACGTGTTTACTGTCCTCTCTTTGTTCAGTACATTATAAACGTATTGTACTCTTCTTACATACGGAAATCTCGACCCAAGACTAACCTTTGCCAGTCCTTAGTATACACTAACAGATAAAAGTAGAGAAACTTTTTAAAACTTGTCGGATTTCAAAAACCTCCAATATTTAAAATAATGTTTGTTTTAAACATATTTTCCGAGGGGCAAACCGCTGCGAAAAATGGTGTACAATAAATACCAAATTATTTCCAAAAAATACCAAATTAGAACCAAAAATACCAAATTAGTATTATTCTTTTTAGTATCTAAAGAATTTAAGATATTTGGAGCTTTAGGGTCTATTCATGTCAAACTACGATCAGAAAAACATATAAGCTTAATTCGAGTTCCAGAAAAGTACGGTTCGAGAACGGTTTAAAACAATCGCACAGTCTAATTACGAGAATCAATAATGTCAAACGTTGCAAAAAATCATATTGTGCCAGTGTTTTGAACCGTTCTAAAACCGTACTTTTTGGGAACTCGAATAAAACTACTGTCATGACACGTTTTAAAAGTCATTTTAACGGTTCCATTAACATCGATACTTCAAAAATTTATAAAATAAAAACTAGACATAAAAAGTAATTGAATTGTTTGTTATTTGCGCTGTTTGTTACTTATAAGCTCAAAAATATAATTATATGCACAAGAAAAATAAGAAATTCTAACGAGATCCATATTATGTTTCCATGATGCGAGTTCTTTAATTTCTCGACATTTTTTCGTATGACGCTATGTACCGTTTTTGCGTAAAAATTATTTTTATGCATTGAAAAATTGCAAGCTTGGCAATTAATATCGGGTAAAAATAACCTATTTTTAAAATAGGCCAGCAACCTAACCTCGAAACACAAGTAATTATTCATAAGTATGTATATTTCGAGGCATATTTTATTGTTAAGTAGGTATTTAACCTTGGACACTAAATATAAAAACTTTAAAATACTTCATATAAAATAGGTCAACACCAAAAATTTTTGATCGAAGCGCGAAGGCGGCTCATTTTCAATGCAAAGGGGCTAGAAATGATGCAATCAGCTTCCCGGCCGTCGCCACGTGCGTCTAATCCACATTCATCGTTGCCAGATGTCCAACAGAATACCTGTTTAATACCAGTTTAATACCGAACAAAACCAGTTTATTACCAAATAATACCAGTTTATTACCAAATTAGTACCAATAAAATACCAAATTAGTACCAAAAGTACCAAAAAATACCAGTATTACCAAGTGCTTGTACAATAAATACCACCAGAGGTTTGCCCCTCGATATTTTCTTTTAGCAACACCATCATTTTTCGCCACATTCCTTGTCTTATCATATAGTTCCCATTATCAGGTGTTTATTTATAATATGGACACAAATATTTTTGAAGGGACAAAAATAAAGAAACAAGCATAAAAGTTGACCAAACTTAGTAGTTATTTGCTTAAGGTGAAAACTGTTGATAATCTGATTTATATTTTTACAAAATATGCCACGCCGAAAATATTTGTCTGAGGATCTTCGCGAAAAAATAATCAAAGCACTTCGGAATGGTGTACAGCAAATGGACATAAGCACAATGTTTAATTTGCATAAGTCTGTCATTAGCAAAACGATTTCCAATTTCAAAAATCGCAATTTCTTAAAAACTATTAAAAAAGTGGTCGGCCAAGGAAAACAACGAAAAAAATTGAAACGATAATTAAAAAAATCGCCTTAACTAATCCGCATAAATCGGCAAATCAAATTTTGAGTAAACTATCTGGTGTCAATATAAGCTCTAAGACCATTCAAAGAAGGCTAAGGGAAGCAGGATTATTTAGCAGAAGAGCAGCCAGAAAAACACTCATCAGTAAGAAGAACCAGAAGGCCTGACTTACCTTTGCAAAAAAATATTTGCCTGGTCGACGAATGCCTGGAAAAAGGTCCTGTTTTCAGATGAAAGCAAATTCAATATATTTGGATCCGATGGCATGTTGTAGATGCATCGCCCAGAAGGGAAAAGATTTGATCCAAAGTATACCAAGACCACTGTAAAGCATGGTGGTGGATCTTACATGGTGTGGGGATGCTTCTCGGGCTATGGCATGAGACCACTGCATGTAATAGAAGGAACAATGGATCGATTTATGTATTTGGACATCTTAAAGAAAGGGATGATTCCGTTTGCTAATGATAATTAACCTGATATTTCAGCAAGATAATGATCCAAAGCATAAATCGAAAGACTTACAAGAATGGTTTTTGTCTGAACAAATTAGGGTTACGGACTTTCCTCTCCAAACTCCAGACCTTAACCCCATTTAAAACACCTGTGGAGAGGAACTAGATCGCCGGATAAGACGAAGTCACATTAGCAATAAGAAAGATTTGATAAGAATTTTGAAAGAGGCCTGGAATTCCATTGAACCAGATACCATAAGAAAATTATTGGACTCCATGCCAAAACGATGTCGTGGTATAGCTACCGCGGTTACTCTACCCATTATTAATTTTATTAGGTTAGCAACAACTATGTACTTGTAATTTTTATATTAATTTTTAGTTTCTCTATTTTTGTCCTTATAGTTTTTTATTTAACTGAATAAAATCTTAAGTTTTTGTGGGGCATGTGATTATTTCCTTTAAATAAGAACTATCTTTAATTTTAACAATGCGTAAAATGGCCTCAGTCCCTGCGTTAACAAAAAAAAACACAATTTTAAAAGGTTTCTCTACTTTTGTCCGATACTGTAGATTATGAATAATAATATAAAATGAAAATGGACACTCATCTAACTACCATTTAAGCTATACTTTTACTTTAAACTTTCCTAGAGCTACGTAAAATCTCTGGTACTAATAACGATCTCCTGTACCGAATATTATTAAATCGGTGTTTATCCCCTGGACGACCACAAACTTAATTAAGTTGGATTGTGAAGGATTCCAGAACAAGCCGGAAAATTGTCTTACTTAATTAAATTTTTATGTTTACAGACAAGCATTAACGCGATGATGGAAGTACTAATCTGTGGCTTAGCAGGAATTTTATGGATTTGCTCTTAAAATTAAGGAAAAACAGCTGTAGAGGAAACCTGAAATTTTGTTTATTAGATGGGGAAGTGTCAAGTAATTTTAGTTTTTCTGATCTGAATGGAATTAACTTATCTTTAAAACTATTTTTTTTATAAAAGTGTTTTGAAATTAATTAATTCTGTGTTACTGCATGTCCAACCATGATAATTTGTTTAAATAAAAATCTTAATAAACCAAATTAATAATAGAATAGAATTTACTTATTTTTATCTGCAGAATATGCTGCCGAAGTTTCCGGAATACAGTTCGGACCACCCTGTATATTTTTAGTTGATTTTTTTACTTAGTTTGCCAAATTTATTAACAATGATACAAAATATAATATGATTTAAACTTATATTATTATTTTTAGTTATTAAGATAATTAAATTAACTAATCTTTAGCCTAATGGCACCCTCTATACATCTTTTTCTTCGCATTGTTCTAAAAATAATATACAAATTTAAAAACAATTTAATTGAAATAAACTGACTAACAAAAACAATTTAACTTAAATAAATATAGGATTGTGAGAAAATTTAAAATATATACAACAATGAGATAAAAGACTCAACATTTAATAAAATAAATACGGTATATAAAACTGTATAAATACTCTACCTACAGTATTGGCCATAAGTGGATGAACTTTGTTAAAATAATGGGTTTTTCCTAATATGTTTAAAATTAAAATTTGAGCTATATTTACTTAAAGTCTAGTGTCAGTGCTATAAAAATAAATAGCATTGTTTTTTTTAAAATGTGCTTTAATAAGGTAGCAAAAAATTTAAATTGAAAAAACTATTTAGACAAAAGTAGACGAACAAAATATATATTTAATAAAAAAAAATCTTATGTTTACAAAAACTAAAAAATTAACTTATAATTTACTAGTACTTAGTGTAATAACCCTTATTCTTAATTACTTTCAGACATCGCTTAGGCATGGATCCCAGAAGATTTTCAATTATAGAAAAATAGATATTTTTCCAAGACTCTTTCAAATAATTCTTGCTTATTTTTGTAGAATTTGGTCCTAATGTGTTGATCCAAAATTTCCCATAAATTTTCTATTGGATTCAGGTCTGGGGATTGCGATGGCCATTTGAGAACAGTCACCATTTCATCTTCCAAAAACCTTTTAACCAATTGTGAGGCATGTTTCGGGTCGTTATCATGTTGGAAGTAGTGTACAACTGGCATTTTTCCTCCAAATAAGGCACTAAAGGTTTTGTAAAATGTCTCTGTAGCCAAACCGATCCATTATGCCCTCAATTTTATGGAGAGGCCCCATCCCATACCCAGAAAAACACCCCCATACCATGATTGAGCCCCCACCATGTTTTACAGTGGGTCGCGTGTACTTTGGTAGCAATCGTGTGTTGGGAGGTCTTCTTACATGTTGAATTCCATCTGATGACACCAAATTAAACTTTGATTCATCACTAAAACAAACTTTTTTCCATTGTGCCACAGTCCAGTTCTGATATCAAATTTTTTTTTGATAGCAGTGGTTTCTTGGCGGGTCTTCGGGAAAACAACTTCTGGTCAACTAATTTACATCGGATCGTCCTTGTACTCACTGGTGGATAGCCCATTTCTTCAAGTTTTGCTTTTATCTTCGTTGATGGCAAAAATGGATCTTGTGAAGAAATTCGTTTTATGACTTTTATCATATTGGGACCAACTTTTTTAGGTCGTCCTGGTTTTCTTTTTATCTTCTTACATGTTGAATTCCATCTGATGACACCAAATTAAACTTTGATTCATCACTAAAACAAACTTTTTTCCATTGTGCCACAGTCCAGTTTTGATATTCCTTGGCAAATGCTAATCGGGCCTTCAAATTTTGTTTTGATAGCAGTGGTTTCTTGGCGGGTCTTCGGGAAAACAACTTCTGGTCAACTAATTTACATCGGATCGTCCTTGTACTCACTGGTGGATAGCCCATTTCTTCAAGTTTTGCTTTTATCTTCGTTGACGGCAAAAATGGATCTTGTGAAGAAATTCGTTTTATGGCTTTTATCATATTGGGACCAACTTTTTTAGGTCGTCCTGGTTTTCTTTTTATAGAGACATCTCCTCTCTCATTATATCTCTTTAAAATATAATGTACCCCTGATTTTCCAAGGCGTAATTGCTTAGCGATTTCCGATTGCTTCAAACCATCCTTAAAAGCATTCACTACTCGCAACTTAAGATCTGCAGACAAGTTAATTCCACGTGGCATGATATATCACAAGAGCTCAAATGTTTTTAAATCGCAATTGTTCATAAAAGCAGAACAAATGAAACTAACGATTTTTAAAAATATTTGGTTCATCTACTTTTGTCCAAGACAAAAAAGCAATATTTGCCAATTCTTATCTATAAATGATAAGACTAAAAGAAGAATTTATATTTGTTTGTAGTATTTTGGTAAGAATGTATTAAACTTTTAACATACAAAGGTACATAAAATAATTTTGATATTTAACACCTCAAATCTGATTTTCTTCGCAATTATTGGTATTGGTTCATCTACTTTTGGCCAATACTGTATATTATACATACATTTTACGTTATATATCCACATCTAAATATTAAAACACACGTCTGCTTTTAAATATAATATTTATTTTTAATTAAAGCACCTATAGTATTTCGTTATAATATGATTCCCATATTCCCATGTACTTCATTATTCCATTCGCCAAAAATATTATTTCTAGTAACTTTTATGAAAATTTTATTCATAACTGAAACTTAGTTTCATATAAGATTTTGTTATCAAATTATTGTCTTTCAGTTATAAAGTATTCCAACTTTTGCTGTTTTAAAACCGTTCAATTATTATGCCAAACAAAATTTAACTTATTAAAAAAAAAGAATTAAATTTACAGTTTAAGTCTAATCTAATATTAAGTCAAGTAATCAGAAGTAGTTACTGGTTTCAGTATCTACAGAGACAAAGCTGTAAAACTTAAAACAAAATTCGAAAAACATAAGTATAATTAGCCAAATGCGATACTATTAAAAAATACCGAATAGTCGAAAAAAAAAACGGCGTCAAAGGCGGCTGGGGAATGACAATCGATAATAATTTTGGCGAGATAAATCTCTACACGTCATTTATTAAAAATTGACATAAAACTAACAGTAACTCTTGTTATACAAATATTCAAAGGGATAGAACGTTTCCAAACACACAGATCTATTTCCAAAAATAATATTTTTTTCTCGAATTTCAAACTACACCATTTAAAATTCATTTTTAGTCAATATAAAAATAAATGAGTACCTTAAAACCCAAGTAAATAACATCTAACGATTAACATCGTCAAAATTAGCATGGATTATTCCTCAGCCGTCCTCGACGCCGATTTTTTTTTCAATCGTATAGTACAATAATTGTAATATTTTATATTATATAATAAAATTGGAAAACCCGTAATTAGACTTTGGACATTTAATTTTCTTGCGAATAAAATGAAATTCTATTATTCTACTATCAATTTTTATTGATATTTTTTTTTGTAAGAACATCGTCATCAATCCATTAAGAAAACGAGTATTTTTCTCGCCAATCTTCATTAATTAAAATTTTAGTGAAACGCTACTGTACTCTCTGATGACTTATTATTTAACAGTTGTCTAGCAAATTGATTTCTCCTTTAAAATTGCGTAATTTAATCAATTAATCATTATAACAGTAGTAAATATATCCGAAAATTGAAAATTGTTCAAACGACATAAATTATTACATTCAACTTATTAAATGACTGAAATGAACATTATTTTTTAATCAGAAATAAAGAATGAGTAGTATAACAAACAATTTAAATGAAACAGAGGAACCTACGTTGTTAAAAATATTTTTTTATTGTGACTTACCTCGGATGCGCTCGACAGAATCAATTATTAGAGAAATTTAAAGAGAATAGGTTATGTAAATCAAACGCTAAATTTGTAAATAGCCCTACTTATTAAATGAAATGAATGGAGTGCCGCACTGAAATTTACAAGTAAAAGAAAAACTTGTTCACTATTAATTTCATAGCTCTTTCCACAGTGATATAATTAACGAAGAACGAGACATACTAAAATCGGAAATTGAAGCAGTAATAAAAAACCTAAAACATCATAAAGCCCCGGGACCAGATCACATCACGGCCGAAATGCTCCAAGCGTCTGGAGATTTTGGTGTGGACATCTTGCACAAGTTATGTAATATGATATGGCAAACTCACCAACGGCCATCAGATTGGACCGATTGTTCCATAATAACCATCCACAAAAAAGGATCTCCAACCAAATGCGACAACTTTCGTACCATTGCGCTAATTTCACATGCCAGTAAGATTCTTCTTCATATCATTAACGAAAGGTTAAAACCGTATATTCAACCACAAATCCCTCCAGAGCAAGCAGGATTCACAAGAGGTCGAGAAACACGTGAACAAATTTTGAATGTCCGTCAGATTATCGAAAAGGCCCGAAAATTTAACAATCCGCTCTATATTTCTTTCATAGATTATCGAAAAGCTTTTGACAAAGTCAAATGGTCAAAACTATGGATGGTTCTTAAAGAAATGGGCGTGCCTCTTCATTTGATTTCATTGATCCAGAATCTCTATGTAAATACCAAAAGTAGAATTACACTCAATGGCGTTACTTCGGAAGACTTCCAGCCTACCTGTGGTGTTAGGCAGGGGTGCATCTCCTCAGTTATTCAATATATATACTGTGAATATATCATGAGAAGGGCATTGGAACATTGGTAAGGGGAGACAATAATTAATGGTCACAAAATTACCAACCTCAGATTTTCAGACGATACGGTCCTTCTAGCAGGAAACGAAGAAGAGTTACTGCAGCTTCTAAAATTGGTTGAAGACGAAAGCGAGAAACTTGGAGAGGACTTGAAATTAATCCCTCTAAAACAAAAATTATGATTATCGACAAGCCAAATAACAACAAACCTGATGTAGTGAGCATTGGTCGTTTTGAGGTTGTAAGTCAATATATATGTATATCCTGGGATCGTTAGAAGGCGAAATAAGAAGATGTGAAATGACAAGAGTGGCAGTGCGAAAACTCTCAAAGATATGACGAGACAAAAACATATCTAAACACTTAAAAAAAGGCTTGTTCACTCCCTAATATTTCCTATATTAATGTATGGCTCCGAGTCCTGGACGATGAGACAGTCAGAAATGAAAAAAATTGACGCAACTGAGATGTATTGTTGGCGACGAATGCTCAGAATTCCCTGGTCTGCCCGGCGAACCAATGAATCCATAATCCAAGAACTGAACATCACAGAACACCTCTCAACTTCTATACAGTCACGTATACTTAAATATTTCGGTCACGTTATGAGGAGGGATACTGACTGTATGGAAAAGCTCATTATACAGGGCAAGGTTCCGGGAAGAAGACCAAGAGGCCGCTCGCCCTCCCGATGGATAGACCAGCTATCAAAGATCACCCACCAGCCACTGCACACGCTTGTACATGAAGCACGAGACAGGGAATTATGGAGACAAACCTCACACATCACCTGACCACTACATTCCTTTTGTAGGAATAAAGATAGAGAGAGAGAGATTAATTCCAAAGGACCCAACTATGCTGTTCCCTGAACTTTAATAAAAGAGAAATAATAATAACACAAATACTGTTCATACCAAGGTTTGAGGTTTAACACACTCAAAACATTCATAACTGAAGAGGATTTGTTTGTTAGCAGGTCCCCACCTGCAGGCTACTTAGCTATAGTTGATATGTTTGGTGCCAATATCTTTAGACTATAGCTTTGTTCGGGTTCTTGTTATTACCGATCCTGAACCGTCCCAGAACTCTGCAGAGCATGCGCAAATGAAATAATGTCTTCATATTTCCTTCTGCGCATACGCATCACAGTTCTAGGACGGTTCAGAATCGGTAATAAGAGGAACCCGAAGTAAGATTATGAGTTATACAATCCTTTGGTTTTGACTGCTTATTTCTGTGCTAAAATATTCGCCCAGGCACGGTTGGAAAACATTAGTACACGCAACAAGGCCTTTATTGTCACACTAAGTCATACTGAACCAAAAACATCGACACGAATGTACAGTAAACGATTGTCTTTATTTTTAATTTTAAACTAGAAATTATTCACAGCATAAATCGTATCCATAAAATACATACACATGTTATATAATACCTTGGTCAGATCAGATAAATAAGGAAAAGCTTTAGCACAGAATATTTCAACAGGAAAATAAAATATTATATCTTTAGTTAACACTAGTTAAATAATAAGAAAACATTTACTTTACCTTTAAAACACTATTTGTCCCGATAACCAAAACTTTAAAACCAAAATAACACCAATGCGTCTCGAACGGTTGTCTAAAAGCTATTACGTAACACCTATCATCTCTGTTCGTTGTCTGATTTCCCTCTCCCTAGTTTGCGAATAATATTTTAAAAATCAATAATTATTTATGTATACAGAGCGTCTTAAAACTGAATGTTCTGAATTTAAAGAAATGTTCAGGCGGTTCATCTCAAATGGTATTAAATATTTTATTTCTAACTATGAAAATAAAGCCTTGACGCGTAATAGCCTAAGAGCTGACGACATATTTAGAGAACATATTTTAGGCAAGCTAGAATAACTAAAAATGTATAGTTTATTAACTGGTGAACCCAGAATCCTAAGTCTGGCTGGGAGGTTGAGGGTATTTCGCTACTGCGCAACCCATAATATTTGCAAAAAAATAAATCCAAAAAACATTCTTTAGGCAACTTGAAATTTGTTTATTCTTAAATTTTAGCATCTATTTAACCTAGAAATAAGTGTGCCAGACTTTTTTTTCGGGTTTAAAGTGTAACCAGACCATTCCAAATATGTTTAATTATTATACCTGGAAAACATACTTTAGGCATTCTAAAATTTTTACAGCGTGTTTATTAGATGATATTAAAAAATATGTGTTAATTGCCAGACGAATTCAATGGGATTTAATGCTTGCCAGACGCGAATAAAGGTTTTAAATGAGCGCGATAAGAAAGTCTTATGAATATCTATCTATAAGCGCGAGAAAGATAGTTTATTGAGACCCGTCGGCAGCCGATGCGGCTGACGTAACAGCATTTTGGAGTCGTAAAAATTTTAAAAAAACTCACTAATATGGCATAAAATAAAAAGAAATATTTTCTAATAAAAATGTATGATTGAAATCATTTCAATAAGAACACTTTTTAATTTAAGTATTTTGTATCTGAAAGAATAAAAAGACGAATAATTATTTAAAAATTAGCATAATATAAAATATATTTTTTTCAAACGTCACAAAAGTATAATTATTATTATATTTTTGTGACATATTATATCATTATTAATTTTTGCGATCTGATTGACAATATAAAAAAGTAATTTTAACGCCTATGCATAAAAGTAAAGCACTTTTACTTACTTTTGAATCTGTTTGGAAAGATTAACAATGGTACTTTATTAAAATTCCAGAATACTTATTTTTTTAGCACTGTACATGGTACCCTTTTGTCGGGAGTACGTTTTCTGGTAAAACCACTTCTTTAAATTTTAAACCATGTTGTTGGCGCACTTTTAAAAATTCATTGAATTTTTGTAGTCTGCCTTCATCAAAAATAATAACATTGTCACTAGTAACTTTTTTACAAACTACACAACTTAAATGTTTTTTATCCATTGTGATTTAGTAGTTAGTAGCGAAATTAGTAGTTACAAATATATTTATTTGCAGTAATTATTCTAAACTATTTACACTATGCACGTCAATATTTAATTTATAAATACATATTTGTACATGGTAACTTAATTCCAACAAAATAATCTCTGAATTAAACGCCTGCAAATAATTGAAATGAAACCGAATTTTGTCGCGCTCATTTAAAATCTTTATTCGTGTCTGGCAAGTATTAAATCCCATTGAATTCGTCAGGCAATTAACACATATTTTTTAATATCATCTAATAAACACGCTGTAAAAATTTTAGAATGCCTAAAGTATGTTTTCCAGGTATAATAATTAAACATATTTGGAATGGTCTGGTTACACTTTAAACCCGAAAAAAAAGTCTGGCACACTTATTTCTAGGTTAAATAGATGCTAAAATTTAAGAATAAACAAATTTCAAGTTGCCTAAAGTGTTTTTTGGATTTATTTTTTTGCAAATGTTATGGGTTGCGTAGTAGCGAAATACCCCCAACCCCCCAGCGAGACTTAGGATTCTGGGTTCACAAGTTATTAAAGTTTATTTTTTTTGTTATTCTAACTTGCCTAAAATATGTTCTCTAAATATGTCGCCAGCTCTCCGGCTATAAAAAGTTCTTCATTTAGTGTGCTGTCGTTTGGTGCGAAATGGTTCTAAATTGCGTAAAAATTTAGAATATTCCACTTCTGGAAAAACTTAATAGCAGTAAATATTGACTCATCGGATTTGTTGACAAAACTAATTAATATTTGCATACAGTTTAACCACTAAAAGGTTTGTATATCAAAGATTTTTTTTCCAAAATTTAACACCTTTTAACCAAAAAAGCCTTTTTAAATAGGTCAAAAAGAAAAAGCTTAAAAAACGAAACATAAAGACTTTAACATTTTGCCTCTCTATATTATTAATTTCTTTGATGCTGAACTATAAATTCTTACCTCTTTTCTTATCTCTTCGTACTTTACCGTAACCTTTCTCGGTATATCTTTTTTTACAGTAAATCTTAGATCTTCTGAGAGTTCCATAAGAAAGTTATTTTATAAGAGGAATCTCTCTATACAAAATTTTATATGAAAAATGTCATCAATCGTCATTTCCCAGCCAACTGGACGCCGTTTTTTTTTTCGATCATAAGGTAGCAAGATAATCTGCTACCATATATTATTATCTTGTAAAGTCAAAATATTTTTATAAAACAAAAAAAAGTATCAGAGCAGTAATTTAAAAAAAAAAACTTTAGAAAATTTATGAGAAATATAACAGCGCTTTCAGATGGAGCGGACCGTACGCGCGGACGCTCCGCGCGGATGTTTTTTCAAACTCCTATAGTATAGCTCGTCCGGACGGAGCATACGCGACCCATGTGAAATTGTTCATATGAACTCATGGTACTTACTCGAAGTCGCGGACGCGACGCGACGGTTAGTCGCGGACGTTCCGCTCCATCTGAAAGCGCTGTAAACATTCTAAAAATCCAAAATATCTTTAAACTGTTTCTATTTTCGAAACCACTTTTTCAAAATCAACTAACGAAAAGGTAAAAAAAATTGTGTGTCCATTTGAAGTGAAACTTCTTACTAATATCTATTAAATTGAAGGATTTGAAAGACTTGAACTACGCGTAATAAATAGTTTTTTACATGTAACAAACAGTTTTTTACACGAAAAAAAGAGTTATTTGCACGTAACAAATAATTTTTTACGTGTAACAAATAGTTTTATACCTGTAAAGATAGATGTGTAATATGAAAATTATGATTTTTGTTATTGTTTGTTAAAACAGACCTTAGGTATATATTTTTGAAAATCTTGTAGCAAAACAATTTATTTTTTTGACAAAGATACAGGGTGTACTATTTAAAAATCTGATTTAATCTATACTAATATATAAAATCCTTACGTGACTGACATACTGATTAATCACGATCCTGCTCAAACCACTCAACGTAAGAAGCTCAATTTTGGCATACAGGGTGTAGATAATAATCTAGGGTGTAGAGGTTCGAAAAGAAGGGATTTTTCGAAATTCCAGTTCCAATAATATTACAATATTTTTTATTTAAAAAACGGTCAAGTTTCCGAAAAAAACGCTTAAACACGTATATTTTATTTTGTTTTTTACATATTTTAAGATTTTTTAAAAATGTATACAGGGTGTTTCGAAAAATCTGGTCATTGCCTAATCACGATCCTGCTTAAAGCGCTTGACGTCAAAAGCTGATTTTTAGAAAACAGATTGACTTTAGGGTGTAGAGGTTCGATAAGAAGGAATTTTTCGAAACTCGAATTCTAAGGGGGTGAAACTATCCCTCAAATATTAAAATATTTTTTATTTAAAAACCGGTGAGTTTTTCGGACAAACTCTTAAACATTTCACTTTGTTGTTTTACATATTTTAAGATTTTTTATAAATTTATACAGGGTGTTTCATAAAATATGACCATTGAGTAATCACCATTCTGCTTAAACTGCTTGACGTTTAAAGCTGATTTTTGGCAAACGGATTGACTGTGGGGTGTAAAGGTTTGATAAGGAGGGGTTTCTCGAATCTCAAATTCCAAGAGGGTGAAAACGCCCCTCAAATATTACAATATTTGTTATTATTTAAAAACGGTTAGTCTTTCGGAAAACGCTTGGACAAGCATAATTTATTTGGTTTTTTACACATTTTGAAATTTTTTAAAAATCTTACAGGGTGTTTCAAAAAGTTGGGTAATTTCTTAACCACGATTCTGCTTAAACTTCTTGACGTAAAAAGCTTATTTTTGGCAAACGGATTTTTCGAAAGTCAAATTCCAACGAGATGAAACTACCCCTCAAATATTACCAAGTTATATAATAATATCGCCATATTGTTTTTTCTCAAGCTGACATAAATGTGAGAAAATTTTATCCAGTTTGTATGTTAATGGAAATTCTTGTGCTTTGCTTTATCAACATCATTACAAAAGATTAATTCGACGCGAACGAAGTCCCTGGTACACGCTAGTATTAAGAATAAAAAACAACTACCATTACTGGATTTCATATATGAAGTCTCTGTATAACAGAGTCTGTAACAATGCGTCTTTACCCTTTGAATAAGTTGTCAGACTATTATGAGATTATTTGTGGCTCGATGAGAGGTCTGTGAAATTGCATTATTTTTAATTCGCCCTGTATTATGGAAGTGTTAAGTGTTATTTCCTGGTTACGTAAATTTGTAGTCCACTCTGCAGTGCACAGTTAATTGGACTACAAAATCAAATTTAAAAGTTTCTCCGCAAGTAGAACAAAATTTACCTCCCTCTTTTTAATGTTTAATGTAATTATCCTTCTTAAAGGCAATATTTATTTTTAAAATGCTTTTTTGAAGAGGATTTTAAAAGTAATAAACTTTTTAATTGGCATCACGCTTCCGCTTTGAAGCAATTTTAATGAGTTTCAAACACGTCTGAATTTGTTTCGTTTAATTTAGAATAATCTGATTAAAATAAAATCAAAGGAAAATTAATTCTCTCTTTGACTAAAATCGATTTTAATTTACTTCCTCTCTTTTCGCCAACGTGGGTAAATAAATTTACCCTCGCACCCATGTTCGAGCGTGTAATTACGTATGGAGTGACTCAGTGGGATATATTAACCCTATTAACCCGATAAAAACAATCCCTGCAGGGTGAACGAACACTTATGGTAAAAGAAATCCAGAAAAATAATTTTCTTAAACGCCTTTTTATGTTAATATAATATGTAAACTCGATAAGAATATTAACAGTTTAGAGAAATTTTATAAAAGGATAAAATTATACAACTAAATATAAGGGTGTTTTGCGTTTTTGCTATGGTCAAAAAAAAATCACATCGGCAAAAATATAATGTTATGAATGATATGAGTCTGTTAGACTTTACATGATATGGAATTACGATAATAATTGTTATTTTTCAAATGGCTCTATTAAAGAAATCAAATTGTTTAAGTATAAAAACATGATACATTAATTATTTAATTTTGTTACAAAAATCAGAGCATAAAAAATAAAAATAAAAATATATAGATACTTTATTTTGTTCGATATTTTAATGGCAAAATTTGGAATTAATCACAAAAAATAAGCACATCTACTAGTACCGTATGATCGAATAAAAACAGCGTCAACAATGGCTATGAAATGAAGATCGCTGTCATTTTATATGTAAAATTATATGGGAAATGTCATCGATCGTCATTTCCAAGCCAACTGGACGCCGTTTTTTTTTCTCGATCATACGGTATTTTCATGTATATAACCCTGTTGTATATAACCCTGTCTCCGGATTGTCTTTAGAAGAGGAAAATCTATTTTATTATTGACATTTTGAAAAAATGCATTCTTCATAAAAAATTTTGCTTGATCTAAAATGGTTAACCCCGTTTACACTTTTTCAAATTTCCATGCCGTTTTAGAGAAAATTAATTAAAAAATCATAAAAATATAGTTAATTTTTTTACCGAAAAGGCCTAAAAATCTTTATGCGTTTCTATGGTAATTTCGTTCTCATTCTTTGATAGATTGTTATTGATAGAATTTTAATTAACGTCATATTTTTTGCTTTTTTAAAATGTTAAAGAAGCACAAAATTTATTTAGTTCAATGGTACCGTAAAATGGGGTGAATAGAAACAGTTTCGTAGGCTATTAGCGATATACCGGTTAATAAAAATGTGGTATTATTTTCCCGAATATTTTAAAACATGGGTCTTTGTTTGTTCTTTGCGTATATATACATATAATTTGATTTTTGAAAAGGTGCTTGTCAGATATAACACCCTCCGAATTTGGCATTTATTTATATATCAGTCGAAAGCATACACTTAAATAAGAATTTTAAGCAAAAAAAAATTGCGGATGAACCACAATTTATTGAAAAATAAATAAATTAAAAGTGAATTTTTACGTTATGGTGAAGTTGTATAAGCGTGTAATTAACAATAAAATTTTAATATAACAAATTACATGTGAACCACAATATTACTTTAAAAATAAATAAATTATTTATGAAGTTTTCGCGTTATACAAAATAGGTGATAAATTATTGTCACATTGACGATTATACATTTTTTATTAATAGAAAAGGTCACAATAAAAATATAGTTTAGTAAGTCATAGAGAAAATTAATAGTTTAGAGTTGGTGATATCTTTTGGTAATATTTGCCTGATCGATTTGCTCTTTCGATTCAAACTTGCCGCCGGAGCCGTCTGGCATTTGTTGTTAACTATGAAAGCTGCGTAAGCATTGTTGCCAAAGTTATTTCTTGTTTATTTTTGAGGCATTAATACCGTATGATCAAAAACAAAAAAACGGCGTCCAGTTGGCTTTGAAATGACGATCGATGACATTCCTCATGATAATTTTACATATAAAATGACAGCGATGTTCATTTGACGCCTTTTTTTCGATCAAACGATTAAATGGGACAAAAAAGAGTTGGAATGGAAAGAATTTTGATTTTGTATTTTTCAATTTATTTCCCCTAGGGTGTAAATATTTTGTTTTGTTTTTTATTTTAATAGCTACATCTGATTGCTATTACATATTTACGTGCCGGATGCCTATTATTACAGTAGCGCTATCAATTGAAGAACAGATTATAAGTTATTTTAAAATCAAGACATTGAAAGCACTCAGATTTACCTTTAAAATATAAAAAAATGAAGATTCACAGTAGAAGTTGAAACCAACGCAATTAGAAACTCTTTCGTGCAACTTTGTAGGGACAATAGTCAGATATCGTAGGCCAAAATATCTTCCATGGGTAGAATCCAACATCTCAGGCGATCGCAGACTTTTCTTGGTTTTAAAATAATTTATAGACTGTTCTTAATGCCATATTTCTTCCGACCAGCACACGTGATTTTTAATGAACCTTTCATTTAATAAGAAATGAGGGCTGGAATCTGGCAACGCCGACAAAATTTGGAGGAGTTTTCGCATAGAAAGTAGCCTGTTGTAGCAATAATGATATGTTAATTTTTTATTAAATTATGGATCATCCACCCTTTTTTGGCGTGAAATACAATTTCAATGTTCTAAACTTTCCAAGTGATATAAATTAAATTCGCCAATTTGGGGAGGGTGTTATATCACTGAAAAATTCCCCATTTGATTAAAATAACAAATAAATAATTTAAATAAAAATACAATATTTGTTACTATTCACCTATATTAGGGAGATTAAACACAAATTACCTCCTTGTTTTATCTATTCTAGTTCCAACAAAATAATTGAGAAACACTAAATTTTATTTCATATGTAAGTAGGTTTAACAATAATTAACAAGTAATATAATATAATTTTTAAGTTGTACCAGCTATATGTATTACTTTAAAAATAAATATTTTATTTTACGCCATCTTCAATCAACAATAAAATAGGTGATAAATCGATCTCACATTTTCGCCCCTATTGCTAAAATCCCCACAAAACTCCCAATCGGCTCCGGATTCCCCAAAATTTGGGGAATTCCCAAATTGGCAACGCTGGAGGTTAGCGTGTTCTTTCTGAATATGCTAAGACTAACGGACTAGTGTCGAAACACAGATAGCTAGATGGACGTATTTCGGCTTGACAGAAACAGTGCTGCCACAGATAAAAATATAGTTTTTACCTTAGGCAAGGAAAGAGAGGGACAGGTAACACGGCAGCTGAAAGTGAAGCAAGTTGTCACCAGGCAAAATTCTCAATCGTAACATCAGAAATTAGCTTGTACCTAGACGGTACAAAATATTATTATATATTAAAACGTAAACTAATATATCGTTCATTTTTGAGTAATGCATATACAATTTTGTATTTTATAGTCTCACCTTTATATATGCAAAATTTATTTAAGAGTCACAGTAGACTGATTATCAAGACATTTATTTATTAACGTGTGTATAATGTATAATAAAAAATAATGTAATAACATATGTTTTAAACGTGTATATACATATAGGTGTACTGTATGATCGAAAACACGGCGTCTTGTTTGTTTGAAATGACAATTTCACAAATGAATATTAAAAATTACATTATTCATTGAATCCGTAAGCAAGTGTGAAGGGAATTGGCTAGATTCATTATTATACCGTATAAAAAAAAAAAACGACGTCCAGTTGGCTTGTAAATTACGATCGATGGCATTCCCCATATAATTCTACATATAAAATTAAAAAGGTAGAAAAAGACTCAAGTCTCGGTCTCAACGTTTATACAATGTTAAACTGTTACACGTGTCTCGCTCATATACGAGCATCATCAGACCTAACAAGAAAGAACCTAAATAAATAACAAATAATAAAAAGGTCGTCATAACTTACAAATATAATTAAAATTAATCCAAATACACGTTCACATTTTACAATTAAAACAACACTGAGACGAGGCTGAAATGACCGGCAAATATTTGTCAATAAAAAACAAACAGGAACAAAAAAATAAAACAAAATCAAAAATAAAATAAAAAATAGAATAACCCAGCGGAATTTGTACTCTAGCCTCCCGGGTGGGAACCAGTGAGCAAAGCCACCAAGCTACCATACTACTGAAGTAAAGATTCAGAACTCAACAATAATACACGGCCGAATTAATCTTATTACTTGATTTATTGGAGAAAATGGAAATAACTAGAGCTAAAAAAAGTCCGGTTCTTGTGTGCGTGAATGACATTTTTAATTTCGAACCAACATTAATTTTCAATAATCTGAAAGATTAATTCGGCCGTGTATTATTGTTGAGTTCTGAATCTTTACTTCAGTAGTATGGTAGCTTGGTGGCTTTGCTCTCTGGTTCCCACCCGGGAGGCTAGAGTTCAAATCCCGCTGGGTTATTCTATTTTTTATTTTTTATTTTATTTTTGATTTTGTTTTATTTTTAGTTCCTGTTTGTTTTTTATTGACAAATATTTGCCGGTCATTTCAGCCTCATCTCAGTGTTGTTTTAATTGTAAAATGTGAACGTGTATTTGGATTAATTTTAATTGTATTTGTAAGTTATGACGACCTTTTTATTATTTGTTATTTATTTAGGTTCTTTCTTGTTAGGTCTGATGATGCTCGTATATGAGCGAAACACGTTACACATATTTGTGTTATTTTATTTATTTTTAAATTTTTATTAATTACTTACTGAAACTGTTATTATACACCTAAATTAGCAAATTTTTTGAAAGAATATTTAAAAAAATATAGTAACAAGTAGCCCACCACAAGTTTGTCCACCCCCAGCATATCTTGGCAGGTAAATTTAAGTTTTATATAACAACTATACATATAGATTTTTATCACTAGAATTTTTCATTTTTTTTATAGTTTACAATTATTTTACTATTTGATAACAATACTTTATACTTACCATTTTTTACATGTAAAATATGTAAAAAAATGTTTATTGCAGAAATTGTATTTCTCTAATTATAATTCCCTAGGCCACTGGAGAAATCCATGCTGAGTAGCATTATTTATAGTTTCAAACATTAATTATGATACAGGATATTGAAAATACTACTTGGAATTATTAAAAATAGTTTTGTTAGGATGTTGTACAAGACATATTAAAAGCATTTTACATATTTTTACTGCTATAATGAAAAAAATGTACATTTTATGACCACATAACAAAAGTTGTGTGTCGATTTTTACCTGTGAAATGTAATTCCAGCCACTTTTTTCTCGCTTCGGCCTTTGCAGCCATACGCTGAACATTTCACCATACTAAATAAACAACACAGTTTATAAATTTAAAACAAAACAGTATTCACAAAAAGCATAAAAATTCGCTTGGTGTCACCTCGAAATCTTGTCACCAAAGTATGGCCGCCGATCAAATTTTGGCCTCAAAAATTTTTCACTGAAGAATATGCGTGTTAGCTGTCCCCTCTCTTTTCTTGTCCAAGGTTTTTACATTTTATTGTGTATTACCAATAATAGAAAAATTAGATATCTCCACTCTTTTTACTTTGAATATTTTTAATCGTGATTTGATTTTTTTCAGAAATTTTGTTTCTATTCACCACTATGTTTCCATTCCCCCCATTTTACGGTACGTAAAAGGTGATAATAGTTATCGGAAAATGTGATACTTTAACAACAGCAAAAAATATGATGTTAATCAAAATTAATAATAACTATTTATCAACAGGGGGGTGACAGTAAACCGGAAAATTGGAAACAGTTGTGGCGCGGTTCTACCCAGGCAGAAAGCATGGCCTTCTAGACTGTCCTAGACAAAAATCTGAATATTTCTATAATATATGATTTCTGTTAATTTCTGCTACGGAACATTTTTATGCACGTCGGCGTCCTGTTCTTTTGTCTTTTGTCTGTGTGTCAGCGTCAGCTCCCGAGGCCTCTGGCAAGGTCGGGCGCCATTTTAATTTTTGCCGTTTAGATTTGATTGGAAGTTTGTTTCTGATATTTCGGCTGAAATTTATAAGTACAAAGATGTTTTTTGATATAAAGTTCCTTGTTAACACTTTAATAAAGTATATATGATATTAATTACATGAAGAAAATGATGAAATCGACGTTTCGGCGTGTAGCAGGTATGGGCCATATTATAGGTAAAAATAGGTAATATATTAACTGTTTTTATATTTTTTTAGCTTTAAACCCAAGGATCTTGGGATATTCTTTCAAGGATTTTTCCGTATCTCTACTTTAAAGACTGATCGGTGATTTTGAGCAATTGAAAGCAAGTTATACAAGGTAAATTATGATTATTGAACTATTATTAGCCTACGTTAAATTTCTACAAGATGAACAGAAATGCGTAATTACATATCACATAGGTACCTATTATGTATTTTCATAGCAATAATGCTATAAATCTATGTATGTAGATTATTTTTAAAATACAAATGAGGTATTAGATGTATATGTATCATATTTTTTATTCATTTTATTTTCATTCAAGTCCTGTTTGATTTAATTCACAAAAGTCTTATGTAGGTACCTATATTTATATTTTTTACATATTTTTTTTGATTCCAGGTTTTGTGTGGGTTCCGGTTGCCTTTTTCCTGCTTCCAGTTATTTATCCGTGAAGCTGTGAAAACATTTATTTATCTTCAAGTTTCTGTAAGTCAATGCACTGTTACTTTACTAATTCGCTTTAACACAGCATCTCTGATATTATTTAAATATTTAATATTGATACAGTAGTTTATTGGTTTATAGCTCTTTAATTGTGTTGATTTGCATATTTACATTGTTCTAAATTCCAAATAAATATTTTTGAGTAATTTTGTTGTATTATTTACTACTAGAAAGAGTAAAAAGTATATTACCCTCATTTAAACCTCCTGAACAGCCCGCCATTAAAAACCGGAAACGGAAATAAATTTCATAAAATTGAAATTGTCATGTCTATGTCATGTCAAATGTCCCAGCCGCCATATCTGAAAATTAGTTACCCAGGCAGCCACGCTGTTTCCATAATTTAACATTGACTTGACACTTCTTCTTGTATTTATTATTTTATGTTTATCAAAGAACGAAATCAAAATTATATATTACCCTAGAAACGCCTTTTAATTTTTTGGATTTTCTTTAGGAAAAAGTTCAACAATATTTTCATTTTTTTTAATTTTCTCAAAAAGGATATGGAAATTTGGAAAAGTATAAACGGGATTAACCATTTTAGAACAAGCAAATTTTTATGAAGAATGCATTTTTCTCAAAACGTCAATAATAAAAAAGCTTTTACTCTTGTAAAGACAATCCGGGGACATACTGTATATTAGATGCAGTTCTAAACTTCTTATATACCTACTTTTATTTTATGATATTTAAATATCAATGGGTTGTTATTAATTTTTAAATTGATTTATACCACTTTTAAATTAGTATATCCCAATCGTCTCAATCAAAAAATCGATAGAGTAATAGTCCAATAAAGTAGAGTAATAAAGTAGCTCGGCAGAATATTTTAATACCTTTAAATGGATTATCGGGATTATTGACAGTTTTTTAACTGCTGCAACTTAAATTTCGAACTTTCAAAAACTTCAGGAAGAGGACTTTTAGCTTTTAATACTTTACTTTATTTTTAATTTTATGTAAAAACCTTTGCTCCCTTTTATAGTCTCTTGGTGTAAACATATTTAAGGGTGTATATTATATAGAAATATATTTAAGCAAGACTTTATTTTTTGAGAAAATTTCGAAGCACAAATTTTTTTCGTAATTATATTTTTTTGAGTATAAGAAAGAATACTGAGTATAAATAATAAGTCTTCGAAACTGCTTTGTTTTATAAATAATATGATAAAAACTTTACTTTTATAGATAAAGAATATGAACAAACTTACGGGTAGTAAATCCAATCCAGCCACAGCTCCTGGAGTAGGTGCACGTGGTCGAGGGGAGCCACCTGGAGAACTGGTCGTGTCTCCGCAGGTACGACTTAACGGAGAATCTACTGAAACCAAATAAAACAAATTTCTTACTTTAAAATTAGTTTAATAATCCATGGTGCGACTTTAAAATACTTTAAAATTCATTATCAAGACGCTTTATCTTCATAAACAACATTCGTTCTATAATGTGAAGTAATCCAACTTGACAACATAACCCTAATCTGTCTCATAACAACGTAATTAATCTCTTTACCCTGAATAGCTTCTTAGCATTATAGTTTCAAAGAGTAAAACATGTTAATACTCTTGTATAAACGAATTAGAAATTTATGAATAAATGAGACGTTAATTTTTCTCATAAAAATTGTCAGAATCAATTTATCATTATACTCTGTTTTTTTTTCTCAGGTAAGATTTCGACAGACGATGACAGAAGAAAAGCAGATGACGTCCCATACCAATCTATTTATTTTACTAAAAAAAGTTTCTAATAATTTTTAAGTTAACTATGGATGGGTTTAAATATAAATTCGTGATGCGTCGTCACTTGTTGTTTTTAACCAGTTTTATTGGTTTATTTCAAAAATGACAGATCGTATTTCAATTTTATTGGTTTGACGGAACGATGAACGACAAACGGACGCCGATGCGTATGAACTCGCCTTTAGATTTTTGACGTTTGTCAAAGTCTTGCCAAATTATAGGTTATAATTTTGTGACAACTTTTGTCAAATACCCTGCGTTTTGGAAGATGATGCATTTTGATTCGTGTTATTGCGAGTGTTTTGTGTCTTTTGAAGTCAAGCGGAGGAAAAATCGAGTGAAAATTAACTGTAGAACCCAGAGCACAGTTTATGGTTAATACTCGCTGCCCAGGCAGAAAGTTTTATACAGATACACCCCAATAAAGTTACTATCAATAAGGGCCATACTAAACACATACTAAGAACTGGAGCAGCTGTAAAAAATCAACATCACACGATAGGTAAATAATGGATTCTAGTACTGCAGAAAAATAATGTCAAAAGGTACTGGTTTAAAAAAATTAAGTTAATTAATCAACCTGTGAGGTATAAAATTTGGTAAGTGTTATTATTAATAAAATAGTTTGTTTTATTTATTCCTGCGGAATATTACAAATTTGTATTTGTACATAAGTTATATTGATAAATATAATCATAAATGATTGGAAGTTTCATAAAGCTTGAAAGTAAGAAATAGTTCTTTTTTATATTTTTTGGTATGTGGTGGCTTGTTTTTGTTTGTTTTGTATTAACACATACCGTTTTTTATTAAATAAAATAACTCGATTACATTTTTTCAGTTTTTTACAGTTTTTTTCACAATATTTTGAAGTTATTTGTCAGTCAAATTTTAAATACATATATTAATTTCCTGCTATGCGTTCCAATTGTACCAACTTATTTCTTTGTAAAATAAGGTAAACTACTTTGAAATTAAAATGACAGACACATCTATCACTGTCAAGGATCTTCTCGTTGGACAGACTATATTGTCCTATATTGTATGTTTTTTACATTTAACTGTTGGCCGTTTTATAGCATATACCCTGCTGACAAGCAAAACCTTGGGTCGGCGTTTACATATATAAGAGTGAATCACTATGGCAATCTAGTAAGTCGGAGAGAGCAAAAATAGGAAGTATTTATACATAACCACTTAATCTGACGCTAGATTCCATGCGCTTGGGAAAATACTCGCCTTCTGTCTTTATTCAGTTACATCTTATTTTGCTAAACGTGTTGACAGTACTCTTCGTACTGTTACGTTTTTCGTCGGTTCCGTGTGGATAGAAAGTCACAATTTATTTAAACACTATTTATTTAACACTAATTAACAAAAAAACAATAACGATAAAAGACTTATAAAACTATTTACAAACGATTCGTAACTAAGAATTTATTTTGAATAACTGCCCTCTCTAGGCCACAGCCGCCGGCTTTTATACCTACAGTTAAAGTTTACTAGAATAGTCCATAGATCGTTAGGTGCGTAGAGAAGGTTTTCGAATGTTCTCGTATGTACTAGTCCATTCCAGTGGGACTCGATTCTTCTCGAACGAATGAATCATTACCGTGTCTATTCTTTAATGCGATGTTAAGGTCATCCGAGGGCGGGCCATATAGTTAGGTTAGGTCGAGTCCACACCGATCCGCAACACTGCCGCCTTCTTAGGTACATGCTCGTCCCGAGATGTACACCGTGAAGGAAGGTATTTGCAAAGCTGGCCCCTGGTACATTGCGATGTCTGGTAGAAATAGCAGTCTACAGTTTTCTCTCCCGATCTCAGCTTTGGGTTGTAGCAACAAACAAGGATCTCGATTCCCGTAAATCTGAACAAGACTTCAATCATGTTCCGGATTTTACGCCAACTCAAACCATCGAGTCCACACGCCAGCTTCGGAATGGCTAATCGTGCAATGTTGTTGTTTAGCAGGGCTTCTCTCAGTTCAATCAGAGTCTTCCATAGATTGAGATAAGTCGGCTTACTCGGGGATCATTCCTTGGTGACCAGGTAGAAGATGTGTCTTGCTTGACCATGTGCATTGTCAAAGACGCTTCCAACCTCTGGATCCTGTCGGCGTAGTTCTCCGACACGCCCAAACTTCTCATTGAACGTCGCAGCGATTCCTCTGGACATCCGCAAATCTCGGGCCACACAGTGAGCGAGCTAATAATCAGAAGGCACGGAAAAGAGATTTAGTTGTTCCTCTTTGGTTACACCATAGCGAGCCTTCTCACTGCTGTTGTATCGGGCCATGAAATCGTCAAAGGACATCTCCGAATCAGGGGATCAAAGCTGCAGGTTCTCACGGTCCCAGCACGATCTTCTATTTCGCCTTGGTAGGGGCTCAAACGGTTGAAATGGACTACCCTCGGTTTTCCTTTTGGCAATTTTCTGATACGGTATACGACGTCATTAATCCTATCCATGATTTCGTATGGCCCTTCCCACGAGGATTGTAGCTTCGGAGGTGTTTATTCTTTAATGCGATGTTAAGGTCATCCGAGGGCGGGCCATATAGTTAGGGTAGGTCGAGTCCACAGCGGCAACAGTACACACGAAAATCGTCACCCAAGACCAGAAATGCGAGCCCTAATATAAGTGTACATTAACCAAAATGTTGTAAAAAAAATCAAGAGATTTAAGAATATTAAAATAAAAAGAATTAAACAAACATTTTCATTCCCGTAAAGTTTTTGAATAAAAAGGTTAAAAAAGGAGCATATCAAAACTCGAGATCAAACGCGACGGGACTCTAAAATGGCCGACTTAAATTCCGGTTTATCGGTGCCGTTCTAATTTTATTCAAAACGTGTAAAAATATGACGTAGGGTAGACTCAATAATTTTTTTTTTTTAATTTTTCGTTGTCAATAAATGTTGGTAGTTAAAATTGTTATGAAAATATATAATTCTAATAAAGATAGATAATTTATAATAATTATTTATTAACACAAACATCCGATACGCTACTGAAGCAGGAAGTCAAATTGACGTATCTAAATTCTTTCACATCTAATCTTTGACAAGTAGTAAATAAAAACAAAAATGCAAGAAAAAATATATAATTAGTTAGTTTTAAGAGAATTTCATAAATGATTGGTATACCACACGTATGTATATTATACAGGGTTGTTCACCACATACGACACGGAGTATTGTAGCTAAACGATGAGATTTTTACAAATTGTAAGTTTTGGGTTCGATGAAGGACTATTAGAGGTACAATTTAAAAATAATTTTACAAGATACAGAGTGTCCCAAATAAGTAAAAAATATCAAAGTTGTATTTTTTAATGAACACCCTATATATTATTACATTTTAGTTTCTACGATTAAAATAAAGGTAAATTTGATTAAGATTTATTATGCTTAAACCTTACCGTTTTTGAAATATTTTCAATTTTGTGAAATTCAGTAAAATTTTAAGGCTTCATTTCTCCAAGGGTATCAAGTCTTTTAATACTTAAATATTTACTGAAGTTTATTTACTGATCCAGTTATTGTGTTGCAATAATCCAAAATAATACTACCTTAGTAATAGAGTTTCGTAAAATTTATTTTAAATAATTATTAGCTTCAAACGGCAATAACTTGTATAATTTAAATGGAATACCCCGTATATTTTACGAGAATCAGATGCACAATTTAATTGTCTATCAAATTATATTATACAATTTTTTACCTATCTCTTTAAGTTTCCGTAGAAAATGCATTTTCTTGTAATTTAGAACTTATTTATCAATCTACCCATGGACTATTGACATTTTAGATTATTTTTAAAGATGTACCAAATTAAAAATTTAATAACAACAAAGACTTTAATTTGATAACTTATTATTATATTGATTTCTGACTCAAAAATCCACATTTATTTATAATAATTTATTAACGAACACAATTAAGTATGTCATTAATTAGTATATGGGCGGAAATAATGGTGTTATATTTAATTAATGGTATACTCTTTTATAAAGATTTAAATAGTTTTCTTTTTGCATACAAATGGGCTAGTAATATTATCGTTTTGCTAAAAACGATAATATTACTAGTCTGTACATTTTGGTTTGGTTTTGTTGCTTTAAAAACAATCTAAAATGTCAATATTCTATGGATATATTGATAAATGAGGTCTAAATTATAAGAAAATTCATTTTCTACGAAAACTTGAAGGGATAGGTAAAAAATTGTATAATACAATTTGATAGATAATTTAATTGTGCATCTGATTCTCCTAAAATATACAGGGCATTCCATTTAAATTATAGAAGTTATTGCCGTTTGAAGCTAATAATTATTTAAAATAAATTTTTAGACACTCTGTATAAGGTAGAATTTTTTTATTATTGCAACACAATAACTGATCAATAAATAAACTTCATTAAATATTTAGTATTAAAAACATTGATACCCTTGGAGAAATGAAGGTTTAAAATTTTTACTGCAATTTCACAAAATTGAAAATATTTCAAAAACGGTAGGGTTTAAGTATAATAAACCTTAATCAAATTTACCTTTATTTTAATCGTAGAAACTAAAAATGTAATAATATACAGGGTGTTCCATTTAAAAAAATACAAGTTTAATATTTTTTATTTATTTGGGACACTCTGTATCTTGTAAAAATATTTTTAAATTGTAGCTCTAATTCCTTCAACGAACCCCAAACTTACAATTTGTAAAAATCTCATCGTTTAGCTACAATACTCCGTGTCGTATGTGGTGAACAACCCTGTATAGTCACTTACTAGCGAAAAGTTATTCCATTATTTCTCTTGATTTTTGACCGAAATCTACCGCACGCTACACAACCAACTATTTTATTAGTGTCACTGTTAATTTAAGTTCTACCACAATTTCCTTCTAGATTTACTACCTTTAAACAATTATCAGTAGTAGAATAAGTAATAAATAACATAAAATAAGCTAAATAAAGACTGACAAATCCACAAAATTTCAAATCAAATTCAAATGTGTCAAATGAACCGTCAAACAGAACTGTCAAGGATCCCCACCCTAGGGCCCTTTATGTGTCTACCATGCATGAATACATGGATAGCGTTATACTCCTTCCTTAATGTTTTATTCAAAGAATAATGATAATTACTTGGCAATTGCACGGCACATATTTTTATTTTACTAAATAAAATACTTTATTCTTAAATATAAACTGTTCAGATTTACTTAAAACGTCATCATTTTGGATCTGGAAAATCTTTTACTAAAATAAATTCTTATTGAAATGCAATCTGTTGCTCCGCAGCAATAAATTTTGACATAAATTTATTTGTTTTATGTTACAGTTACAGACAGTTACTATCAGACATAAAACATTATACAGGTTACTTAAATATGTTTTCAGAATTTTATGTCAAATTTATTTATGTTTAGTTCAGCTTTTTATCTTCTTAACAAGGCAAAAATAAATCAACTTCAAATTAAATAATATAGAAACACCAATAGACTGTTACTTAAAGATAGAATCTGGCAAATCTGTCTCTATAGAAACCTAAATAGAGCATCTCCAGTTATCAAGACGCTCCTTCAATGGCTTTTACGCTTTTATTCAAGCGAATGCCAAATAATTTTCAATTAGCTTTGCGTGCTTGCTTTACAGAAATTCCAAATTACCGAGTGAATAATTTTAATGGCCTCTATAACCTAGACAGATAATTTTGAACACATTTTTATCATGCTTGGTCGTAATTAAAGGTACTATTACTAGTATGTTGTTAGTCATAAATAAATAAAATGTTATATTTCTCCTTTTTTAAAAATACTTAAAGAGTTCTTTGATAATACTAGATGGTAATTCATAAAATGCTAAATTTATAAGCTTTTTTCGTTTTCCTGTTATTACCGATTCTGAACCGTCCTAGAATTGTGATGCCTATGCGCAGTAGGAAATATGAAGACATTATTTCATTTGCGCATGCGCTGGAGAGTTCTAGGACGATTCAGAATCGATAATAACAGGAAAACGAACAGACCTATAAAAAGCCTAGATCATATATACTTACGTGAATAAATCAACGCCATAAGTTTCGCATTAAAAAATATATCCCCAACATCACGACATGCCATTTTCAAACCTTCTTTATTGCACTTATGAAACATTCAATAGATTTGTCTTTCTCCAGGACCTGACTTTACGTATGCGCATTAAAAGTGGCACGTATTTCCAAAATAATTACTTTTATCCGGTTAAGAAAGTACAAATTATATATTGTTATGGAAACCAACTTTTCATTGTCATCATATTGTCATAATCATATGTCACGTCATAATGTTATTTTCATTGTGTAACGACGCTTGTTTTTTGCGTTTTTTATTTTAAACATTGTATTAATTACTCTTTTATCGACCGCTTTTATATAGCCAAGGATGCAAGTGTGTTAAGTGATAAGTTAATTTTAAGTTTGTGCAATGATATTTCTATTTTTTATTCGTAGGTTTTAATTTTTGGGTAAATATTCATAAAAATGACAAGAAAATGTTTGGTGTGTGGAAATTATAATATAAATGTCCCCGAATTATCTTTTCATAGGCAAGTACAGTATTCAGTTGTTCTTTTATGTATATTAAACCACATGCCTACTTTCTGGCTAGATTTCCTAAGAATATTGATATTCGTACGGAGTGGCTAATTTATTTTTTATATAATTTAATTTTTGTGACAGTAAACATTCAATTTATTAAAATTAAATTTTTAAAATTAAAGTTCAAATTTGGCGCGTCGGTGCTAGGTCCTCGACAAGGATAGATAGAGTAGAAGCACCGCGTGTGCAACAAAAAAAGAAGATAAATGGAAGTGGTTGATATGTTTGGGACAGTTTCCATAGTGATTTACTTATCCACGTAAGTATATATGATCTAGGATAAAAGGGCAACAAGAAGGCAGATGAAATGGCCAAACAAGACTCACCAATGTCATTATAGACCCAGAGGTAAGGACAGGTGCAGAAGTTCATAGTAGAACATTCGCCATTATGAACATTATGTGTGCTAGGTTCTTTTTGTGCTCTAGTAGTGGTTTATGCCCACTTGTACCGTTTGTATAAACTTTGTTTAAAGGCTAAACAGTGATTAACTATAATAAAATATTATATAGTTAATCACTGTTTAGCCTTTAAACAAAGTTTATACAAACGGTGCAAGGGGGCATTAGTTTTTTTGCCATCTACCACTGGCCACAGTCTTTGAGCTGTAGCGCTGTCCTCACGGTGTTGCCACGTCTCTAGCTGCTTGCCCTTAATGGTAGTTCCTATAGCTTTCTTCGATGTATTAATCGTCAAAAGTAGTGGGTCATCTGCCACGGCCTCTCCTCTGGCCCACTCTTTGGCAAGTCTGTCTCCTTCTTGGTTGCTCACAACATTGCTGTGGCTTAGTACCCAGCACCGAATAGCCTCGCCTTGACGCAGCCAGAACAATGCTTCTCGGCAGTCCATCACAGTTTTCATCTCACTGGTTGCATGGTGATGCTTCTTAAAGCGACCAAGCTGCCAGAGTATATCACGGTATCTCCTATTGGTCTATCAGCGATTTTCCCTCGTATACAACTGGCTGCTTCTTTTATAGAGTAAACCTCTGCTTGTAGAATATTACAGTCATTAACAAAATTAAAGATATAACATTGCATGAAGGTGAAATTTTGGTCTCCTTTGATGTATCTTCGTTGTTCCCAAGTGTTCCAATTCCGCATACTTTAGGCTACTTGAAGGAATTACTGAACGCAAATGGTCTCGACAACAAAACTGTGAGTGAATATATTGAGTTTACATCGTTATGTATGAAACAAAATTGTTTTCAATCAGAAATATGTTTAATAACAACTTTTTTGAACAGCGGGAAGGTACAGCAATGGGTAATCCATTGTCTCCATTTTTGGCTAATTTATTCATGAGCAGGTTTGAAGTGGAGGCTAAGAATCAGTTTGAGTATTTTCCAAGAGTATGGTTTAGGTATGTGGATGATATTTTTGCTGTTTTTGACACACATTCAGACACTATAGATAATTTTATTTCTAAGTTAAATAATCGTTTTCCTTCCATTAAATTTACGCATGAAATTGAGAGAACAACGACAGATTACCATTTCTAGATGTATTAGTTATTAGAAATACTAATAATTGCCTGGAATTTGATATCTATAGGAAAAATACGACCACACGCAGATATATTCCTAATGAATCACATCATAGTGTTGAACATAAAATGGCTAGTTTAAATTTCTTAGTTCATAGATTATTTAGTTTCCCACTTTCCAACGAAAGATATGAAATAGAAAGAGATTACATTAGGAATGTAGCTGAGTATAATGGATATTCTCCTTCACGAGTTGATCAATTAATTAGAAAACGTAGGTATAGGTTAATGATTTCTGAAAATTCGACTTTTCAAGTGGAGAAAGATACGTCTGAATATTTTTCGATACCGTTTGATAGAGAGTTATCCCGTGGTCTAAAAGGAATTTTTAAGAATGTCAATTATAAACTTGTGTATAGTGCTAATAATAAATTACAACAATTATTAGGTAATCCAAAGAATAAAACACCTCCACTGGAAAGGTCGGGTATTTATGAAATTTCTTGTAAAGATTGTAATCAGAAATATGTTGAGGAAACTAGAAGATCAATATTAACTAGATTTAAAGAACATTTAGCTCAGATAAGATATGGTAGACCGGATAAATCTTCCGTTGTCGAACATATTGTTGATAAAGAACATTGTATAGGTCTTAATAATTTAAAATTAATTAAACAACTCTCAAATTACAGGCAATTAGATGCATATGAAAGCATCAGAATTAATAAATGTAAAGATAGTATGAACAGAGACAACGGTCCAATTCCTTCAAGTTCTTTGTTCCTACTACTCTAGTGGCGGAAATCTAACTGTTTTGCTCAGTGGGTTCTGACTCGGTTGGCTATATTTTGCCACGCCCACTCGGTGCCCACTGAGCGAGTATATAATCGCTCAACTTGTAGATTGTATTTTAGTTTATAATCATCTGCTGATGATGCTAACATGGTTAGCGAAACGCGCGTCCAGTGTAAAAGTAAAAGTGTTTTGGTGTATTGTGGTGATTTAGTGTTTTTATTTTGCTGTGTAACACCAAAGGTTCCAACCCTCAACTGTAACCCTTATTCTAATTACTAAAAGCCTGTTACATTTAACTTTAACAAACTGGGAAAGTCATTACACAACACAAAGGGCTAATTACATAAAAGATGCGAAAACGTGTCATATGCGATGGGTGTGGAGGACATTGTTTTATCTGACCCGGAAAAGCCATTAAATGTTACGGTATATCATAATGGCGTGTTTTTCCAGGAAGGCGACCCTCGCGTGACACCTACGATGGGAAAAGTTTTTGAAGAATTAGAATATTTTTCAGTTCTGTCCTTAAAAAGAAAAATATATCCAAAATAGGAAATACATTTTCGGTCAAACTTTTCAAAATTAATTTTTCAGTCAGATTTTTGTAATATCAAACTTTGGGATTAAGGTGGTAAAAGTAATTATTATAAATGTTAATTAGTGGTGGCGTGTAGTTCAATAGTTTGCAGGTGAAAAACAACCAGCCCAAAAGAGATCCTTTTTGGGGTATCAAATCGTGAATTTAAGTCTGCATATTAAAAGATCTTATTTTATTAAACAAGAGACAGAAAGCATCGAAAGAATTGGTAACACGTCCCGCTTGTATCAAGCCATTAAGAACAGTTCCTTAAATAAAAAAGAAATCTCGAGAGCAGTGAAGATATATATTACAAGACAGTATTCATACTAGCGATGGGAACTATCGAATGAATTAGACTATCGAATGTTTAATGAATGAATGATTTCAACTATCGAATGGTTTTATTCGAATAAAATCATTCATTCATTTGTATACTAAAGCATATGTGACAAGTTCGCCAAGAAGGGACTAAATGGTTATCGTTGAGCCAACGACTATCGAATGCAGCTTAGTAAATGAAATTTAGTATCTGTTTGATTTTTTGTATGCACATGCAGTCAGTGCATTATTAGTTCTTCCAAATTTTATAACTTCGCCGTATAAATACTGTGCTATTTTTTGCGTTTATTAAAATAGTTAAAATACTAAAATAGTAGTTACTTTTAATTTTATTTATTGACGATTGTGTGCATGTGCAGGTGGTCAAAATTTTTCCGAAAATTTGTGTGGGTTTCCGTAGTCCGATCTTTCAATTATTTAATTTTATATGATATATGGCCTATTTTTAATGGGAAATTTTGAGAAGTAACAATTTTAAGAGAGATGAGATGAACTTACAATTAATTTTAAAAATACATATTTGTATTTTAGATGTTTTAATAATATGAATTAGTTGAACTTAATAATCATATTTAAGTAATGTGGTTAAGTAAATGGTTATCGAACTCAAACTATGGGGTGAGAAAATTAAAATAAAAGTTTTACACGTGCCAATTTAAAAAAAAAAGTTAACGATGTTTGTATTTTGTTTATGCTAATTTTCTTACATGTAGTTTTTTGCGAAGAAATATTTCATTTATTTTTTAAAGTAAATGCCAGTAAAAGTAAATATAATTTTTAAATAGTAATATAAAGCACCTAATATAAATAATTTTGATTTGTAATTTTTTATTTATATTTTCCTTCCATTACACTGCATGCTTAGAAAATTAATAAATGTTTATATTTCATGATTTTAAAATTTGTTGTTAATATAACAAATTAGTTCTGTAATTATTATTATTTAATAAACCAACGTTGCCACACACAAAAAATTTAGAGACTATATTATTTCTAAATAGGATCTAATATAAATAATTTTGACATCTAATTTGTTGTTTATATTTTGCTACTACTTAAAAAAATATTTATATTAAATCATTTTAAATTTTGTTGTTAATAGGTATAACAAATTATTATTGTTATTATTATTTTTAAACCAGTCTTTGCGTAAAAACATTAAAAATAATTTTCCTACATCCAAAATAACAAGTATTATTGCAGTGTAACAACAGAATATTAATAAAAAAAATGCAGAATATATAGACATACTAACCCTAACTAACTAAAGCCAATCAATAATATTCTTTGCTAATATCAACTAATACCAAAATATGGCAACAGCGCCCTTCATAATGTATTTTCTGTATAAATACTAGCACCTCAATAAAAAAAATAATGTGTCCTTATCTATATCTGACTCCGCAAAAAATCAAAGATGCCGGCTTTTCATAGCATTGCCACCGACCGCTGTCGGGTTTCTCGAAAGAAACCCACGTCGCCGTGCGACAACTAAAATTCAGTTAATATTTTATTATAATCGATCCTGACGAATAAATGAATGAATTTTATAAATGAATGGTTTTTACTGCCGAATTACTAGAATACAATATTTCAAGGCAGATGACGGATCTACTCGATAATTTTTATTCGAATAGTTTTCAACGAATGTTTTCTTACTAACTATCGAATTATTCGAATGAATTGCAACTATCGAATGTTTCGATAGTATTCATTCGATACTTCCCACTACTAATTCATACCGACCTTGATTTTTGGCTGTGAAAGTTGGGTATTAACTAAAAGATTGAAGAGTAAGATCCAAAGAATGGAGATGTTATATCTACAAAGAGTACTTTGGGTAAGAATGAAAGATGGACTAAGGAACAGCTTTATAAGATAGGAAATAAAAGTAGATTCGATTTTGAATAAAATTGAGCAATGTCAGCTTAGGTGGTATGGAAGGTGTATTCGGGTAGAAAGGTTTGGTTTGGTTGTGAAAAAAACTAAAAACTCCGTCCACTAAATTTTCATGTTAATATTATTGTGTAATATTTATTATAAGGAAAAATTAATCCATAACTATATGATAATCTCAAGATTATATTGAGTTAAGCTTCTCATGTGTATCTATTAAACCCTATCTAAACATTTACCCTTCATAGTACTACGATTGTTTATATAGCAGATAATCTAAAGCATACTGGAGGATTTATTTAATGTCTCACTAAGATGGTATAGGTATATTGTAGCTTCTAAAATTAATAAATAAATAATTTGAAAGCAGTTGTTACATTCACTTTCAAGAACCTTTCAAGAACTCATTATTATAGATATAATATCACAGAGTACACACATATACATATGTTCTATGTGATAATATTTTATTTGCTTCTTTTTTTATATTACTTTGTGACTAGCTGACTCAGCTATGACTAGCTGACTCACCTAACAGTGAAGTGAAGAGTTTTTTTGTCAATATTATCGTACAAATGAGTGAAAGACCGAATGATCTGTAATGATTGAAACCAATCGATTTTACTGTTGATGTCATTATATGCTCTCTACATTTTTGTTTGCATCTGAGACGTCAAGTTGCAAAACGTTTTATCCTAAAAACGTTGTTTCGAGATAATACGCAAAAACTGTTATAGTAAATGTTTGAAGTTTTTATTTTACAAAAAAAACGCGTCCGTTGAGTGGAATCATTGTTTTGTGTCTGTTTTTTTCTAGAAGAGAAGAATAGATTTAAAGAAAGAAATAAATTTTGATATTCAATTTTTAAAGAGAAAAGAACACAAAAATCATTCGGATAAGGTGGATTTTGTTTTAGGATGCATATTGCTGGTTTTGATACAGCAAGATATTTGATATTTTTTTTATCATCACTTGGAATTATTAGGTATGCTATTTTATTAAAATTTAGTAAGGATTTGAAATGGATAAGACGTCAATAATAATATTATACTTCAGTAAAAAGCCTACAAAAAATGCGGGATTTGCAATAATGACAATAAAGCTGCAGTAACGTAATTTGTAATGAATTTTATATAGGAATAGGCGATTTTTGCTGCAGTTTGGGACTATGTTTAAGAATATTTTAGGGTCCACTATTAATATATGTCATTAGGCATTTTTTTTTAAATGGATAAGGTTATTTTTGCAACTTTATGCCTCATTTCAATTCAAGTATTTCCTATAATATATTTGTAGACTTTATTATGCTATTTTCCCACTATTTTCATTGATTTGCAGTGAATTTTTTTTTTTTAGAATTTAGAATGAGTGGGAGGGGGGTTAATCACTTCGACCTTACAGATCCATTGTGTCCCCCTTTCTTGAATCATAACTCATCATACAGTCCCAGGGCTTTGACAAAAGCCAGTATCTGGGACGGTTTTATAGAGGGTAGTTCTCCATCTCCAATATCAGTCGTACCAAAATTCATGGCACGAATGGTTGTCGTCTCGGCGCACTCAGTGATGAGGTGTACTGGTGTTTCACCACCTTCCCCACAGAATCTGCATTCGCCGTTTCTTCTTAGTTTCAATCTACTGAGGTGTTCATTGAGGAGACAGTGTCCTGTTAAAAACCCCGTGACAATCCGAAGATTGTTCTTACTCAGACCCAGGAAGATCTGTGATTTTTCTTGATCATAAGCCCTCAGAAACTTCTTATTTATATTATTATATTTATAATATTTGCAGTGGAAATCAATTATTATAAATAAGCTACAAGCGTGTGTGACGTGAGCTGTAACTTGCGGAAGACAACTGTGCCAAACCTAATTTATTTAAAAATTAATTTCCTGTATAACTTAGTTTTCCGTGATTTTATATTTAGTGAAGAAATCACTGAGAAAAGTCGCTTCCTTCTCTGAATTTTTTTTTAAAGTATAACCACATAAACTCGTTATGAAATGATCGGTTCGGGCCATGTTAGGGCTTTGTGCATGTGAAATAACTAATTACGACCTTTTTGGCGGGGTCAGAAATTTTTTATCCCGGAAAATGTCAAAAATCTGTCAAAAATGTATAACCATGTTTTTTTACCTTTCCTACGCGATAACTACTCCTAAACTAATCAACTTATTGATTGGGAACACATAGGCGGTGATAGCTAATTAGTAATTATAGTTCCATATTCAGCGTATTTTTTTTGGAAAATGGATTAAACTCAAACATTGACTTTATTGTATCATGGTTTTAGGCAAGCGAGAAACTTTTTTATTTGAAGGAATTTTTACATAGTATCTGCGTATGAAATAAAGAAAAACTATTGAAAAAGTTTTTAAAACTTGTTACAACCTTCTATTACTAATAGTTTTATAGTTATCCTAAACTAGATATATAGAATAAGCCGCGCGCGAGACCGATCGGCGCATCTTGCATTTTCTTTTAAATGAACGATTTTCAACAGCTTTTTTATACGTTTTTCTTGTTTTCAAAGAAAATTTATTATTATAATATAGGTACTTAATGATGTTCCAAATATGGGAACATTAACATCAACAAATATCAATAAATAATCAAGAAAAAAAACTTAAATACAATTTTTTTGTAATATAATTGCCCCAATTAAAAATATACGTAAATCAGAGAAATTTGTAAAACTACTTGACATTTAAAAAAAAAACTGAATAGTAACTACCGCAGTAAATTTTAAATTTAAAAACATTTCTAGTAATTTTCGGTGCAACCTCGAAGTAAAATTGTATGTAAATATACTTTTATAAAAAACTTGAAATTGCAATTTGCCAACTTTTCAAATATAGGCCAGCAATGGGTATTTGAAAACGGCAAAAATTTCTACTTTATAAGTTTGAAACTACAGAATAACTCGAAAAGGTATATTCTTTTTTTATTTCCTATATAATTTCATATACATTTGTATTTTTATCATCATTCTCAGCTCATACAACCATTTTCGATTATGGTGTAGCATCCCTCACATATTTAGATTCTCCCTTTATAATCGTGCCGATTGGTTGACTATTGTTGGCTATGCGGACCCAAGTTATCCCTGCTAATTTAAAAAAAAACAAATATTAAATTAACTGCGAAAATGAAAATAATATTTTCTGAATAAATATGATTTTAATTAGCAGCCAATAAAATTATTATAATCATTGAAAATACACCAACCCAAAACGTGTTATTATTTTGGACTTTTGTAAAAAAATAAAAATATTTGTTTTAAGTTAATTAAAAGATAATTTGAAATTTATTATTTACGTTATATATGAGCATAATATGTACGTATATCATACATATGACGAAAAACAATTAAATAAATATTATTTTAATATACCGGGTGCGTCTCAAAAGTGACTCACCCCCGAGGGGTGTCTCACTCGGGTAAAAAATGTACACGTACTGCCAAAATATCCTTCCACTGCTAAGCGACTGCCAATGACTATGAAGAAGACTGCCTATGACTGCCATGTAATTATTACAGGCGACTGCCATAAGACTGCCAATGACTGCCAGCGACTGCCAAGAATATGTACAGGCAATTCCAATAATGAGACACCCCTCGCTCACCCCTATAACTTTTTTATTTTTTTAGATAAAACCACGATATTTGGTATGTTAGTACATAGAAATAAATTGGGATTGGTTGAAATATTCAATTGTTTTCGGTCACTTCCGGTTTCACCGAAAATCACTATAACTTTTGGTTTTATATGGCACCCTCAGTATTTTTTTTACTTCCTTCGATAGAAAATGACACTCTGAATAGAATGATATATCATATGTCAGCCTTTGACATTTTCGCATATGGTTTATTTGAAATTGTAGCATGCGGTTCATAACGACAATTTGACTCGAAATACCCAGTGTGTGGTATCAAATTATTCGTAAAAAATGCTTTTCTGAAATATGTTAATGAGTCGCCCTCGTTCCATTTGAAAAAATTGAGATATGATTAAAAATACGATTTGGGCATCTTTTAACCGGTTAGAACAAGACACAAAAAACATTAGACGATCAGAACTATTTTTCCAAGGCTCCTTGATTAAAAATTAGCGTTTTTAACACAGTCACGCCACTATAGATCGAAATTTAAAATACAATTTGTTTTTGAGCAAATATGTCAAAAGTTGACGTATGATATGTCATTCGATTCATAGTGTCATTTTCAATCCAATAAAGTAAAAAAATGCAGAGAGTGCTATTTAAAAATCAAAAGTTGTAGTCATTTTCGGTGAAACAGGAAGTGACCGAAAACAATTGAACAGCCCCGGATCTACAATTTTTTTGAACCGGGGCAAAAAATTGATAGTTGCCCCCTCTCTCCAGCGTTTGCAATAAATTAATTTAAAAAACTTACAAATATCTAGACATAGGTAGGCATTTTTCGTAAACGGGACAGAATGAGCCCTTAAGCTTCATTCAGAACCTCCAAATTAGTGGAATAAATTAGTGGTTTCAATTAGCGTACAAGTTTGTTCCTTTAATTTCAATGTAAGCATTCAGAACGTCTAAATTAGTGGTAGTCATTTTTAATTAGTAGAAAAAGTAAACAAAACTTTTGACTTTTCTACTAATTATACTTCAAATTTTGCGGGAAATGTCATTTTGGCCATTGATTGGCATCCGTCAAGAGAAATCGTGGTTATAAATCAAAAGTTTACTGTTTTATAAGCTAAATATTTGGCTGTCTTTATGGATACAATTGACTACCGCAAGCTGTTGCTAGGATATTCTATTAATTTTAATTGTGTTTAAAAAAAAACATTGTGAATGATCGTAAACTAAAAAGTAAAAAGTGTAATAATTGAAACCGCTAATTTAGTCCACTAATTGCGAGGTTCTGAATGAAACTTTAGAATGTGTTCAAAAACTATATAACTGAGCGTTTTAAAATAAAATGAATACTTGATAGAAGAACGTAAGGTGCATACTAGGCGCTTTGTGGGGCAATTTTTTTTATTTTCAACCATATTATATTATGATTTTGGCGCCCCCTAACACAGGCGCCCGGGGCAGGTGCCCCGGTTTGCCCCCCCTTAGATCCGGAGCTGCAATTGAATACATTAATCAATACCAATTTATGTCATATACTAACGTACCAAATCTCGTTTTCTCATCTAAAAAAATAAAAAAAGTTTAGGGGTGAGTCGTTTTGAGATGTACCCGGTATATTTAGTTAAATGGGTTACGATACAGTTGAAAGTTTGTTTTCACATTAACTACAGGCGATGAAGTTTCCATATTTAATATAAAATATTGAACATTACGAGCTAACGAATTATTGTTTGTGGGTAAACTATTATTGTATGTGGACTATTGTCAAATTACGCTACAATTTGAAGTATATTATTGAATTAACACTAATTGATAATTTGAAATTGCACAATTCAATTCAAATCAATATATTTGTTTACCCTAATAAAACGTAATAGAACTATAGTTGGAAACTTTATTAATTAATATCTATGTAAATTTATAATTTTCTGTAAATACACACATGTAGGTATATTATACATTATTTTACTGATTTTTTCCTGCATTAATGATTACTAACATTTCAATATTTAATTATTTTAATGCTATCATTGTACAAAAATATCATTATAATCAATCAATATTAAAAACGTTGTATTCCAGTTTTGAATAAAAAACATTAATATAATTATTTACAGCTATTAGAATATCTTGAAAACATGTTGTTTTAAAAAACTGCGTATTCAAAAAATACCAAAATGCATTATTGAAAAATTATGTGTAAACAATTTTGTTACAATGTTTTTGGTTGCACGTGGCTTCAAACCATAATTGAACAATGCAAATGCTTACAATAATAATATACAGTATTGGCCAAAAGTGGATGAACCAATACCAATAATTGCGAAGAAAATCAGATTTGAGGTGTTAAATATCAAAATTATTTTATGTACCTTTGTATGTTAAAAGTTTAATACATTCTCACCAAAATACTACAAACAAATATAAATTCTTCTGTTAGTCTTATCATTTATAGATAAGAATTGGCAAATATTGCTTTTTTGTCTTGGCCAAAAATAGATGAACCAAATATTTTTCAAAATCGTTAGTTTCATTTGTTCTGCTTTTATGAACAATTGCGATTTAAAAACATTTGAGCTCTTGTGATATATCATGCCACGTGGAATTAACTAGTCTGCAGATCTTAAGTTGCGAGTAGTGAATGCTTTTAAGGATGGTTTGAAGCAATCGGAAATCGCTAAGCAATTACGCCTTGGAAAATCAGCGGTACATTATATTTTAAAGAGATATAATGAGAGAGGAGATGTCTCTATAAAAGAAAACCAGGACGACCTAAAAAGTTGGTCCCAGTATGATAAAAGCCATAAAACGAATTTCTTCACAAGATCCATTTTTGCCGTCACCGAAGATAAAAGCAAAACTTGAAGAAATGGGCTATCCACCAGTGAGTACAAGGACGATCCGACGTAAATTAGTTGACCAGAAGTTGTTTTCCCGAAGACCCGCCAAGAAACCACTGCTATCAAAAAAAAATTTGAAGGCCCGATTAGCATTTGCCAAGGAATATCAAAACTGGACTGTGGCACAATTGAAAAAAGTTTGTTTTAGTGATGAATCAAAGTTTAATTTGGTGTCATCAGATGGTATTCAACATGTAAGAAGACCTCCCAACACAGGATTGCTACCAAAGTACACGCGACCCACTGTAAAACATGGTGGGGGCTCAATCATGGTATGGGGGTGTTTTTCTGGGTATGGGATGGGGCCTCTCCATAAAATTGAGGGCATAATGGATCGGTTTGGCTACAGAGACATTTTACAAAACCTTTTAGTGCCTTATTTGGAGGAAAAAATGCCAGTTGTACACTACTTCCAATATGATAACGACTCTAAACATGCCTCACAATTGGTTAAAAGGTTTTTGGAAGATGAAATGGTGACTGTTCTTAAATGGCCATCGCAATCCCCAGACCTGAATCCAATAGAAAATTTATGGGAAATTCTAGATCAACACATTAGGACCAAATTCTACAAAAATAAGCAAGAATTATTTGCAGCTTTGGAAGAGTCTTGGAAAAATATCGATTTTTCTATAATTGAAAATCTTCTGGGATCCATGCCTAAGCGATGTCTGAAAGTAATTAAGAATAAGGGTTATTACACTAAGTACTAGTAAATTATAAGTTAATTTTTCAGTTTTTGTTAACATAAGATTTTTTTTATTAAATATATATTTTGTTCATCTACTTTTGTCCAATAGTTTTTTCAATTTAAATTTTTTGCTACCTTATTAAAGCACATTTTAAAAAAACAATGCTATTTATTTTTATAGCACTGACACTAGACTTCAAGTAAATATAGCTCAAATTTAAATTTTAAACATATTAGGAAAAACCCATTATTTTAACAAAGTTCATCCACTTATGGCCAATACTGTATAGACCACATTTATTTGGAGTGCTTCAAGTAATAAAGTAAAAAAATACCGAGGGTATCACTTAAAAATCAAAAGTTGTAGTCATTTCCGGTGAAACAGGAAGTGACCGAAAACAATTGAATACGCCAATGAATCCTAATTATGTCATATACTAACATACCAAATCTAATTTATTAAAAATAAATAAAAAGTTATAGGGGTGAGCAACTTTCGAGAAACACCCGGTATAGTACTACATATCAGAATTTGCTTTATCCTAATCTTGGTAATACTAATGAGATTAGTGGAATACATAGTAACAGTCTCTCTTAATTTCCTTAAAAGTTTATTCTGCGCATAAAAAAAGATTAATTACACTTTCCCTCCCTCTGACCTTTTTTTTAATCTTTTTCTCTATTTGTCTTAATTAACTGTTAATGTATTTTCCCTTTTTGTTTTATTTAATTTTAATTCTTAGAACCTTTGCATGAAGATTTATTTTATTATTTTTTCTTTCAGTTAATTTTCTATTTTCTCTTAAAAAAAATAAGATATTCTTTATGTGACAAACACCAACTTATTGCCAGTTATTTCAATAATTTTAACACCAATTCTGGTCAAAAATTAACCTAAAATTACGAGGCGCTGAAGGTAATTTATAGAAACTATTACCACGCTATTACATCGATAACGCTTTTATACTTTTTTACTATTCAGCGGGAATTATGTTTTTGCTGGTGAATAATTATTATAACAATCACTTAATTAACGTCAACTAAATACCTAATATCCTTGATTGCCTTTGATTAAAATTTTTCTATCATGTTTATAAAAGGTTTTTGTGTGATTTTATCGGATCGAACAAAATTGTTTATAAAAGTGGTATAAATAAATAATAATACAATGGTAAAATAATGATATCTATGGAAGATTTATTACATAAGAGGTGTATTCAATGGATAAGTATTTAGAAAAAATTGAAATGAATGAAATTTTATGACTTCAAAATAAATTTCCGACCTTTTAATTCAAAAAAGTGATCAAGTTTTTCGATTATTGTGTCAAAAAACACGATATTTTTTTTTTCTTTTTCTTCTTGAAAATTTACAAGCCTTTTTTAAATCTAAAGATTTCTCAATGTAAAATATTACTGCTTTTCAGTACAACTATAATGTTGGAACGAAAAAGGAATACTTACATAATAATTATTTATTTTTGCCCGGTGTTAAAAGCAAGGTTAGAATTTGACCGTAATCGGATGAAGCGTGGCTAACGTCATATTCAAGGCCTGACTGTTTTGACAGTTCTACCGAAGTGGTCCAGAATTAGTAGTCGTAAACAAACCAATTGTTTTCATTAGTTTCGCAACAAATCTGTGTTTTTACGCGTTGCTATGCTAATAAAATTATACTAAATAATTTTGAGTGAATAGTGAACTATCTAGATCCGATTCATAACATCGTACCCACGAAAAAAACCATACTTTCGGTAAAAATTATAGTAACACCGGCGATGCCGGCTGTGTGTCCGGACTAGGAAAAAGTTGGGGAATTTATATAAAAACATAATTAATAGCGTTAGTGTTAGTGTATAGTGTTAAACCAACGTAAGTGACGTGTATTTTTATGTAAAACAGTTTTCGTTTCTTTATTTTTACTTTGTGAAATAAAAAATTCCGCGACATTGTTCTGTGCCTGTGCCTTGTAGCAGCAATTATAATAAGTCCTCAGGATCTGTCTACATTCTCCTTCCCAACAATATTAACTGTAACTAGGTCACGTCCAAAACCTACAGAACATGCTGTGCCTACAATTTTTCCAAATCAACTCTCTTATGGACCCTCTGTGCATGTTCCCATAAAAAGAAAACAAGATTTGGAAATTCAGGATGAAATAAATATTGAAAAGTATTATTATTATTATGAAATATATATTATTATTATGAAATGGCAATATATTTTAAAGAAATTAAATGAATTTGTACTTTATTTCAGTATTTTATATAAAAAAATGATATATTTACCTTTTTATTTACGATTTATGGAGTAGGTTAGTTGATTGAACATCGAACTATAAATTACTTAATGTTAATAGTTAATTCTATCTGATATCCACATTTTTTAAATATGTTAGGCAAATTTTTACAATTATTTTTAATTAAACTTTAAAATGTATTCTGCCGTTATCATATACAATACATTTTCTTAACTTGTCGATAAACATATAGTTTTCAAATTTTTTAATATTGGGAAACTTTTTACCACAGGTATATTATTACTAGTTGCTAAATACTCGCTAACGCAATTTTAGGACACGCTTTATATTATCTAGATTTTATTTTGTTCATCTTATGCTGTAGTTTATTTCATATTAATATTCGTGCTTTAGATCTAAATTTTAATGCTATTTAATTACTTTAACGTGATAAAAAGTTAATGTTATTTTTTAATACCTTTCTGTATAATATTTTTCATATTTATATCTGGCAAAACTATCAATAAATACTATTATTTATGCAAAAACTATATGCAGTACCATATGGCACAATACAAAAGCCGGACTAGTGCGGTGACGTCACAAATCGATGTTCTGGCCTGTATGTCATGTTGGTTATGGATGAAGTAACAGACCAGGTGCGTCTCAAAAGTTTATTTTTCAAATAAAAAACGAGATTTGGTAGTAGACAGTTAGTATATGACATAAATTAGAATTCAAAAAAATCCTTTATGGGTATTTCGCCAAGAAAATCTACAAAATAAAAACATTAATTTTATATTAACAGAACGTCAACGGTTTCTTGTAAACGTATCTGTTTTAAAAAAGTAAAGTGTTCTCAAATAATTGAATTTAAATATTTTAAATAGTTTTTTTCTTTACTCTTTATATTTTTTTTGCTTCCGACGACGGAAAGAGATAAACTTTCGGAAACGTTAAGCATTTTTTTCTTTGTTAGGCAAATTTGTATAACTGTAAACATAACTTCTGACAAGCAGTTTCCGTTTAGGTTTAACGCAGAAGTGTTTACAAAAAAAAAACTATTTTATTTTGTAGATTTTCTTGCAATGCAGTGGCGAAATACCCATATTGGATTTTTTTGGAGAGACATTTTTTTTTCTTAAATTTTGAGAACCACTGGATCTTTTCTGGATTTTCTTTCTTGTAAATTTAATTTACTACCTATGTATGTTGCCATATTATCAAGAAATTATATTTTTTAACTAAAAACAAAAAAAAATTCCAAAAGATTTTTTCAAAAATTTCCAAATTTTCATTTTTTTTTTCGCGAAAAAACCTCATAATCGTGTTTGTGGGGTCAAAATCCCTAAAAATAATTAAAGCCTACTTACGTACGTAAGTGTACTTACATATTCCTTTAGTGTTACTAAATGTCATCACCATGTTTAAAAACACCGCGAAACTTTTTTTCCAGTTCAAAATAAATAATCACTATCAGTTTATTGCCACTTTCGAGCATCAATCACGTCAAACTAGAGAAACGAACACACTAGCGAACTCAACAGAACCATCGCGCTTTCTGTTTAAACACAATATGCCGATGATATTAAAGTAACTCAGTTTAAAAAACATAAATTTGCCATTAAAACAATTAATTTAATTATGTCGAATGTCATTAAGACTGAGTTCGCCGTATGCGCGAAAACAATTTTATGAGCCGGGAATACATATCGGCAAATTGACCGGTAGAAATATTTACATAAACAATACAATAAATGTAATGAGGATATTAAGTAGGTAGAAGTACTTTGAACCGTAAAAAGTTTTTCAATATCCTATATACGTTAACATTAACAAAAAAAAACTACAATGAAAAACGTCAGAACAAAATGTAGGTACCAAAAAATTAATTATTATTTTATGTAAAACAGCACTGTGTCCAATCCACGGATACGAATGTTTCAATGGTTCTTTTTAAGTAATGGAGATAGACAAACTTTACTGCAGAACATAAAGATACCCAAGATATACAAACCAGGTATAAACAGAAAAATGCCTAGTGTTCAACTTATTTATTAAACAAGTTTATTAAGAAAGATTGTTTTATATGACTATTATACAGGGTGGTCTGAACTGTCCTAAAATGCTTAGTTTTGGAGATACAGGGTGTAGAAGTTTCATTTTTATTTTGATTTTTTCCAAATAATTTCTAAAGTAACGTCAATATTCGGATAGAAATTGATGTTCTCTGACATGAGAAATTTGATTTTGATGTCAGTATGACTCCTACTTGTAGAGGGCGACACCTACATATTTTTAACTGGTTTTGATGAGTAATAACTTTTTGTCCGTACCAGTATAAAACTACTGAGTAAAAAAATATAAATTTTCGACGTTTTTTACATAAAAAAGGTCTCTTGGTAAAAATCGCTGCGAGGAATGGTTCTCGAGATATTTGGAATCGAAATAATAAATACCTGTCATCATTGACATAAATAATTAAACATGTTGAGACTAAATAGTTATTAGACTGAAATCATAAATTTGAAATGATTTTGTGTCAAAAGTTCAACAGAAACTGTTTTATCGTCATTTTTTTCGAGGAAAAATTTATGATTAATTTAAAAAGATAAAAACTTCCCAAAAATTTATCATTTCTCAACATGTTTATTTTTTTGTCAATAATGACTATTCTCAATATCTTGAGAATGGTTGTTCGTAGCGATTTTTACCAAGAGACATTTTTTACGTAGAAAATCACGTAAATATATATTTTTTTACTCAGTAGTCTTATACAGGTACGGACAAAAAGTTATTGCTCTTCAAAACAGTTAAAACACATGTATGTGGCTCCCCCTGCAAAAAGAAGTCATATTAACATCAAAATCAAATTTATCATGTCAAAAAACTTCCAGACACCATTTTTCATTCATATATTGACGTTAATTCAGAAGTTATTTAGAAAAAATCGAAATAAAATAAAATTTCTACACCCTGTATCTCCGAAACTAAGCAATTTAGGACATACATTTATACAAACTTTTTTACTTATTTTTGTTTGCAGAATATGCTGCCGAAGTTTCCGGAATACACTGCGGACCACCCTGTATAATAATAGTATTTCCATAAATTACAAAAAATATTTTTACACCACTTTTTATTTTTGTTTCAAGATTTTAGTAGTTTTATATATTTCAAATTGGAAGAAAAAGATCTTTCAATGAAAATTTCACACCTCTACTTTTCAACCAATAACATGCTTTAATGTTGACTAGTTACCATGGCAACTGAAAAAATTTCCGGAAATTTTTTCGAGGCGCCACGAAACTTTAGTGGGAATTTTTTGACAGTTGAAAAGGTAAACATAAGATCTACAATCATAATGTGAATGAACTACAATGTCTATATATTGAAATATTACCCATTTGAGTTTTAGTATTTGATGTAACTAATAAAAAATATAGTTCTGCCGCTTTTATTTAACTAAAGCTGGTATTTTTCTATTTAACGAAATATGATGGATATATCTATATGATTTTTTTAGAATTTATTTCATGTTGAATTATCTTCAATGCCAAATCTTTAATGATATCGACTAATATAGCAAAATAATAACGAAACACATTTAGTAATTATAGGTTTTATTAATATTAAAAACACAATTATTGTAAATGTTTGTAGGCTGGCTTGAATTGGTGGTTTGAATCTGGGTATTTTCTGTTTTATTTTGCATTGTGCTCTGATCATGATTGAACTGGCTAGTACTTGATGAAATGCTCCTCATGGATTCAATCATCTGTTGATGATGTTCAGCGTCCAACTGTAAGTAAGGTTTGATCGACTGACTATTACTATGTCCAGTAATTTTAATGAGCTGTTGTTCACCAACTCCTTTCTTGGCCAAATTCGAAACAGCTGTTGCTCTTGCAGAATGATTGGTTATTTTAACTTTTTTAGTGTCAATTCCTATATCTGAAGCTGCTGATTTAAACCATGAAGATACAATGTTCTTACCAACTGGGCTATTCTTGTACCATCCTTTCGAATTGGGTTGATTCCAGTATGGGTTTGGTGTTAAGAATAGTCTGTCGGTTTGAATAAGATTTCCCCTTTTTTCCATCAACTTTCTAAACAAGCGAACCGGACACATTTGTGGATTTTCGAAATTTCTAATCAACCATTTACTATCCGACAGTTTTTTAGAACCACCTTGTGTGGTTTTAGAGAAAATTGGATTATATTCTATCCGACCTTTTGGGTTTCCGAAATTATCAGTTTCTTCTTTGAAGTATTGGATACAAGCAGAATGTCCTTCCCCTCCTCTCCATGCCAGCTCATGTGAAACTATGTGAAAAAATTTACGCTGCAACCCATCTGGAGTATTTTCATCCCACATTTCAATAATTTTTTTGTATTCGTCACTGGTTAAGGCTGAAGCACTCACTTTTCTTTTTGCTGAATCTCTCTGTAGTATTTTGCGCTTAGCATCGCGTGCAGCTCTGGCGGTCACAAATTCCACATCAGAAAACGGATTAAATTTTATTTTATATTTTTCGTAATAAATTTCTTGCAACTGCTTAGCAGTAGAGTTCCACATCACTTTGACCACACTTTCCTTATAATCTTCAAAATTTTTCTTTTTCATATTAAATGCGTAGTCCTCCAGTATAGTAGCCAGCTGTACTACACTCATACACTCATGAATATTATACGACTTTTCATCACAAAATTCAACAAACTGTTTCCATACACTTGATTTTGATTTTCGGGTGTTATCTGGTTTTATATTTTCAATTTCTTCTTTAATGACTTGTTGGTTTACTTTTCCAAATCGCGACATTTCGCTATACACTTCTTACTCTACGTACAGACGTTTTAAAACTAGTAATAGCTTAATGACAGAATCGCAAACAAAAATGACAAAACACATATATGTCAAAAACATCAATACCTTGGCCAACTTAACAAATTGAAATTATTTTAAAATATCATGTTGGATTAATATTTTTTTTCAAATTTAGGTGTGTGAAATTTTCTTACTGAATACCACGCAAGCTTAAATTATTCCTGGAAATTTTCTTTCGGGCACGAATATTTTAGGAAAATTATCCCTCGTCTTCGACTCGGGATAATTTTCAAAATATTCGTGCCCTCAAAAAAATTTCCGAAAATAATTTAAGCTCTTGTGATATTATAAGTGAAAATTTCAGGTATAGAGGGCGTTCCATCAAAAAAAGGGAAGTTTTTTCCCTTGACTTTCTGATCATTGTTTTTAAAGTTTATTTCACTTTCTGGAGATTCAGGTAAAACCTTACAACTCCTGTATTTAAGGTTCTTTGTTACCTCCTATAGGTGAGCCTTTAGAAAGTAATGCACTAAATATTTCTGAAACCCCTGTATACGGGACGCGTCTCAAAAGTGGCTCACCCCCAAGGATACTATATAGATAAGGATAGTTCGATTCCTATCTTCCTGCACTGTCAGTTTTTTTACGTCATCTACTGACCGAGTTGAAGTTGGCGCTAAAGATTTTAGACAGTGACAGTTATTTTTGCATTTGACGGACGAGCGCACAGTGCGTTGGAAGATAAATTTAGCGGGACAAAAGCGTTTGGTTAGAAGTAAGCCAAAAAAATGTGTACTGATAAGAATAAATAGTAGACATTCCAATTGATACAAAAATGCATGAATATTCTTTGTATTTCGATACATTTTTCATCAACCAAATTTGGTCGTTTTCTGCTAAGCAAGGCAGAGATCATACGAAAACAAAATATTTACAAGTGCTTATACAAGAAAGCCAAATTATGTTGAAGATTGCCAAAGGTATGTACTTTTCTATTGTACGTATATTATTTGTTAAAATCCTTCGTGCCTTTGTTCTGCAGATATCAAACTTTCACTTTTTTTTCAAATAGCGATATATTGAATGATGTAGACCTTTTGAGTTACCAATAGTTACCACAGGTAGTCACAGTCACAGGGAGTTCAAGCTTAACAGGTGAATGCCCAAAAAAGATTCATTTCAATCGGATAGTATAAAAACAAAACAACTCCATCAAAAGGCACTGAGTTTAAAAAATTGTCTTAGAGACTTACTATATTTGAATTTACAATTACCGAGTGTTAAAATTAAAATTAAAATATCTATCTTATTTATTATTTTCAAAATAAAATATATTTTTTTAAAATAAATTATAGAGTTCACATTATAATTATAGTGTCACAAGATTACAAATTAATTTAAAAAAAACTGCTAAAGAGTTTTTTGATATCATAATTTTATGTATTTGGCAATAGTTTACAATACGGTTTTTGTGTGTCATGTACGAATAATATCATAGTTTTATTATCTTGTATTTATTTATTAATAAATTAAGTTGTTAATAAATAAATAAATTTAACCATATAGTTGCTATATATTAGACCATTTGCTACGTTCTTAGATTTTAAGTCCCAAACATTGCCCTTGAGATTTTGTCCCGCTAGAATAACCATCCGCCGCACTGTGGAGCGCTGGTCAGCGCGTAACGTAGCATTGGCTCATCCCTTAACTTTTTTTACTTCTTCAGATAAAAAATCGAGATTTGGTATGTTAGTATATGACAAGATACGTAGTAGTATGTCAGTATATGACAAGCTACATAAGATTGATTGACGTATTCAATTGTTTTCGGTCGAAATGAATACAACTTTTGATTTTCAAATGGCATCCTTGGTATCTTGTTACTTTATTCGATAAAAAATGACACTTTGAATGGAATGACATATATATTAGCATGATATATATAGGAATGACATATATATTAGCATGACATATATATTAGCATGACATATATTTTAGCATGACATATATATTAGCATATGTCAACTTTTGACATTCTTGAATATGGGTTATTTGAAATTGTAGCATGGAGTTCATAACGACAATTTGACTCGAAATACTAAGTGTGTGGTACCAAATTATACTTAAAAAATGTTTTTTCCGAATATGCTAATAAGCCACTCTTGTTCGGTTTGAAAAAATTAAGATATAATCAAAAATTCGATTTGTGCATCTTTTAACCAGCAAGGACAAGACACGAAAAACATTAAACGGTCAAGTCTATTTCTTCAAGGCTCCTTGATTAGTGTTTTTAACGTAGCCATGTCACTCTAAGTTTTAAGTGAAAATGTCAAAAATGTCATATGATATGTCATTCTATTCAGAGTGTCATTTTCTATCGAAAAAAGTAAAAATTTAAAAATCAAAAGTTGTAATCATTTCCGGTGAAAGAGGAAGTGACCAAAAACAATTAAAAACGTCAATCAGTCCTAATTTATGTCATATCCCAAGTAGCATTTTCACGACTTGCGACCACATGTTTACTAAACACAACGTTGGATTAATTACAAAAAATAGTTAGCTCCCTACCTTGGGTATTAAAATAAATTTAAACGTTTTTATAACGTTGTGCCGACGTTGGACTAGTACTACAGCAAAGTAGAAGCTTCTGCGACGTCGAATAAACGTTGTCTTGTAACCTTTTTTGCTTAAGTGATCTTTAGGTGATTCGGACAACTTGGGTTACAACGTTGGACAATATAGAGTTTTCCGACGTCAGTTTCAGGACTTATTCCAACGTTATGCAAACGTCGTCTGTTTTACTAATTCCAACGTTGTTTAGATTTCCTTATTCTTACGTTGGTAGGACGTCGAGTCACTACCTTTTGCAACTGTATTGAACCATAACCTTAAATTTTAAATTTTCACTTCATTGTTCTGTTCAGTCAGACAGTTCAGTGCTGTTTTTGTTTTTATAAAAAACTTAATTAAAATGGGACATAAGAAAAGGTACATATAAAACTAAATTTAAATATACATCGACATATTTTACCGATAGTTTATCCACTCCCTCGTTTATTTATATTATAGGGGCGGCACAAGCTAGACTCTAGGATGACTAAATTAGGCAATCTTGCGACTAGTATACCTACCTGTTAAGGCCGAACTGCGACTTTATTAGTCCAGTATGCGACTACTCGAACTACTCCATCTTAATCTCCAAAACAACAAAGTGAAAGCCGCCATGTTGTTAAATAAGAAAATGTTTCGTTCCTAAAATAGCAATTCCTGCTTTTTGAATACATTAACTTGAAATATTTGACCCTAAAAAACACGCCGAAACAATTTTTTCGACTGCGAATAAATTATTCTCATTTTACTAAAATAAAAAATTCAAGAAAATTTTTAAAACTTCTTTAATTTTAAGGCCATTACATTAGTATTTTTCAAAGTAGAAACAATACATTTATCAATAAAGTTGTTTGCGTTTAACTTTTTTGCCTTGGGTAACGAGTTACAGAGTCGGTTAAAGTGTTTCAATAATTATGATCTTCAAACATCCTCCACACTTAAATACTTTTGTTTTGTTTTCCTTCACTGCCATCTGACATAATATGTCTCTAACTAAATCATAAAAATAATATTTTTACTATAATTATCCCAATTTAGGATAAAACGCGACTTAGACGCCATATTAGTTTTGTATTTCTGTGAATTAGGATTTTAAACAACGTTGCAGTTTGTACTAAATTAGGCTGCTAGCCAACGTCGGTATCCAACGTCGTTTCGACCCAAAAATTATTCTCCAAACTAGTGCAGACTAGGGTTGGCACGAGGTTGTGCCGACGTTGCGCCCCGACGTTTGGTCGCGTGACACAACGTTGTCCCGACGTCCAAATGCTGATTGGGATACTAATATAGGAAATCTCGTTTTGTTATCTGACAAAATAAAAAAGTTAAGGAGTGAGCCACTTTTGAGACGCACCTGGTATAATATTTTTCTATTATATTTCATAAGAACAAAAGTTTAAAAAAATCCATAATGTCCCTATAAAATCTGTTCAAGTACTTATATTTATTGTTATGTTGTCCTTTAACAGCATATCTACTACTGAATAATTCAGTTGGGCCGAAAAACCCTGGGATGCACTGCGGATTTCACATTCCTTGTTGATTTATATCAACCTGTGTTTTTACAACTACCTACTTGCAAATATAGTAGATTTTGACATAATATTTTATTTAACAAAATTTTATAAGCGTTAACTACCTACTAAACTCACCTTTGCTCATGTTTTACATAAAAATTAGACAACAAATCCATTAAACTAGATTTATATTTGAAATAATAATAAATCTCTTTTAAACATATTTTAATTTTCCTGAAAATACTAGGAAATAACGACAGTTACATAAAATTACAGTGCATGGTCTAAATCAATTTAACTGAAGTTATCAGGGCAGCTTTTTGATTTATTCATACTTAATAGACGAATAAACTAGCTGAAAACCGTCAGAGACACGACGGATTCAAAAGTACACTCTCTGATTTATACATTTTTAATACTTTAATAGACAGTCTTGGGAATTTATTTCTAAAACGAGATCTTGCAGTTGTTTTTGGAAAAATGTTTTTTTAATTAATAAAAATCCAGATATTTGCTTTATGTGTACAAATATTTTTTTTTCAAACTTATTATTTATTAAGTATGAAAGTGCGAAAATATATTATTAAACTGACATAAAGTGTTAAATTCAACGAGCCTAACCGTAGTTTCTTGATATACCGGGAGCGACTCAAAAGTGGCTCGCCCCTATAACTTTTTTATTTTTATCAGATAAAATAACAAGATACCCTAGTAGCATTTTCACGAATTGCGACCACATGTTTAATAAACACAACGTTGGATTAATTACAAAAAATAGTTAGCTCCGTACCTTGGGTATTAAAATAAATATAAACGTTGTTGTGACGTTGTGCCGACGTTGAACTAGTACCGTATGATCGAATAAAAACGGCGTCAACGATGGCTATGAAATGAAGATCGCTGTCATTTTAAATGTAAAATTATATGGGAAATGTCATCGATCGTCATTTCCAAGCCAACTGGACGCCGATTTTTTTCGATCATACGGTACTACAACAAAGTAAAAGTTTCTGCGATGTCGAATAAACGTTGTCTTGTAACCTTTTTTGCTTAAGTGATCTTTAGGTGATTCGGATAACGTAGTTACAATGTTGGGCAATAAAGAGTTTTCCGACGTCACTTTCAGGACCTATTCCAACGCTATGCAAACGTCGTCTGTTTTACTAATTCCAATTTTGTTTAGATTTCCTTATCTTCCTCTTAGTTGGTAGGACGTCGAGGCACTACCTTTTTGCAACTGTATTGAACCATAACCTCAAATCTTAAATTTTCACTTCATTGTTCTGATCAGTCAGACAGTTCGGTGCTCTTTTTGTTTTTATAAAAAAATCTTAATTAAAATGGAACATAAGAAAGGTACATATATTTAGAATAGGTATAGAGGGCGGCACAAGATAGACTCTAGGATGACTAAATTAGGCAATCTTGCGACTAGTATACTACCTGTTAAGGCTGAATTGCGACTTTATTAGTCCAGTATGCGACTACTCGAACTACTCCATCTTAACCTCCAAAACAACAAAGTGAAAGCCGCCATGTTATTGAATAAGAAAATGTTTCGTTCTTAAAATAGCAATTCCTGCTTTTTGAATGCATTAACTTGAAATATTTGACCCTAAACAATACGCCGAAACAATTTTTTCGACTGCGAATAAATTATTCTCATTTTACTAAAAAAAAATCAAGAAATATTTTAAAACTTCTTTAATTTTAAGGCCCATTAGTATTTTTCAAAGTAGAAACAATACATTTATCAATAAAGTTGTTTGCGTTTAACTTTTTTGCCTTGAGTAACGAGTTACAGAGTCGGTTAAAGTGTTTCAATAATTATGATCTTCAAACATCCTCCACACTTAAATAATTTTGTTTTGTTTTCCTTTACTGCCATCTGGCATAGTCTCTAACTAAATCATAAAAATAATATTTTTACTATAATTATCCCAATTTAGGATAAAACGCGACTTAGACGCCATATTAGTTTTGTATTTCTGTGAATTAGGATTTTAAACAACGTTGCAGTTTGTACTAAATTAGGCTGCTAGCCAACGTCGGTATCCCAACGTCGTTTCGACCCAAAAATTATTCTCCTAACTAGTGCAGACTAGGGTTGGCACGAGGTTGTGCCGACGTTGCGCCCCGACGTTTGGTCGCGTGACACAACGTTGTCCCGACGTCCAAATGCCGCTTGGGTATAATAACAAAGACTTGGTACATTAGTAAATGACATAAATCAGAATTGATTGACGTATTCAGTTGTTTATGATCACTTCCTGTTTCACCGGAAATGACTACAACTTTTGATTTTCAAATGACACCTTAGGTATTTTTTTTACTTTATTCGATAGAAAATGACATTCTGAATAGAATGACATATCATATATGTCAATTTTTGACATTCTCGCCTAATAAAAAATTGTATTTTAAATTTCAATCTAGAGTGCCATGACTATGTTAAAAACGTTAATTTTCAATCAAGGAGCCTTGGAAAAATAGATTGGATCGTCTAATGTTTTCAGAGTTTTGTCCTGGCCAGTTAGAAAATGCTCAAATCGTATTTTTAATCATATCTCAATTTTTTCAAATGGAACGAGGGTGGCTCATTAGCATATTTGGAAAAGGCATTTTTCTACGAATAATTTGATACCAAACACTTGGTATTTCGAGTCAAATTTTCATTAGGAACCGCAAGTTATAATTTTATATAAACCAATATGTCAAAAGTTGACATATGATATGTCATTCTATTCAGAGTGTTATTTTCTATCGAATAAAGTGAAAATATACTGAGGGTGCTATTTAAAAATCAAAAGTTGTAATCATGAAACAGGCGAAACCGATGAAACAGGCAGTGACCGAAAACAATTGAATACGTCAATCAATACAAATTTATGTCATATACCAACATACCATATCTCGTTTTATTAACTGAAAAAATAAAAAAGTTAGCCACTTTTGAGACGCACCCGGTATAATTACATACAAGGTATTATATTAAATCATTTTAGATCATTAGTTCGATCGTTTGAAATTATTGTTTAAAAAATTATTTGTGGGCTTTTGAAATGTTTTATTCGGAGTAAAAATTTTGTGTCTCGCCTGTATGTCAATGAGGCTGTGCTCGCCACAAAAAGTGTCATATTATTTTAATATATACTCTGTTTTTTTTCTCAGGTAAGATTTCGACAGACGATGACAGAAGAAAAGCAGATGACGTCCCATACCAATCTATTTATTTTACTAAAAAAAGTTTCTAATAATTTTTAAGTTATCTATGGATGGGTTTAAATATAAATCCGTCATGCGTCGTGTCTTGTTGTTTTTAACCAGTTTTATTGGTTTATTTAAAAAATGACAGATCGTATTTCAATTTTATTGGTTTGACGGAACGATGAACGACAAACGGACGCCGATGCGTATGAACTCACCTTTAGATTTTGTCATTTTGACGCTTGTCAAAGTCTTGCCAAATTATAGGTTATAATTTTGTGTCAACTTTTGTTAAATACCCTGCGTTTTGGAAGATGATGCATTTTGATTCGTATTATTACGTGTGTTTTGTGTATTTTGAAGTCAAGTGGAGGAAAAATCGAGTGAAAATTAACTGTAGACCCAGGCAGAAAGTCTTACACCAATGAAGTTGCCATCGATAAAGTTTGTATACCATTTCGTCATAGACAAGTGCATCTCGTATATGGTAGAAGGATCAAACTAAACACATACTAAAAACTGGAGTAGCTGTAAAATATCGACATCACACGATAGACAAATAATGGATTTTAGTACTGCAGAAAAATAAAGTCAAAAGGTACTGGTTTAAAAAAATTAAGATTAAAGTTAATTAATCAACCTTTAAGGTATACAATTTGGTAGGTGTTATTATTAATAAAATAGTTTGTTTTATTTACCTATGTTGTTTTATTTATTCCTGTGGAATATTACAAATTTGTATTTGTACATAAGTTATATTGATAAATATAATCTCTCTCATAAATGCGGGTAGTTTCATAAAGCTTGAAAGTAAATAATAGTTCTTTTTTATATTTTTTTGGTATGTAGTGTCTTGTTCTTGTTTGTTTTGATACATACACATACCGTTTTTATTAAATAAAATAACTCGATTACATTTTTTCAGCTTTATACAGTTTTTTTCACAATATTTTGAAGTAACCACTTGTCATCTTGTCAATCAAATTTTAAATATATCCTGCTATGCGTTCCAGTTGTACCAAGTTATTTCTTTGTAAAATAAAATAAACTACTTTAAAATTAAAATGACAGACACATATATCACTGTCAAGGATCTTCTCGTTGGACAGACTATACTATTGTTATTCCGTTATAAATAAATTATTGGTTGTCTTGAGAAAGAATATATGACAGAAATGACATTTGACATGACAACATAATTTTTCATCAATTTCATGCCCATATTTTGATATAAAATAGCAAAACACTATTAAAATTATAACTATAAGATTAGGTAACGCTTTAGTAGTATTGTACAAACTATCAACATTTGAAATTGAATCAATTGAAATAACGATCCAGTCTATAATTTATTTAGGCTTAATGAAACATCAAAATAGCAGAAATGCATTAAGCATTGATTGGAGAGTGCACGTGGATAATGAAATGTTAAAGCTTAAACAAGCAAGCTTGAAAATCTATTCTCAGCTCATTCCTATATGTACAGGGTGGGTCAAATTCGACGCTTTTAAATGGAAACACCCTTTTCTATAGGAGAGAGACAAAAACTAATATCGATGTCTGGAGCTCAATTTTTGTCAAAAACATGATGGTGAAAACCACATGTCGATATCTGTTACCGTTTCGAAGTTACGGGGTGTTTTTCAAAAATGAGCATTTTTAACAAATCGCTGTAACTTTTTTGCTATGGAAAATTTTGTATTTCTATGAAAACATTTCCAAAGCATGTTTTTACGTAGAATTTAATGGTTTAAGTATAATTATTTTAAAATTAATAATTTAAGAGCTATCAACAGAAAAATTGATTTTTTATTTGGGACACCCTCTATATTTTTCATTAACTGGAAAGAATTTAAAATTACCTTTCCAAAAATCTAGCACACTTGATATTTTGTTATAATCCCCTTCGAAATACAGAATTATTAAAAGTTCGCTACTTTTAACTAGTAGGCTTTGGACCCCTTATTGATGATATGCCCTTAATTGAACTCGAAAATATATTTTTCCAGCAAGACGACGCACCGCCTCTGAACGCTGAAGTTGTCAGCAAATTTTTGTAGCCAATTTCAAGAATAATTCAATAGCTAACCAAGATCCCAGCCGTTGGCCGTCGAGGTCGCCTAACTTAGTGCCCATGGATCTAATCCTATGGATACATTTGCGGAAAAATAAAGGTTCCTTATTCTTCCGTATAATCGAGACAAGAATTAGAAATACTTAATAGTTATGAGAGGATCTCTTTCACCCCTACTGAGTTAATGAGTTCCGCGAGAAATTTTCAAAAACTGCCCCGTCTGTCCATAACAGAAGACGGCCGATATGTCAAACACCTGTAGCAAAATCTCATGTCTTGGTTTGCTATTTATTTTTATTGTTATTAGATATAGTTTAAATGTGTTGATGTTGGTTAAATATATTTTAAATTGTGATAAAGATCTCTCATAGGAAATATTATTTTCGTTTTAATTGATGCTCTCAGCTAAACTTTTTTTGCATTACAGCCGGTGCCGTGCAAAGCCTACTTATTTAAAGCGGGCGAATTTTTATATACTCTATATCTCGAAGAGAAATCGAGCAAAATATCAAGTGTGGTATATTTTTGGAAAGGTAATTTTAAATTATTTTCAATAAATTGAAAATATACAGGGTGTCCCATATAAAAAATCAAATTTTCTGTTGATAATTCTTAAATTATTAATTTTAAAAAAATTATACTTAAACCATTAAATTCTACGTAAAAAGGTGCTTTGGAAATGTTTTCATAAAAATACAAAATTTTCTATAGCAAAAAAGTTACAGCGATTTGTTAAAAATGCATATTTTTGAAAAACACCCCGTAACTTCGAAACGGTAACAGATATCGATATGCAGTTTTCACCATCTTGTTTTTGACAAAAATTGAGCTCCAGACACCGATATTAGTTTTTGTCTATCTCCTATAGAAAAGGGTGTTTCCATTTAAAAGCGTCTAATTTGACCCACCCTGTACAGAATGATACAATTTTTAATAATACAAATATACCGGGTGAAAACAAAAAACTTCTTCTATTTTTCAAAGAAGAAAAATTGAATATCATATAGTTTCCTGAAGAATTTTTATGAAGAATTTCGCACCCTCTTTATAATAATAATACTATATTTTTCTACCCCACCCCCACCATATTTCTACATACCTTCTGATCTATACTAATATATAAAATCCTTAAGTGACTGACAAACTGATTAATCACGATCCTGTTCAAACCACTCAACGTAAGAAGCTCAATTTTGGCATACAGGTTGATTCTAGGGTGTAGAGGTTCGATAAGAAGGGATTTTACCCTAACCGAAAATTCCAGTTCCAAGAGGGTTAAACCACCCCTCAAATATTACAATATTTTTTATTTAAAAAACGGTCAAGTTTCCGAAAAAACGCTTAAACACGTATATTTTATTTTGTTTTTTTAATTATTTTAAGATTTTTTAAAAATGTATACAGGGTGTTTCGAAAAATCTGGTCATTGATTAATCACAATCCTGCTTAAAGCGGTTGACGTAAAAAGATGATTTTTGGAAAACAGATTGACTTTAGGGTGTAGAGGTTCGATAAGAAGGGATTTTTCGAAACTCGAATTCTAAGGGGGTGAAACTATCCCTCAAATATTAAAATATTTTTTATTTAAAAACCGGTGAGTTTTTCGGATAAACACTTAAACACGTATATTTTATTTTGTTGTTTTACATATTTTAAGATTTTTTATAAATTTATACAGAGAGTTTCAAAAAATATGCCCATTGAGTAATCGCGATTCTGCTTCAACTGCTTGACGTTTAAAGCTGATTTTTGGCAAACGGATTGACTGTGGGGTGTAGAGGTTCGATAAGGAGGGGGTTTCTCGAACCTCAAATTCCAAGAGGGTGAAAACGCCCCTCAAATATTACAATATTTGTTATTTAAAAAACGGTTAGTCTTTCGGGAAAACGCTTGGACAAACATAATTTATTTGGTTTTTTTACATATTTTGAAATTTTTTAAAAAAATCATACAGGGTGTTCCAAAAAGTTGGGTAATTTTTTAACCACGATTCTGCTTAAACTGCTTGACGTAAAAAGCTTATTTTTGGCAAACGGATTTTTCGAAAATTCCAACGAGATGAAACTACCCCTCAAATATTACCAAGTTATATAATAATATCGCCATATTGTTTTTTCTCATGTTGACATAAATGTGAGAAAATTTTATCCAGTTTGTATGTTAATGGAAATTCTTGCTGTGCTTTATCATCACCATTACACATTATTAATTCGACGCGAACGAAGTCGCGGGTACACGCTAGTCATTTATAAGGGTGTTTTCAAGTTATTATTTTTAAAAATGGTGGGTATAATGGCTTTATTACAAGTTCAAATGTTGGCGAATGTTAAGGATTTTTTTGGATTTTGCAAAAATTGCAATAATTATATTCACTTAAATTTTAAAATGTTTAAATAGTTTACCATTATGACTAAGTAACAAATAGATAGTTCACAGTAAACTAGAACTTTTCTGTAAAATATTTATAACACAATTGAGAGCATGGCATGTCTGTTTTCACCACTAAAATGTAGAATTACAGTGAGGATGGCTTTAAACATAAAACTATAAATAATTCAGTGGACAGTTGTAACTTCAAATTGTAGTTATTTGCCGTAATACCTGTAATTTAAAAATAAAGTTGGTATTATTATTGCAATTGGTCCGTTTGACTTTCTAATATGTTTAATGGCTAGACGAAATAAATAAGAAATATTGAGGACAAATATTAATTTTGAGGAATAGTAACTCCAAGAAAAATGCCACAATAAAATAATGTAAGTAATAAATGAATATACAAACAAACAAACACAATTTAATTGATAACAAACAATTGTGTTTGCTAATTATTATAGTTGTTCTAAAAAATATATGAAGTATAAAAATTGGCAGACAGCATTAGTGACATGACAGAACAATGCTAAATCCAAAAATGCAACCTCAGTCAATTACTACAATCAATTGTCTCGATTGGTTAATTATAATCCTACGGTTTTTGTATCTTGACTTTTAACGGTTTTATACACTAAAATCCCCTCAATTTTTAATGACGAAATCCAAAATCGATTTTGTATATTGGAGTATTGAAGCATCTAGCGTAGGACTAAAAAGTTTAATAAACAAGCTGTTTATAGACACTTTATATATAGACAAATTTGTACAAATTCAAAATTACCATTTGAAATTACTTTACTTATATCCTATACCGGGTGCGTCTCAAAAGTCTCCAAACCACCTCTGTAAGTTTTTTATTTTTTCAGATAAAAAATCGAGATTTGGTATGTTAGTATATGACACAAATAGGATTGATTGTTGTATTGACACCGGAAATGACTACTTTTGATTTTTAAATGACACCCTCGGTATTTCTTCACTTTATTTGATAGAAAATGACACTCTGAATAAAATTACTTATCGAGGGTCACAGTGCAGTACCTCGTATCATTTTTGATACGATTTTCCAGGAAATCCAAAAAACAAACCAATTTTTCATTAAATTATTTTTTTTTCAAAAATGAATTATTATATTATAGCGCCGAAATATCAATGCTCTATTGCCAAATAAACTATTTCAAATTATTTTTGTAAAAATATTGCAAAAAAAAATAAAAATTAATAATATAATTTTATTAAAAAAATAAATGATGAACGCCATCTACGAAAGCGGTATCCTACCCCAGGACTGGCTGACTTCTACGTTCGTACCTCTTCCAAAGAAAAATAAAGCAAGGAAGTGCGAGGACCACAGGACCATCTGCCTTATCAGCCATGCTGCTAAGATAATGATCAGGATCATTTTTAATCGGATACGCTCCAACTACCTAAGTCGATCGCAGTATGGCTTCAGAAGAGGAACAGGAACAGGAACAAGAGAGGCCATCCTGGGCCTAACCTTAATAGCTGAAAGATACTTGGAGGTAAAGAAGGATCTTTATGTCTGCTTCGCAGACTACAAGAAGGCTATCGACCGCATGCAACATGAAAAACTAATAGACATCCTCCAGGAAATCGGAGTAAATAACCATGACATCATTGTAATTCGTAATATATACTGGAACTATAAGGGGTGTGTCCGAACATCAACTGGAAACACTGTTACGTAGATATCCAAAGAGGGGTACATAAAGGCTGCCTCCTCTCCCATTGTTATTTAATGTGTACTCGGAGTACATAATCAAACAATCGTTGGAAAATCGAGCTGAAGGAGCTAAACTAAATGGAATAGCAATTAACAACCTCCGTTACGCAGATGACACCGTAGTGATCGGACAGTCGCCTAAAGAACAGCTACAGACTCTGATGAACATCCTAACAGAGCCCAGTATCAGAATGGTTTTGGAGGTAAACGCATCTAAGACCAAAACTATGGTGTTTTCTCGGACCTCTCAAGATCACCCTCAATTGGACATTGTTGTTAATAACACCACTTTACATAATGTACAAAAGTATTGTTTGGCAGGGAAATAAACAGTCAGCTCGACCACTCTATAGAGATTAAAAGGAGAATAGAAATCGCTCGTGCAGGATTCGTTAAGATGCGAAGCGTACTCTGCAACCCGCGTTTGTCCATAGGGGTAAGGTTGAGAACACTCAAGTGCTACGTTTGGTCTCTGTTGCTATACGGGTGCGAAACTTGGACCCTAAAACAGGAGGACCTCAGGAAGGTGGAGGCATTCGAAATGTGGCTTTATAGGCGAATGCTACGTATAAGCTGGACCCCTAGAACAACAAATGTGGAAGTACTGACCAGAATGAACACCCGTACCCACTTAGTCAACACAACAAAAATAAGGAAAACCGCTTACCTCGGGCATATAATGAGACACGAAGAATACGAACAGCTTCAGCTAATACTTCAAGATAAAATCGAGGGAAAGCGCGGCATAGGAAGGAAGAAGAAATCGTGGCTTCGAAATATACGGGATTGGACAAATATTTCAAGCGGGAATACTTTAATACATCGAGCCCAACATAGGGAGGATTTTGCCATAGTGGTCGCCAACCTCAACGGAGACGGCACCTAGGAGGATTAAAAAAACATATGAGGTACCGTATGATCGAAAAAACAGCGTCCAGTTGGCTTGAAAATGACGGTCGATAACATATCCCATGTAATTTTCCATATAAAATGACAGCGATCTTCATTTCGTAGCCATCGCTGACGCCGTTTTTATTCGATCATAGGGTACCTGCACTGTGACTCTCGATATTATGTCAACCTTTCACATTTTCGAATGTGGTTTATTTGATATTGTAGCATGCGATTCATAACGACAGTCTGACTCGAAATACCAAGTGTGCGGTACCAAATTATTCGTAAAAAAATACTTTTTCCAAATATGCTAATAAGCCACCTTTGTTGTATTTGAAAAAATTGAGATATGACTAAAAATACGATTTGGGCATAATGTAACTGGCCTGGCTTTTGCAAGGCTCTTTGATTAAAAATTGCCCTGCACACTCTAAATCGAAATTTAAAATACCATATTATGACATTCTATTCACTTTTTCTATTCAGAATGCCATTTTAGTTATTTTAACCTAAGTAAAAAAATACGGAGGGTGCTATTTAAAATTCAAAAGTTGTAGTCATTTCCGGTGAAACAGGAAGTGACCGGAAACAATTAAATACGTCAATCAATCCTAATTTATGTCATATACCAACATAGTAAATTTCGTTTTTTATCTGGAAAAACAAAAAAGTTATTGGGATGAGCCACTTTTGAGACGCACCGGATAGGTAGAGGATTAAAAGATTAATGAAGGAATAATAAAATTTAAATTAGTGTTGTTCTCAAGAAGAGACGCTGGCTGTACACAATAAACTGGGAAAAGCAAACTAGGTAACTAGCTAATAAACATAACTAAGAAAATGGACATAAATAATTCATGCAAAGCAGAGAATAATACAGAACTAAACGAAAAAAAATAGAACTCGCCTTTGCGGCCGTATATCCGTCTTCTCAGGCTTGCTAAAAATAGAAAAACATTTGTTAAAAAAATAATTGGAAAGAAAACAGCTAAAACAAGCAAAGAAAGTCAATTAGAAGTCGAAGTCAAAGTTTTGGCAACGAATCAATACGAACATCTTGAAAAGTTAAACAGATTCTTGTATACTCTATAGTTAGAAGTATTATCTGTGTTTCAGATTTTCCGAAACTTCTTGTATTCTCCGAATTTACTTGTATAAAATAAATACAAAAAGTAATCATTATATAGAGTGAGACTTAAACTTGCTACGTATAAATAGTTTAGGGGTGGTGTAGTCATAAAATTATGACTTATTTAACTCTGAGAATTTTTTATTGTTTTTTTTTGCGATGAAAAACTTTATCGAGGTGCTTATTGAGTCGAAATACAGCGCCGCTAAAAGTATTTGCACTTATTTAAGATTATTTTACACCAGTTTGAAAAGCATCAAAAAGAAAATACATTTTTTTAATCGAAATCTAACAGCTCCGAAAATTTTTGCAATTTTTTAAAGCCCCATCTACAAATAGCGTTTTACCTGTCAGTTAAAACCGAAGATCGATGAGACGGTTTTTCATCTCAGTCGCGTTTAGACCTAACGTTTTACATGTCAGATGAGATGGCTTAAAGACTAACGTAGGTATACACTGGAAGTTTTACCTGCGGTTTTATCAATTATTATAACATTGTGTTTAGTGAATTTGAAAGTGTTAGTGAAGTTAGTGGTCATTTTTGTCGACGTCATGCAAGCACCGAAAACAATATATAGGGTGTCCCAATATTCTGTGGACATAAAACTACTACGTATTTATAGAATCAAAATAAGTAAAGGTTGATTCTCATTATACCTTCCGTTTCCATTCCATATCGATTCCATATCCGTTCCGTATTTTTTATTGTACTGACGCTATACGTAAGCTTCCGTTCCGTATCAGTTTCATACTTTTTATTGTACAATTTATATCATTACGAAAGTTTTATTTTAAAAAATTGTATCTTTTATAAAAGGTAATAGATTTAATTAAGAAGTGAAAGAATGAATAAATATCAGCAAAATGTAAGAATTTAACAACGCTGTTTCCGATACGCTTCAATCCGCCCGCCAAAAAATGTACGGAAGGAAAGGATATGGAACGGAAGGGAAACGGAAGAACCTTTAATTGGACGTAATTCTATCTCTATACAAAATTGCTTCGTTAATCCATTAGAGAGTATCAAACTTAAAAAAAATAAACACATTTTTAAAAAAATATATATACTAAGGGCTGGCAAAGGTTAGTCTTGGGTCGAGATTTCCGTATGTAAAAAGAGTATTAAAAAGAGTATTATAAGTTATAATACTCTATATATATATATATATATATATATATATATATATATATATATATATATATATATATATATATATATATATATATATATATATATAGATACATACGTTATAATACTCTATACTATATATATATATATATATTTTTTTTTTTTACGGTTTGCTTCCTTCAGCTCCGACACTTGAAGGAAATTTGCCGGTGTCCTCTTTCAGTGTTCAACTCCTGACGTCCGTCTGGTAAGCCGTTCACTGAATCCGCGTATCGTGTGCCCTGAGTATTTTGAGAGAGCCCAAAATCACAGCCTTCTGCATGCTTGCAGCAAGTCGTTCCGCTACATTATAACACGCTGGTATCAGTTTCAATTGCTGGAGCAGGGTATCTTTAACTCCTCCTAAACTTCCTATCACTAGTACCACCAACCTTACAGAATGATCAGCGTACATTCTGCGCATTTGCTCCAGGAGTTCCTGGTACTTCTCCCTCTTTTCCTCTTCTTTACTGATTATGTTCTTCTCTGATGGCGCCGAGAATTCTATGACATAAATTATTTTCTTCGCTATATCCTGGAGAACTATGTCTGGTCTGTTCGCCCGTATTTGTCCGAAGGCCTGGAATGGATAGTTCCAGTAAATTTTGGTTGTTTCGTTTTCCACCAAGGACTCAATTTCTTTCGGTGTTTGTGGTAGCACTGGCGTTTCATCAAATCCATGCATATGACGAAGGTGATAGTATATCACCCTCAATGCGGCGTTATGGCGCTGGGTATAAGCCGAAGCTGCATAAGTAGGGCAGGCTGATAGTATGTGCCACAGGGTCTCCGGAGCTTGATGGCATACTCTACATCTTATATCTTCGATTTGTTGGCCCATAATACGGCTACGGTACACCAAAGAGCCATAGACACCGTCCTGGCATGCCAGTATAAATCCCTCTGTCTCAGATCTTAAGCCGCTCGACCTCAGGAAAGCAAATGATAGTCTCTCAGAAAGCTGCTGTTGTGTCATTATGTTATAGAAGGCTCCGTGCACTGGTTTCTCCACGTGATTTTGCAAGAACCTCCTGTTCTGTGCGGACCTAATTCGGTTGACTACCTGTGTGGCGTTGTGTTCTGTGATGGATTCTGGATGTTGGCGCTGAAGATCGAATATTAGATTGAGTTTATTCGCTGCTTTTTCTGCTACTTTGAAAATGAATCCACCAATTTCTTCTTTCTCGTGGTCTCGTACCATTACTAGTAGAGGATCTTAAGTTTTAAGGAGTGTGTACGCCGTGCTTAGGAGCACTCTTTGGTGTAAGCTTTCTAAACTGAGAAGACCGCGTCCTCCCTGTTCCCTTGGTAGATAGAGCCTTGGGACAGATGATTTTGTGTGCAAGCTTTTTTCCATGTGCATCATCTTTCGAGTTATTACATCGAGTTGGTGCAGTTCATTCTCCGTCCATGTTATTACACCAAAGGAGTACGTGATAATAGGTGTGGCCTATATATATATATATATATATATATATATATATATATATATATATATATATATATATATATATATATATATATATATATATATATATATATATATATATATATATATATATATATATATATATATATATATATATATATATATATATATATATATATATATATATATATATATATATATATATAACTTAATTAATTTTAAATTAACATTAATTAATTTAAAATTTATGAAGCTTATTGTTAAATATTATGTATGATACTAACATAATAATTTATAAAAAATATCTATACCTATGTGGCAAATTCATCTATCCAAAAAAGTCCTTTGGGTATTTCACCACTGGAAGAAATTTAATGAACAAATTTGCCTCACGGACAAAAAAATGCTTAACGTTATCTGCAACCATTCAAAAACACTTTATTTTTTTTTTAAACAGATACGTCTACAAAAACCGTTGACGTTCTATATTATAATATTCCATATTTTTCCAACTAGATTGTTAGTGCATGTGTGCATACTAAATTTTATGCGTCTACATGGCTTGATGTGATAAGAAACATTTTTTGTAAGTCAAAAAAATGTAGTAAATACTAGAAGCACCATTTTACAAAAAGAATCGGTTCTCAGTGGAGTTGGAAAATATTTTTACTAAAATTTATGTAGGGGTGGGGAAGCTTTCAACTCCCAGTACTTTTTCCTGATTTTTGTGAAAGGTCAAATGTTAAAGCCATTAATACAATATAGGCATCTCAAATCTCATTCAAATCGAAATAATAGTTCTTAAAATAACTTAAAAAATGTTTCTTTGTTTAAAGTATGATGCCCTCTAGAGGACAAACAAAGCACTTTGGTATAAAAGTAAATTGTGTCCAATGAACTTATTTTGATTCCAAAAATACGTAGTAGTTCTATGTCCAAATAATATTTGGACACCCTGTATAAATAACTAAGAAGTAGGTACTAAGAATTTCTACCCGATAGTTCCTAATATTTAGCTTATAAAACAATCAGCTTTTGCTTTCTAACCACAATTTCTCTTGGCGAAAGATAATCAAAGGCCAAAATGACCTTTCTCGCAAATTTTGAAGTATAATTAGTGGAAAAGTTAAAAGTTTGATAACTTTTTCTACTAACTGAAAATGTGTAGGTACCACTAATTTTGACGTTCTGAATGCTTACATAAAGGATCTTCTACGCTAATTGAAACCACTAATTACGAGGTTCTGAATGAAGCTTTAAACTATCTGATGAAGACAGATATTGAACGAACAGGCAAAACGAACAGTCATGCCTGTTCAGTTAAAACCGAGCAAAATAACTAAAGTGTATGGGAGGCTTAAGAAAACTTAGATTTTTTCTTATCTCTATCCACTGACCTGTGCGATTGTAGAGCCGGTGCCTCGGACTCGCCGTGCTCGGAGTGCTGTGCTCGCTGCTCAGATCAGCCGCGTAATCGGACGACTCTTGGCGATGGGGCGACTTGTGGCGACGCTCGCGCTTGCTGTGGTGGCCCAGGCGAGTCTGAAAAGACGAATGAGCGGAAAATCGGTCACACCACGCTGATAACTGTGAAAATCTCGTGTCGGTTTTCACGTGGCGCCGGCCGGCGGAAAACCCAGCGCAATCTCAAACAGTGGAAAGCGGAAAGGGAGAGATGGAAATCTGCGAAGAGATGGAGTTTTGGGAGAGCGTGATGAAATGTGGTCTTTTGGGTCTTTTGCTATTACTTATTAAGTATTGGTAATTATTGGAACTTTTATGATTTTGGGGTAGTTTAATTCTTGTAATATTACAGTTCTCTTAATTTCTAAATTGTTTTTCTTATTCTTCTTTTATTTTTTTTATATTGTTTTTTTTTCCTATTCATTTTCTAATAAATATAGGTGTTATTTAAACTTTTGTCTTTCATTTCTTAAAAGATAATAACCTCGGATATACCGGGTGCGTCTGAAAAGTAGCTCACCCCCTATATCTTTTTTATTTTTTCAGATAAATAAACGAGATTTGGTATGTTAGTATATGATATAAATTAAAATTGACTAACGTATTCAATTCTTTCCGGCCAATTCTTGTTTCACCGGAAATTACTACAACTTTTTATTTTTAAATGGCACCCTCGGTATTTTTTTTAATTTATTCGATAGAAAACGACACTCTGAATAGAATGACATATCATATATCAACTTTTGACATTTTCGTTTAAAACAAAATTTTATTTTAAATATCAATCTAGAGTCCCATGGCTGTGTTAAAAACACTAATTTTTAATCAAGGAGCCTTGAAAAAATAGATTTGATTGTCTAATGTTTTAGTGTCATGTCCTGGCCGGTTAAAATATGCCTAAATCGTATTTTTAATCATATCTTAATATCTTTAATATTTTTTTTCAAATGGAACAAGGGTGGCTGGATATTTAGAAAAAGCATTTTTTACGAATAATTTGGTATCACACACTTATATTTTGAGTCAAGTTTGCGTTATGAATAGCATGTTGCAGTTAGTAAACCATATTCGAAAATGTCAAAAGTTGATATATGATGTGTCATTCTAATCAGAGTGTCATTTTCTATCGAATAAAGTAACAAAAAATCGAGGGTGCCATTTAAAAATCAAAAGTTGTAGTCATTTCCGGTGAAACAGGAAGTGACCGAAAATAATTGAATAAGTCTATATCTAATTTATGTCATATACTAACATGCTAAATCTCGATTTTTAATTTGAAAAATAAAAAAGTTATAGGGGTGAGCCACTTTTAAGACGCACCCGGTATAACATCTACCTGCTGAGAATTACCCAGGCTCAGAATTCCAATGTAAGGACATCGAGTTGGCGAGTAATCAACGTGCGGAGAGCCATGGTCATATCCTCACAATAGGAATTGACCTCAAATCCAAGGAGGCAATAGAGAAAGAGAGATATATCCTCTATTACAGATCCGGGACAACACCGGTATCGCGTCTAAGGAGAGACCAAGTTAATGAGGTAGAGAAAATGGAGAACAGATCCTCCAGTCTCCACCTCACGGGTGCTGCAGCCAGAGACAAGGTCCTTGACTGTGAAGGACAATGGGGCCAAACCAAAACCGTCGAAGGATGTATACCCTCGGAGGACAAACATATGTTATCAGAGGTTACCCTGTCCCATCTACAACAGGAAAATCTTCATGTATAACCCCCCTCTCCCTCATGTAATCATTCATACACCGGCTTATTCATTCTTTAGAAAATTGAACATTATATTAATACCCCAGTGCAGTTATGACATTCACCATGTTGAAATTGCAAAAATTTTTAGAAAGCTGCGACCATAAAATAATAAATACAAGAAGAAGTGTCAAGTCAATGTTAAATTATGGAAACAGCGTGGCTGCCTGGGTAACTAATTTTCAGATATGGCGGCTGGGACATTTGACATGACATAGACATGACAATTTCAATTTTATGAAATTTATTTCCGTTTCCGGTTTTTAATGGCGGGCTGTTCAGGAGGTTTAAATGAGGGTTAATATACTTTTTACTCTTTCTAGTAGTAAATAATACAACAAAATTACTCAAAAATATTTATTTGGAATTTAGAACAATGTAAATATGCAAATCAACACAATTAAAGAGCTATAATCCAATAAACTACTGTATCAATATCAAATATTTAAATAATATCAGAGATGCTGTGTTAAAGCGAATTAGTAAAGTAACAGTGCATTGACTTACAGAAACTTGAAGATAAATAAATGTTTTCACAGCTTCACGGACATAAAACTAAATAACTGGAAGCAGGAAAAAGGCAACCGGAACCCACACAAAACCTGGAATCAAAAAAAATATGTAAAAAATATAAATATAGGTACATAAGACTTTTGTGAATTAAATCAAACAGGACTTGAATGTAAATAAAATGAATAAAAAATATAATACATATACATCTAATACCTCATTTGTATTTTAAAAATAATCTACATACATAGATTTATAGCATTATTGCTATGAAAATACATAATAGGTACCTATGTAATATGTAATTACGCATATCTGTTCATCTTGTAGAAAATTAATGTAGGCTAATAATACTTCAATAATCATAATTTACCTTGTATAACTTGCTTTCAGTTGCTCAAAATCACCGATCAGTCTTTAAAGTAGAGATACGGAAAAATCCTTGGCAAAGAATATCCCAAGATCCTTGGGTTTAAAGCTAAAAAAATATAAAAACAGTTAATATATTACCTATTTACATATAATATGGCCCATACCTACTACACGCAGAAACGTCGATTTCATCATTTTCTTCATGTAATTAATATCATATATATACTTTATTAGAGTGTTAACAAGGAACTTTATATCAAAAAACATCTTTGTACTTATAAATTTCAGCCGAAATATCAGAAACAAACTTCCAATTTCCAATCAAATCTAAACAGCAAAAATTAAAATGGCGCCCGACCTTGCCAGAGGCCTCGGGAGCTGACGCTGACACACAGACAAAAGGCAAAAGAACAGGACGCCGACGTGCATAAAAATGTTCCGTAGCAGAAATTGACAGAAATCATATAGAAATATTCAGATTTTTGTCTAGGACAGTCTAGAAGGCCATGCTTTCTGCCTGGGTTGAACCGCGCCAAAACTGTTTCCAATTTTCCGGTTTACTGTCACCCCCCTGGCTGCGACCATTGAAAATAGTTAGCCTTAGTAACCCTTATTAACATACTAAAAGTCCCCATTTGTCCGATGTGTGCGTCATCAAAAAAAAATCGGCCGCCATCTTGAATTTTGGTATTTTTTGGGAAAAAATGTAAATAACTCGAAAACGGTTTGTTATAGCGAAAAACTTCAAGAGGTAAAAATTAAAGAGAATAAAAAACTCTATTAGAATCAATAAAAAATAGTTTATTATCCTAACGCAATGACGTACAAAAAAATTTTGAAAATCGAGCAATTTTTAAAAGGAATCACCGAAATGCAAATTACTAATTTTTTAAACAAATAACATAGATATTTAGCATCAATTCAACTGAAATACAGTCCTTGTGATATTTTCAAGAAATATTTTTTATTGGTGTTAAAATTGTAAAATCTATCCTTTTAGCTATCCTTTAAGCTTCTAAATACATGTGTACTAATAATGTGCGAAAGTAGTCTCCACCTTGTCCCGGTCGGGACTATTTGCACTTGTGGAGGCAGCTTTCGCACATTATTAGCACACATGTATTTAGTAAAGTTTAGCTTTGACAATTTTTATTAATTTTGAAATATTATTAAACCACCAATAAATATTGTATTTTAGTTGAATTGATGCTAAATAACCATGTTATTTGTTAATAAGCTTAAAAAATAGTAATTTGCATTTCGGTGATTCCTTTTAAAAATTGCTCGATTTTCAAAAAATTTTTGTACGTCACTGCGTTAGGATAATAAACTACTCTTTATTGATTCTAATAGAGTTTTTTATTCTCTTTAATTTTTCCCTCTTGAAATTTTTCGCTATAATGCACCGTTTTCCAGTTATTTACATTTTTTTTCCCAAAAAGTACCAAAATTCAAGATGGCGGTCGATTTTTTTGATGACGCACACATCGGACAAATAGGGATTTTTAGTATGTTAATAAGGGTTACTAAGGCTAACTATTTTCGATGGTCGCAGCTTTCTAAAATTTTTTGCAAATTCAAAATTATTTGCACTGGCCTATAAAAGGAAAATATGCTGATAGGGAAAGGATTAGTATAATTTAAAGTATTATAAGAGAGTAAAACAAAAGAAATGTTCAAAAATCGCTACCTATAACAAAACTTAAATATAAGAAACCACTTAAAAACAATGTATTGGCTTTACCTACCTTTAATTGAGCAAAAAAACTGTGTGCTTTTTGATACACGGAGATGTGGGGATGTTCGGCATCTGCCGGTGCGGCAGATCTACACCTGGCTTCGGGCATTTCTCTTGGGCTACTCAGTTCGGACGCGGACTTACTCAAATGCCTGCCGGCCATGTAGGAAGTCGTCGCGAGCGAGTCATATTCGCTTATTTCTAGGGCACGTTCTGCAACAACAAAAAATGATTAATTTATTAGAAATTACTTCCTATATAATATACCGGGTAACAATAAAATCGACACAGAACAATATTTTATTATTTTTATCATTCATTTTTTTTTCAAAAATGACTAAATTAGAGAAAAGTCCCATACAGCACATCAAATCACATTTACGATGTGTTTACATTATTAGATGTAGACACAGGGTGACACAATTCCCCCGATGTCAATATGCTACGTTTACACATTGTAGTTCAACACGTATGCACAAAGGTTAAACGTCCGCCTCACACAATGTAGCCACAGTATAGCATTTACGTATACACAAAGTAAGGGAACACAGTGTGCCGTAGGATACACAGTACTTGTGTATTACGTTTAAACTATGTTTACACATTGCAGTTGTGACTACCGCGTGTATACGTATGTATTTTGCTTCGTATAGACATCTTGTGCTAGATAAAACTACTTCTTATGAACGAATTTAGGAAATAATACAAGTTTTGATGCCTAACATTTCGTTCTTTTTAAGAAATATTTATTCAATGATATCAATTATATATTTTTAGAACGAAAATTAGGAAGGCAAAACTTTGTATTTTCCAAAAGTATCTCGATCGTAAGTTGAAGAGAAGTAGCCTTAAAATTGTTCCATTTTTGTTTTGTATTAAATGTACCATTTTTCTTCCATAAAATGAATTAAGTGGTTAAAAAATAAAATTCTTATATTTCTTTATATCATGGAACGCAATAGCGCAAATAACAGAATAATAATAATTATTTACACTGCAGAAACCAGAAGTAAGAAAACACTGTAAAAGAACAGAATTTGTATCAAAATATATTAAAAATATAAGTACCTAGTATAACAACATACTAAAATGGTAAACACTGGTATATCGCCACGATTTGGTGGACCTCGTTTAGTCATTTTTTCAGGTTTTTTCTCCTCTTTTCCCTACAAGCAGTTGGTTTATTAGCATACTCATTCATCGAGCACTCTGTTGGACTTTGTTGTATTTTATTTCCAGATTAACAATCTCACCCTTAAATTTTATATGAAACTGATTATTGAATATTAAACATATCTGTATATTGATCCATCAATAACTTACCGAATATCAGTGTAAGAAGTTCTTTGAAGTGTTTAAATCTTTCTTTCTCTGGTCCATTTAGATTTTTATTATTTCCAAATTAAAAAAATATATATATTGCAGAGCTAACTCAGCTAACCTCTTTATACGAGAATATTTGGAGTTTTCATTCTTTGGAGTCAAAATTTGGTAAATTGGGTATCGAGTAAGGGAAGAGTCGCTGCTATAATATTAATAATACTCTTAGGAAGGTGTAACAAGGTAATTAAAAACTTGTACTTACCTTAAAATCTCTTTTAAACTACACACAAACAGAACATTTATATAGAGCTTCCGAATGATAAAACAATAATGGCTGCTAAACACATACCACTCCTAGAAAGGAGAAAGGAGAGAGGACACAACACACATATGCTGAGGCTATCCGCGCATGCGCACACCTTCATTTCATGCTAGAATGTAGACACATCAGTACACTATTACAAAGTGTCTGTATAGATATTTATATTATGTGTATACGTCACATTCTTACAAGGTGTGTACTATAGGCACAACTATGATACGAAGTATCACACATACATATGACTTATACATTGTATGTCTCATATACCGACGTCAGATTTCATCATTTTAATAATTATTTGTTACGTTACAAAAAACTCTTTAGAATCTTGAGTGCATACGGTATACAACTAGTAAACACTGTATCACACAATTCTATCAATATAAACCTGCGTGTATCTCATATGTATATGTTAGAACTAGATGAACACTTAGGTTCACTTTAACATATGTTGTTTCTCATATGACTCCCTTGTAGAAACGTAATTTCATTTGGACGTGCTATATGGGGTTGCACGTGGTTAAACCTTACTACATCATTTTTAAACCTAAAAAACAGGATTATTTTTGAAAATATTTATAAGGTTATATAGGTCTGTAGTCTATATAGGTCTGTAGTCTATATAGGTCTGTAGTCTATATAGGTCTGTAGCCTTAAATGTCACACTAAACCAAAGACATTGGCACGAATGGATAGTACACGATTGTCTTTAGATTACTTTTAAACTGGAATTATTCACAACATAAATCGATTATATTAAATACCATACACATGTTACCATACACATAAATAAGGAAAAGATCTAGCACATAATACTACAAGAGAAAAATAAAATATATTCTTTAGCTGACATTATAGTTAAATAATGAAAAAAACATTTACTTTACCTTTAATAACATTCTTTGTGTAATAACGAAAACTTAAAAACCAAAGTAACATGGCAACATCACTGCGTCTCGAACGGTAGTCTTAAAATCTATTACATAACACCTATCATCTCTGTTCGTCGTCTGATTTCCCTCTCCCTAGTTTTGCGAAAAATCAATAATTATTTATGTATACAGAATGTCTTGAAACTGAATGTATTGAATTTAAAGAAATTTGTTTATTTTTAAACAGCCGGGTCATCCTCAAGACAAATATTATATCTTACTTTAAGTTTCATGAGCATTAATTTACTTAAATACTATTTATTTAAATATATGTTCTATGCTGAAAAAGGCTCTAGTAAAAATCTATTAAAAAGTTCAAAACGCACAAGAGTTTTACAGCAGCAAGGTCAAGACTACTATTAAACTGCAAGACCAATACCATTTTCTCATCACTACATGTCATTATTTTTTACCATATGAATTTAAATGATAGGTACATTATACAGGGTTATTCACAGTATCCTATTAGACAATTAGGGAGAATTACTTATGGTAAAAATTTTAAACTTTCATTGCTTATGCTAACGAATGTATGCCTTGTATCAGAGAATCTCTTTCAATGACCAAATATCTGGACTTTTTTCAAGAACTGAACCAGCCACAAATGTCAAAATTCGTTTTTTTTTCTTTTGTTCTGAATTTATACTATACTATAGATAGTATATCTGTGGTAATACTAAAAATAATAACATTTTAGAGATTCTTTTTATGTGATATCTATGTAACTAGACTTAACTAAGTTAAAAAAAATTTATTTTGAATGAATATGTATATTATTTATAATCAAAGAACTTTTAAGGACATTGAAACTTTTAATGACATTGTATCACCCGCATGTGGTATATTGCTGCATTTTTCACAAATAAATATATAAAATAAATGTTCAACAGCCTAGCTAAGTATGTAGACAGATAAGGTCACGCAAGGTAACGCTCAGCGTTACTCTTTGTTGTTCTACATTTTATTTTAAAAGTAAATTATTTTTGTGCCGGCCATTTTTGAATGTCAAATTTTTATACAAACACACATACTTTTTCACTGAAAAGACTACATTGTTTACAGATAAATTTTGGGGACAAAATTTATAGTCTAATAAAAATGGTATTCTATTTCAATTTCTAATTTCTTTTGCAGCTCCCTAATTTTTGTCAATACATACTTTCTGACAAACACACACATATAGAGCGATTTTCACATATATATAAAAAAAAATAAAAATATATATAAAAAAATCACATAAAAATAACACATTTTCAGTTTTTCTTCAATATTTATATTTTTAAAAAACTTTTTTAAATTGTTCCTTTCTTTAAAGATTTTATTTTGACTATTAGGAAAATTTTAAACTAAAATTTGGTCGTATATTTTTATTGTCGTATATTTTTATTGTTATATATATATTAATCAACTTTAATTCGTAAACTCAGTTTTTTTGTAAACTTCAGTAATTGGCATATTATACAGGGTTAATCGAGGGGTTGGTTTTTTTATCCTAACTTTAAAACACCCTGTGCAATAATTTCCTGTGTAAAAAGTTTCATGAAATATAATTTTACTGTCAGAACCATAGACTTAAAATAAAATATAGACTGAGCATCTCATTCATAAATAGCTGGAACATGCGGTCAGGCACTGTCTTGTAATTGTTGTGTTATTGTTTTAGGTTATAACGAGTGCGACACGAGCGATAGATAGGTTGTCCCTGTCGTAACGGTCGTTCCCTGACGACTCTGCCGAGAAACACAACACTGTCTTTCGTTTCTCAAGTACACCTGAACTCTCCGTATCATAGCCGGGTAATTTTTTTTATTTTAATGAAGCTATAATTAAATTAAAAATATATCGTATTTAAACTTTTTTATATTTTATTAAGATTTAGGACAGGTTTTTTAAATAAAACTTTAGAGAAAACAATTTCCAAAAAGGTCCAAAAAGGATAAAAATAATAAAATACACGTTATAGAAGAAATTTTATAATTGAAATTAGGTAATTTTAGAATTTAATAATAAATTATTAATTTTAGTCAAACATTTACAACCCCTAATATTAATCAAAACAGGATCTATTCCACAGATATAATAGAATCGGCGACAGGGAGAGAAAAAAAATATGATTGTTGTAATTTTTTTTCTGGTTAAGTGATGTCTTATTATGTAAATTAGAGAAAACATAAAACTGTTCCATTAAAGCAAGGAAGGTTATAGGAAGTGGATAAAATAAAAACTACATTTATTTAACTCGGTACTGTCTTTACTATACCGGGTGCGTCTCAAAAGTGGCTCATCCCCCATAATTTTTTTATATTTTCAAATAAAAAAAACAAGATTTAGTATGTTAGTATATGAAATAAATTAGGATTGATTGACGCATTCAATTGTTTTTGGTCACTTCCTGTTTCACCGGAAATGACTATAACTTTAATTTTTAAACGGCACCCTCGGTATATTTCTGCTTTATTCGATAGAAAATGACACTCTGAATAGAATGACATATCATATGTCAACTTTTGACATTTTCGCATATGGTTTAATTGTAATTGTAACAGGCGGTTCATAACGATAATTTGACTCGAAATACCAAGTGTGTGGTATCAATATATTCATAAAAAAATGCTTTTTCCAAATATGCTAATGAGTCACCCTTGTTCCATTTGAAAAAATTGACATATGTATGATTAAAAATACGATTTGTACATCTTTTAACCGGCCTAGACAAGACACGAAACCTATTAGACGATCAAAACTATTTTCCAAGGCTCCTTGATTAAAACTTAGTGGATTGAAAAAAACTGGATTGAAATTTAAAATAGGATATGTTTTTAAGCGACAATGTCAAAAGTTGACATATGATATGTCATTCTATTCAGAGTGTCATTTTTATCGAATAAAGTAGCAATATACCGAGGGTGCCTTTAAAAATCAAAAGATGTAATCATTTCGGTGAAACAGGAAGAGACCAAAAGCAATTGAATACGTCAATAAATCCTAATTTATGTCATATACCTATTAACATACAAATCTGTTTTTTATCTGAAAAAATAAAAAAAGTTAAAGGGTTGAGCCACATTATGAGACGACCCGGTATATTAAAAAATATTGTTTTATAATGTAATATCATTTTAAAATTCTTGTATGTTATTTTAGATTCTGAAGATAATTTTAGAATAAACCGGAATATATTTTTAATAAAAACATTATTAATTATTAACAGGGTTATAATTATGATTTTGTTACAATGTAAGTAAGTAAATAATGTAATGTAAAAAGAAAAATTCAGATTTTACATTTTACTAAAATATTATCTAAATAAGCGCCTTTCTACAACAACGCCACTGACTGCCAATGGGTAAATTGAGAGTTGCCTACCGGTCAAAAGTCGTTTCAAGACTTAAATGGATTATTTAAGTCAAATTTCTTGCAAATTTGGCACTGGCGAACCATATTTATAGTTTTTGAACAGAAAAAAGTCAATAAAATAAACACTTAAGGACTACAAGCTAAGAAAATGCGTTAATACAGCCGGGGAGATAGCGGCAACAAAGCTTTACCGCACACGTGCGACACGTACTACAAGGTAATAAATGAATGAATAGGCTCCCTCGCCTCTAATCGGTGTTGTCATATTGTAAAGAACTTATCCTTATTAAACAGTATCCGACTTAAATTTAGTAGTATAAGGACTATTTAATACATCTATGGAATATTAAAACCTACTTTATTAAACTGTAGTATTAATATCTCAATATATGTGTATAACAAGAAAAAAAATATTGATAATATTAAAGACGTGACAACATAGGCTGGATGAGGAAGGCTCGGCCGACTGTACCCAGAAGTAAACATGTGTACAAAAAAGGTTGTTTGTCCGCGTTGAGATGTAAATAGTGTAGTCTATATTTTATTTTAAGTCTATGGTCAGAACCATGTCTCCTGAGTATTTTGATTTTTGGATCACGTCAATTTTTAAGACGAGATGGTTTTGGTGACTATTGTCGAAACGTCATATTACGTTGCATCGGATACTCTACACTAAATTTAAAAAAAAATGTTAAAGACTAACGATACAGTCCTGGTTTTAATAAACATTAATAACGGTAACAGAGCACTAACGAAATTAAAGAAAACATCTATAATACTGAAGTATACAAACAGAAAAAAAAATTGTAAAAAATACCCTAATACTTTGTATAGAGGGTATTTCAAAACAAATGCGAAAAACTTCAGGGGGTGATTCCTTGTTCAAAATAAAGGGTAGTTTGCTTTATAAACGTTGGGTCAAAAGTCAACCATTAGGGAGATATCGCGGTACAAAGATGGCGGGAAAATAATGTTTTTATTTTTTATCTTGAAAACGAAAAGAGATAGACAAAGGAAATTTTATGGAAGCATTACTGTTATGAAAACACACTTTCTCGTAATTTTTTCACTTTTTTAAATTGAGTGGAAGGGGTTGAAATAAACTGCCCCTATCATCCTTGTTAACGACATTTAAAGAAAAATCTTCTCAAACACATGCAAAAAAATTAATTTGGATAGTTTAGTTTGTTTAGAAACTTTTTTATCTCTTGTATTTTTTTGATAAAACTCACCGATTTGAAATTAAAAAATAAAATGTAAAGCATTACATGTCAGGACAAAAAACATTTTTAGATAAGAATCTAGTGATAATAACGATAATAATAATCATCTAGATAATAACGTATTGCAGTAGAGTAATGTCAAATAAAATAATATTAGGAACATCCTAAAAAGTCAGCGGCCGACAAGATTTTTTCAAAACAGCGGCCGACAAGATTTTTTCCTAAAAAAATTACAGCAGCCTACTAGATTCTTGATCAGAAAATGTTTTTTGTCCTGACATGTAATGCTTTACATTTTATTTTTTAATTTCAAATCGGTGAGTTTTATCAAAAAAATACAAGAGATAAAAAAGTCAAAAAAGTCAAATTAATTCTTAGTGCTAAATTACGTTACATAAGGAACGTCTGCAAAATTCATACTTCTAAAACCGATTTTAACAAATTTTTCTATTTTTCTACAAATTTTCATCTCTTATTTTTTAGGGGATGCATGCCTAAAATTCGCTTCTAGGTACTCACTTTCATCACTTAAGGGACCTCTGAACAGAATTTCATACTCCTAGTCCTAGAACGGATTTTACATAAAAAATTATACAAATTTTCACCCCTAGTTTTACCCCCTTAAGGAATGAATTCCAAAAATCACTCTAATTATTCAATTACGCTACATAAGGAACCTCTGTGCAAATTTCATATTCCTTCAAGAGAATTGTTTCAGAACGTTCACCCTCATTTCACACCCTTAGAGGGCGAATTTCCAAAATTGCTTCTTAGTGCTAAATTACGTTACATAAGGAACGTCTGCAAAATTCATACTTCTAAAACCGATTTTACCAAATTTTGTACAAATTTTCATCCCTTATTTTTAGGGGATGCATGCCTAAATTCGCTTCTAGGTACTCACTTTCATCATTTAAGGGACCTCTGAACAGAATTTCATACTCTAATCCTAGAACGGATTTTACATAAAAAAAATTATACAAAATTTCACCCCTAGTTTTACCCCCTTAAGGAATGAATTCCAAAAATCACTCTAATTATTCAATTACGCTACATAAGGAACCTCTGTGCAAATTTTCATATTCCTTCAACAGAATTGTTTCAGAACGTTCACCCCTCATTTCACACCCTTAGAGGGCGAATTTCCAAAAATTGCTTCTTAGTGCTAAATTACGTTACATAAGGAACGTCTGCAAAATTCATACTTCTAAAACCGATTGTAACAAACTTTTGTACAAATTTTCATCCCTTATTTCTAGGGGATGAATGTCAAAAATTAGCTTCTGGATACTCACTTTCGTCACTTAAGGAAACTCTGTACAAAATTTCATACTCCCTAGAACTAACATTTTTGTACAAAATTTCACCCCCAGTTTCACTACCCTTAGGCTATACATTTACAAAAATCGCTTATCAATGTTCAAATGCGCCACATCTGTGCAAAAGTTCATACTCCTAGTAGGTACAGATTTTTTTGTATAATTACACCCTTTATCTAATTACACCCCTTATGGGTCGAATTTAAAAATTACTTAGTAGTGCTCATCTTAGAGAACGAATTAATATTCTCCGTATTTACTCCAGTTTCCTAATACTAGCACAGATAACACATAATCATACTAGTTAATTTTTTATTGGAATAGAAGTATTTTTTATTAGAAGGTACAAAAAAATTAAAAATCTAAAATTTTATTTTCATAACTACGTTTTTATAGCCTTAGGATGCCTCATGTACTAACGAATACGAAATATATAATCAATACATATGTCTTTAAATATCGAGAAATAAAATATGTTTTGGCAACACCGTACGAAATATCGCCGCGCGTAGTCCTCAAAATTTAAAATATTAGCATTTTCAGGCTTCGATTATGTTCAAAAGCGCCACCGTGTGACAAATCACTAAAGCTTCCACACGAGATTTCTTAAAACTATAATATTCTTTGGTTTTATCATAAAAATAAAAGAGATAAAAAAGTTTCTAAACAAACTAAACTATCCAAATTAATTTTTTTGCATGTGTTTGAGAAGATTTTTCTTTAAATTTCGTTAACAAGAATGATAGGGGCAGTTTATTTCAAGCCCTTCCACTCATTTTAAAAAAATGAAAAAATTACCAGAAAGTGTGTTTTCATAACAGTAATGGTTCCATAAAATTTCATTAGTCTATCTCTTTTCGTTTTCAAGATAAAAAATAAAAACATTATTTTTCCTCCATCTTTGTACCGCGATATCTCCCTAATGGTTGACTTTTGACCCAACGTTTATAAAGCAAACTACCCTTTATTTTGAATAAGGAATCACCCCCTGAAGTTTTTCGCATTTGTTTTGAAATACCTCCCCTGGCTGCTATAACTGCCTGTATACGTTCGTTCATACCTGTCATTGAGGCTGCATATATCATATTGCGTTATGTCTTCTAATGCTTCTTTAAGGACCAAGCGAAGTTCATTTAATGAAGCTGGTACCGCTTCGGGACCTCTAAACGTCCTGCCAAGCATTTCCCAAACGTCAAACATGACGGGCAGTTCATAGTATAGTTATATATATTATATAGTAGTACACATATAGTTCACAATAATCAACAAAGCTGCTTTATCATCAGGGGCGGATACAGGAATATATTTTAGGGGGGGGGCCAAATAAAAAGTAATGTAGAATATGCTTTTTTGGGCGCCATTTTTAACCCAAAAGCCTAATATTTAACCCAATTCACAGATTTTAGGAGGGGCCCGGGCCCCATGGGCCCCCCCTCTGTATCCGCCACTGCTTATCATATTGAAAAAAAAACTTCAAAAAGAAATTATAATTGAAAACATTGCAAATTGTTGGTGATAAGTTCATTTCGCTCTTAAAAATTAACCAAGGTATGTATTGACATGATCCAAAAAACTAATGCTCAGGAGACATGGTTTGGAGACAAAATTTACACACAAAATTATTCCACAGGGTGTGTCAAAGTTAGGGTAAAAAAACAACCCCTCGATTAACACTGTACAATATGCCAAATACTAAAGTTTACAAAAAACTGAGTTCAAAAATTAAAGTTGATGTAATTATATACAGCTTGCTAAAAAATCATGAAAATAGGGCTAAAAATAACAAAAATATAACACTTAATTTGACCAAAATTTTTTCCGTTGCGTTTTTTTTGCATCTGAGTCACAAATTTCTGAGTGCAGATTAGAACCACGAGAGTGAAACAGAGATAACAATGTTGTAAAAGCCCGAGGCTAAAATTGCTGCCAGGTTTTTTGACAGATATCTTTACCTGTGAAGTTTAACGTGTCTACCACAGAATAGAATTAAATGTCCATTATTTATCCCATTAGGTTATATTTAAAAAATACCACCAGTAGAATCTGTTACGGTTTAAAATTTCACCGTAACTTATTTTACTTATTTTGCTTATTTTTAGGAATAAAACTAAAACTTATTTGAATAACTTGAATAATAATGTTTAATTGGCTTACTTCTTAACTGTACATATAACTTCTAATAATATCTTATCTATTAAGTCTCTTCACCACAACAATTTCTTGGGATGGAGTTGTCTCCGATAACTGTAATATAAAACCTCATTAATAAAATATCAATTTGTCTGTTTAAAATCTACCTTTCTTTCTACAGTGGTTACTAATTCTTTATTTAGACTTATGCTTGTGTTAGGATATTTTCTTGGCATATTTCTTCGCAGGATTCTTGAACATAGACTTGATGTGATTATCTTTTGTCTGTTTCAACGCAACAAGTGGGAATGTTGGGTCTACAATATACATATATATGGGTTAAGGATTTTATTATGTATTTTTCCTGTGTGTAATCAATTGATTTTACCTGATTATAGTTGATTTTTCCCTAAATTTCATCTTGTTTATATTACAATTTACAGACTGACGTTTCAATTGTTTGTCAGCTGATCGTGTGACACCGGCGTTGAAGGTTGACAGATGGATCTTTGTAAATTAGGTTTTCGATCTTTTTAATCGTTTTTTATGATCGGAAAATGTATTAATAATTTTCCGAAGATATTATGTTCATATATGGATTATAATATGTTTATTATGACGTAATAAAATGTTTCACCCAATTCGTATGCATTAAATAAAATTGTATGTCGAATTTTATTTTGGGTCTTTTGTTTTACTGGTTGCCAGTGTTGGATTTTGTGTTGGTATCTTGGAGTCCAGCGTCTTTTGCGGATTTTGCAAACACGCGTCCTTTTTCGACTTTGAACCATCTTGGTGAAAGCAGGGGAAGCCTTCTGATCTCTGGCGAAAATAAAACAAAGAAATTCTAGTGAAATTTTGGCTGGTCGCCTTTCCATATTGGGATTGTTCAGTAGAATTACGGTCTTGGAATTCAATGAGGGTCGAGAAGACCGATTGGCAAGAAATTGAGCTTGGCCTGTGTAGTTGGAATTCCGGGGAAAACCTTGAAAAGGGATATCTTTGTTGGTTGGAGGACAGGAGCTGTAGATGGGTGCGTGGACGTACTGGGATGAGTACGAGGACAGTTAAGGAACCCTTTTCCATGGAGTAACATGCGTTGAGACGCCATCTTGTCTTGGAAGGTCCGCATGGTGGAAAGGGTTCTTGTTCCTTGGCTATTACTCCTTAGTGATGATTACGGTTTAGCTTAAGATTTTTATCAATTTTTTTTGTACAGGATTTGATACTGCAACTAATGCCATTGTGACGTGAATGCCACTGTGACAGGGAATGCCACTGTGACACTGAAGACCGGCAATCTGGATTTTTTCATGGACTGACTGGAACGACCACTGGATGACAGATAAGACTTTAATCATCTCTTATTTTATTGCGTTTATGATTAATTAAAATTTATTACATTAAATAAATGATCGTATGTGAACTTGGTATACCAGGGGATTTTTACATTTAAATTTCATTTTATTCTTTATAGACATTTAATCATAATCACAAATACGCATCAGGGTTGTTCACAGTTTAGTCACAACAATATTTTGTAATACTATTCATGATTTAATTTATTTTACGGATAGTTCATTTTTACTAGTATATATATATATATATATATATATATATATATATATATATATATATATATATATATATATATATATATATATATATATATATATATATATATATATATATATATATATATATATTTCATTATTTCGTATTTAAATATTTGCTACATTTTATGATAGATCTTGGCAATTTGTTTTAACTTTAAATTTAATATTTATTAAATGTATCAAGTACATTTTAGACTTTTCAATCAGTACACTTTTTCCATACACCACCCTTTTGATATCTCTTGTTCTGTGCATATATATTTTACTCAATTATTTACTGAGCTAGCTGGAACCTATTTGTAACGAGATCTGTTGAACCTGAGTTCCCTTTATAAACTTTTTCACCCAAGGTGGCGTTATAAATCCCCAACCCTAATGGAAAGTAGGTACCCCTTCAGGACTATTACGGATTTCTACACTATCGCCATTGGCTTTGGCATTAAAATATGTGGAAGAGTACTAAATTTCAAAATACCCTTCCGAGCGTTGTCATTTTAGGGCATGTTCATAGGAACATTTTGCATTATTTAAATTATAGAATCACCCACTGAAGTTAGATATACTATTTTTGACACCATGTATATTTGTCAATTCCATAGATTTAGGAAGAACAGATATCACACTGTGCATTTTAACCTGATCAAACAATCGGAGGTTGACTACGTACTGTAAAAACCAAGTGAGATAGAGAAGGCGACATTGCCACATCTCAAATTTGCGCCTATCTACTTAGTTTGATTTGCTGAAAAGGTGACTTTAAAACCTTCACCGGATATCAATAAATCTCAGTTTCTTAATTAAATTAATAGTTTATTTTTAAAGAAGCATGCGTAATAATATGTTATTACCCAGAGGATATATGCGTTACTATTAAAGGACATGTTTACTGTTTAATGTGCTGAAACATCTAGAACTATTGGCAACGTCGCTGCTAGTCTTCCAGAATGAAAATCCCTCGTGACGGCCCTTGGTCCGTTATAGCGTACTACGTTTAGCTTACGGTGTGTTTGAAGTCGGAATCAAGTCCGAAGTGAACTTTTCAGTGTTTTTCGGTAGTTCTTGTTTTTGTTTAACGTACTTTTGAATCTTCGAATTTTCAATATGGTACGACAGTGTCAAGTGTGTGGAAAAATAAGCTCAAATTACCCGAATTTGTCTTTTCACAGGTAGGTACAAATTTCCGCCGTAACTGTACATAGGCGTCCCACAAGGGAGCCCGTTACAATTAAAATAATTTCTAATTATATTTGTTGAATTTTGATTTATTAAAACGAGAACGTAGTAGCCGGTAATTGAATTATAATTCGTCTCAATTACTATCTAACTGTTGTAGATCATAACTAATTTGAATATAAACGTTGCATTTGAAACTTTATTATAAGCCAGAAAGTGACATTTTTTTTCTTAAAATTGCGTCATATTTTGGTCATTATATACGATATTCTAAAGGAATTTTGCTCAACAAATAAACAAAGGTACCCAATCTTTTTTACATTTTACTGCTTTATTATATCTGCCCCTTCGGCCACACCGTACAAATACCTCTTCCTAGAGTTATTTGTACGGTGTGTTTAACTTTTTTTTAGAATGGGACGAACTGTAAATAATTTTTAGGCTACTAGTTTTATAGATACCTATATACAGAGTGACCCAGGCCTCCAAAAAAGCTTTTTACCTATTACGTTTCTGGTTTGTGATTTTTATTTCAATTTTTTACATAAGATGGGGGCCATTGTAACGCACATTTTCAAAATATTTTTGTCAACATACAGGGTGATTCAAACCGCAATACATATGCTTAATACAGTTCATAAAGATTGAGACATTTAACTAAAATTTGATTGTCTGATGAAGCTACCTTTAAAAGTAATGGGTTTGTAAATAAACGTAATATTCATTATTATGCGACAGAAATCCCATACTGTAGCACACAGATTTGATACCATTAATGATAAATGCCTTCTATTGAGAGACTAAAAGGTAATTGCCTCGTATCAGAGCCATCATAATACAAGAAGAAGACCGAAAGACAAATATTGTCTTATATTTTCAAAAAAACACAATTTTCTCATTAAATATTGATTTTAGGTATAGGAAGTTATTAATAATACAAGATTAAACAACTGTTACATTTTACAAGATTACTGTTATTACAAGATCATCTTTTTAAGTCAAAAAAAGTCAAAAGGACAAGTTATTCCAAAAAAGGACTGTCCTTTTCAAAAAAGCATTATCAATATACCTAGGGTTGGCGCCTGTCCTTTTCAAAAAAGGACAGGCGCCAACCCTTGGTATTTCTGGAATGGAAATTTAACGGCAAATCTACAACTTTAGTTTGAAAATATGTTCCGGCCACCTATGTTTACAAAAATGTCTAAAATGTGCTTTACGATTGCCTCCATATTCTGAAAAAAAAATTGAAAGAAAAGTCACCAACCACAAACCTAATATAGAACTGTTTCAGAAACTTGAGTCACCCTGTAAATATTCAAAAGTAACTGAAAGTTTATATAGAAGTAACTAAAAGTTTAAATTGAAAATCGACGTTGGAGCGATTTTCGAAAACTACCTACTAACGTTTCAACATAAGTATATGTGGGATATTAATTATATTATTATATTAGACCTTATAGCAAAACTCATCTGACGAAAAAGTGTTAACGTAGTATATTAATATGGAGTAAAAATTTTACTAATTACTTTACTTTTACTTTACTAATTAAATTCCTTCCAAAAAACGATACGCTACTGGCCATTAGAACAATCCAAATGCGCCTAGTTTCCGGGGTCGGAAATTTTAGACTTCTCTGTCTCTTCCGTCCTTGTTTGACACATTGGAATGTTTGATACACTTCCAACGAGTATTTATGAATGAGATGTTCGGTCTATCTTTATAATGTCTTTGGTCAATTCCTTTTTAACTCTCAAGCACAACGTTGCGCTGCTATTTCTTTTGGTTCATTAAACCATATAAAATCAGCGCCATTCAAAAGAAAAATAAATAGAAAGACCTTTTTTCACAAGAAATTTTATAAAAACGTCACTTTATATTAAATGTTTCAATATTCTTGAAATTCTGCATTTAAATTAAAAAGCTTCATAAAACGAACTCTTTTGAGATAACATTAACGAACTAACCCATTTCCGTCTGCATTTACATATGTAAATTTACTGAAAAAAAACGCAGTTATTCGTGTTTGAAATTCTCGCAGAAATTAAATTTTGTACGAGTCTGGCCAAGTGTAGAGTAAAGCGGGGAAATATGGCAACATAAATTTCATAGCATCACATTCTAACAACCAAGCGACTCAGCCGCAATATGAAAGTGACACCTAAGACCGTGCCTTTATAGCTAGTCACTGTAAATATCTCGTTGCCGTATTTCCACTGATAAAAATGTAACACGTAGAAATGTTGAATGATACTTCATTGCCATATTACCCGTGGGTACGGGTAATATGGCATATAGCTTGGGGTAATAGGGCAACATTAATTCATAATTAGAAATTATAGTTTTAACAAAAAGTAGGCGAATTCGCAAAAAATAGCTTTTATTTTCCAAAAAATAAAGAATATGTATTTTTAATCAACAAAAAACAACAAATCATTTCAAAACTCGGATAACGGGATGCAGTCGTCGCAGAATCTATCAGATGGAGTGCAGTTTCATGGACCCATTTCGAACAACTTACACATTGAATCCAATCACACTTGGGACTTTTTTGTCCATATAACATCCTTTACAGCTTGCACAAAAATCTGATTCATCAAATTCGAGTTCTGAATCAGCGCTTTCCTTTAATTCTACCTCTGTCTCGGTGTCTGATGAACTAGAGCAGTAATTTATTCCCTTTGAAACAGTTTTCTTTCTCTGAACTTTTGCGCTTTTTCCAGGTTTTTTCTTTGCAAGTGTTAACCTATTATTTAATTTCTTACTTTCCACTTTATTTTTAGACTTTGTCGCTCTTTCTTCCTTCTGTTTTAATTCCTTTATTGTTTCTTTTTTCTTTGCTCTTTTCACGGTAATTGTTTCCGGTGATGTTAGCACTTCAGCATGTTGCTTTCGGTGACCTCTGTTGTTACTTGGTCCTGGTTCTATGCGATGAATTGGGAGAATTTCTTCGAATGGATTTCGAAATTATTTTATTTAATAGATACGTTATAAAAATGTTTGGGATAATATGCCGCACTACCATTTTAGTGGTGCATATTACCCCAGAATACAAAATATATGTTTTAACTAAGAATCGCCAACTCCAGTGTAAACCTGGTAAACGCTATATACGAAAAATGTTAGGTTAGAAACCCTACTTTACCAGTAATATAATGTTTAAATCGGATTATTAATACCTGGTTCGACAAACTTTTTTATAAAACGTCACTTTATATTAAATGTTTCAATATTCTTGAAATTCTGCATTTAAATTAAAAGCTTCATAAAACGAACTTTTTTGAGATAACATTAACGAACTAACCCATTTCCGTCTGCATTTACATATGTAAATTTACTGAAAAAAACGCAGTTATTCGTGTTTGAAATTCTCGCAGAAATTAAATTTTGTACGAGTCTGGCCAAGTGTATATTAAATTAGAAAACCCGTAATTGTGCAAGTCTATAGAACATTAATCCACACAAACTTCTTTTGTTCAGTAAATAGAAAAAGCTCTGCAGAATAAATGAGGAGATTAAAAAATGTGAGCGTAATTGTAGAGAATTACGATTAGTAAAAAGAATATTAAGTGAGAGGTACTTTAGAAGACCGTTTAGACTGTAGTTAGTATAAAACAACTAATGCTCTTGTTGATACTTGTTTTATTTTCCTAGTCAGGCATTCTAGACTATGTGTGATTCAAGCAGTATAGTACTAAGTGGTCGGAAGTTCAGGTTATCTATAAAAAACTTCATTGGAGAAAACAAAAAATTTAAGACGATAAAAAACAATAACATCTTTATCAATCCAATTATAAAAATTTCCACAGTTTGGCAACCATTTATAGAACGTACCAATTAGTAGTGGGAACTATCGAATGAATACTATCGAAACATTCGATAGTTGCAATTCATTCGAATAATTCGATAGCTAGTAAAAAAACATTCGTTGAAAACTATTCGAATAAAAATTATCGAATAGATGCGTCATCTGCCTTGAAATATTGTATTCTAGTAATTCGGCAGCAAAAACCATTCATTTATAAAATTCATTCATTTATGAAATTCATTTATTCGTCAGGATCGATTATAATAAAATATTAACTGGATTTTAGTTGTCGCCCGGCGACATAGGTTTCTTTCGAGAAACCCGACAGCGGTCGGTGGCAATGCTATGAAAAAAGCCGGCATCTTTGATTTTTTGCGGAGTCATATAAAGATAAGGACACATTATTTTTTTATTGAGGTGCTAGTATTTACACAGAAAATATATTATGAAGGGCGCTGTTGCCATATATTGGTATTAGTTGATATTAAAGGATATTAGCAAAGAATATTATTGTTTGGCTTTAGTTAGTTAGGGATAGTATGTCATATAATTTGCATTTTTTTATTAATATTCTGTTGTTACACTGCAATAATACTTGTTATTTTGGATGTAGGAAAATGATGTTTAATGTTTTTAAGCAAAGACTGGTTTAATAAAAAAAATAATAACAGTAATAATTTGTTATACCTATTAACAACAAAATTTAAAATAATTTAATATAAACATTTTTTTACGTAGTAGCAAAATATAAACAACAAATTAGATGTCAAAATTATTTATATTAGATTCTATTTAAAAATAATATAGTCTTTAAATTTTTTGGCAACGTTGGTTTATTAAATAATAATAATTACAGAACTAATTTGTTATATTAACAACAAACTTTAAAATCATGAAATATAAACATTTATTAATTTTCTAAGCATGCAGTGTAATGGAAGGAAAATATAAATAAAAAATTAGAAATCAAAATTATTAATATTAGGTACTTTATATTACTATTTAAAAATAATATTTATTTTTACTGGCATTTACTTTAAAAAATAAATGAAATATTTCTTCGCAAAAAACTACATGTAAGAGAATTAGCATAAACAAAATACAAACATCGTTAACTTTTTTTTTAATTGGCACGTGTAAAACTTTCGTCTTTTCTTTCCAACTTTCGTAAAAGCGTCAATTTAATTTTCACATCCCATAGTTTGAGTTCGATAACCATTTATTTAACCACATTACTTAAATATGATTATTAAGTTCAACTAATTCATATTATTAAAACATCTAAAATACAAATAGATATGTATTTTTAAAATTAATTCTAAGTTCATCTCATCTCTCTTAAAAATTGCTACTTCTCAAAATTTCCCATTAAAAAATAGACCATATATACCCATATAAAATAAAATAATTGAAAGATCGGGCTACGGAAAATCACACAAATTTTCGGAAAAATTTTGACACCTGCACACGCACCTATACACGTATGACCATATTTGTGACAACCGTGCAGTAAAGACATTTGTGGTAGCATCTCTATTTTTGTACGAAATGATACGAACTCGCTGTCCACGACCTAAAAATATAATTTATATGTCTATACACTCCACCGTAAGAAAGTTATTGGCATTTATTAATTGTGGAAACCTGTTCCACAAATATTATAATTTTAGAATGTGTATTTGTGCTACCACAAATACCTTGCACCATAAAAGTGTGTAATATAGATACCACAAATATACAAATTTCAACTTCCTGTAAAAAGGACTCCACAACTATTGTCGAATGTGAGTAATTATGAATTAACCTTTTAATATAAAATTTTTTGTAATTTCCGTGTAGGTACGCTGATTCAGAATTAGTGTTTGTGGATGCTACATATTGCTATTTGGAATCATTGTTTTCGTTCAAGCAGCTATATTATATTATCGCATATTTACCGAAAAAAATCGTAACGTACCATACGATCGAAAAAAAAACGGTGTCAAAGACGGCTGGGGAATGACAATCAATAATTATTATTATGAGCGAGGTTAAGCCCTAGATCTCCATTTACTTGGCCCGTACTATTCTCTATTTTTTCATGGCGCTTACTGCCACTTGACTTTAAGAACGTTGTAATTTATTTTTATATTAGTAAAAATTATTTTTTAATAATGTAATTTAAAATTCGAGAAAAAAATACTTTTTTGGAAGTAGATTTGTGAGTCTGGAAACATTCAATCATTTTTTAGATGTTAGAAAATTAGTATTAATTTTTGATAGAATGTAGAATGTCTAGAAGGGGAGTTAATCACCGCGACCTTATAGATCTATTGTGTGTTCCCCTTTCTTGAGTTATAACGAGTTATAACTCATCATACAGTCTCAGGGCTTTAAGAAAAGCCAGTATCTGAGACGGCTCCACAGAGGCCAGCTCTCCATCCTCGACATCAGACGTGCCAAGGTTCATGGCACGAATGGTCGTCGTCTCGGCGCACTCAGTGATAAGGTGTTCTGGTGTTTCCCCATTTTCCCCACAAAATCTGCATTCGCCGTTGTTTCTCAGTTTCAGCCTACTGAGGTGTTCGTTGAGGAGACAGTGTCCTGTTAGAAACCCCGTGACAATCCGAAGATTGTTTTTACTTAAATCAAGAAAAACCTTTGATTTTTCTCGGTCATAAGTTCTAAGGAACTTTTTCGAGAATTTTTGATAAGTTTTATGTCAATTTTTAGAAACTGGCGTCTAGAGATTGACCTCGCCGAAACTAGCAACTATTATCATTCCCCAGGCGTCTATGACGCCGTTTCTTTTTCGATCAAACGGTATTTCTAACCCATTGTTCACAAATATTTAGCCAATACAACTAACGATATAAAAAAAACTTTCACTCAGTGTAAGTAGGGTTTCCAATTATTTAAAATCCCGGAATAAGAACCTATAATCTCGGAATCGCGGGGATCAGAATGAGAAATTTAATCTAAAGAAATATTTAATAAAAATGCAGCTACATAATATATCAAAAAGAAAATGAGGAAAGAGCTTTATTAAAATAGAATAAACAAAGTAATTTTCCATATGTAGTTAGTAAAAAAAAATAAAATTCTTGTTGCAAAAAAAATATAGCAAACACGGAAATATAACACTTAGATATTGACGTTCGGCTTACAACGCTTTCAGATGGAGCGGACCGTCCGCGCGGATGTTTTTTCAAGATAGCTCATCCGGACGGAACATATGCGATCCATGTGAAATTATGTTCATTTAAATTCATGGAACTGGTGGACGGTCCGCGCGGACGCTCCGCTCCATTGAAAGCCCTGTAATGGAACTCGCGGACGGTACGCGCGGACGCTTCGCTCTATCTGAAAACGCTGTAACAGCGCTTTCAGGACTCAGCGCGACCGTACGCGCGGAGCGTCCGCACGGATATTTTTTCAAGATAAGATAGCCGTCGACGATCTCATCCGGACGGAGCATACGCGCGACCCATGTAAAACTGTTCATTTGAACTAGTGGAACACGCGGACGGTACGCGCGGACGCTCCGCTCCATCTAAAAGCGCTGTTAGTATAAATAAAATATGATATTTGAAAGACTAACTCGAATCATTTTAGATTGGGCATTAAAATTTTTCGACATTTTCGGAATCCTGGGATTTAATATCGGTATTTCGGGGATAAATATGCACCGGGCACCCGGTTTGGTAACCCTAAGCGACCGACTATCATATCATTTAGAATATGTTCGGGATTTTCCTCTCGGTACATTTTAATATGTTATGGTAATAATATATAACTAATATACAGTATGTCTCCGGATTGTCTTTACAAGAGGAAAAACATATTTATTATTAATATTTTGAGAAAAATGCATTCTTAATAAAAATTTTTGCTTGTTCTAAAATGGTTAATCCCGTTTGAAAATGATAAACATGAAAATATCGTTGATTTTTTCTAAGCCCTAAAAATGAAACCGAGTTTTTATGGTAATATAATTTAGATTTCATTCTTTGATAGATGGGTATTATTAATTTTGGTTAATGACATATGTTTTGCTATTGTTAAGGTATCACATTTTCCGATGACCATTATCATCCTTTCCGTAGCATTCAACTAAATAAATTTTGTGTTTCTTTATCATTTTAAGACGCAAAAAATATGACGTTAATTAAAATTCTATCAATAACAACAAAGAACGAAAACCATAGAAACGCGTTTTGATTTTTAAGACTTTCAAAAAATTCAACCATATTTTCAGTTTTTTTTTTAATTTTCTCTAAAACGGTATGGAAATTTGGAAAAGTATAAACGGGATTAACCATTTTAGAACAAGCAAAAATTTTTATGACGAATGCGTTTTTCTCAAAATATCAATAATAAAAAAGTTTCTCCTCTTGTAAAGACAATCCGGGGACCTACTGTATAATTAACCTTTTAATAATATATTATGATATAAGGGTGTTCCTCAATGAGATTTAGAGGCGACTCTTGAGTTAATTTTCCGCCAAAACGATTCTAGGAACCTTGTCCACTCTGTATCTCAGTTATCAAGTTGATAGGTTTAGGAACTAGTTTCCTGTGAAGTTTTTTTTCTTAAAATTAACCAATAATTTTCCTCGTGAACCCAACTATTTCATTAAGAAACACCCTATATATATTTTTATTAAATATTCTAGGATATATTATGTAGTTTTTTTGGCGCATTTATATTTATACAAAGGAGTACCTGAAAGACAAGATAAAACCGATCAAAATTGAATTGTTTTAAATGGAGAAACTCATAGCAGATATTGATTCTAAAAAAAATTTTTGATTTGATTCTAATCAAATTTTTTTGTAATTTTTCATTTAACGTACCATACACTGATTCAATTACTTTTGAATTATTTATGTTTGAAAATTTATTTTTTAGTATTTTTTAGATTTGTCTATACCATTAAATATTAACAGCCAAACCAGGTTGTGTCTATGTTGTTATATCATTATTTAAAAGTCTTTCATAAGTCACATGAACTGCTTTTCAAAATCTGAAAATGTCAATTTTCAAATGTAATTAATTAAAAACAGTACAATTATTCATAATATTAAGTTAAATGAATAATACTTATTTTTAATTAAAATCATAATATATCAAAATACGGGGTGGTCCATTTAAAAATGCATTTGTGTTTGTCCATGCGCAGCTAAATGATTGAAAATCTGCCTTATACAGGATGGCTCCTCTCATACGCCGCGGAAGCTCCAAGGAGAACGGTAGTTTATATCGAAATGAGATTTTGGCATCAAAGTTATGTTTTTTCTAACGGAACACCCTATATATTAATTGATTTTTGGACTCTAGCAAATAAAAAATAAATGTGAGTTTTATTAAAGAATCTAAGGATTTTGACATATTTCACATTTTTTGAAAACGAAGAATTTTAAATTTCGATAACAGCTACATAAAATTTTAGTTGATCTTGTATAGCCTGATATTTTTTACAGTAACTATTGTATGTTAAACCAAATTGAAATTTGACTCGAAAAGTTATACAGTGAAACCAAATTAATATGGAACATTAGCCACTTTTAAAAGCAAGTTACTCCTTTATTTTAAAAGGAACATCCAGCATATTTTCCCGGTGTTCAGTTGGGAATTTGTATATCTTCAAAATATTATTAAGGTTGCCAACCCCTTAGACAAAGATTTTCTTAGAAAGTTTATTTTTTATGATTTTACGTCAGTAAATCTTTATTATTTGAAGAAATCTAGGGTGGCTGTGTGATACTACCTTTTGTTAATTTAACAAAAATTAAAGATTGTAGAGTAAAATACTCAACGGTAATAAAAAGATACACGTTTAAAACATATTTTAATTATGACAGAATTAAAACTAGACATAAACCTATAATTATGTGACAAAAATGAAATCAAATGCTCAAAATGGTTCCTTTCCTGTTTGCATGCTACTAACTGCATAAAATAATTGTCTTTTCAAAAGGATCTTTTCATTTAAAAAGGCATATGTGGAGTTCTGCCTAGAAGAGCAGCTACAATGATTTCTCTCATGTTGTCGAAAATAGTTGGTCGAGTTTTGTAAACACTGTCTTTAACATATCCCCATAAAAAAACCAGACTTGATAAAATCAGAAACATTTAAGTATTATATTAATTGGTGAATGCACACTGCAAATACAACCTAACTTAACAACACCAACTAATAGAATGATATCAATTCTCTCTGATGTAGGATAAGTTTGCATTTTCGGCAAATTTCTGAGAAATTGTTTTGTTTTAACTGACACAAAATGATAACTAGTTGTTAAAGTTTGATTAATTAGACAGCTATGTTGAAGTAACGTCAGACATATCAGAGCCACCTAGATTTTATCTAGGTGGCTATTTTACACCTAAATAATAAAGATCTTCTTAGATCAAATCATGTAAATGAAAATATCTAGGAAAATCTTTGTTTGAGGGGTAGGCAACCTTAATAGTATTTTGAAGAGACATGAATTCTCCATTGAATATCTGAATAATACATTGGGTGTTCCATTTAAAATAGAAGAGTAACATTCTTTTAAAGGTGACCAGTGTTCAATATTAATTTTGTCTCACCTTGTATAACTTTTTGGATCAAGTTTTAATTTGATTTAAAGTACAATAGTTAATTTAACTATATATTAGGCTATACCAGGTAAATTCTAATTTAGGTAGCTTTTATTGTAATTTAAAAATTGTTCTTTATTTCTAGAAAATGTTAAATATGTCAAAAACCTTACATTTTAGTCATATACTTTTCTTATAAAACTCACCTTTATTTTTCTCCCAGAATCCGAAAATCGATTAATATATAGGGTACATACATATATAATACATTACAAAAAATACAACTTTGATATGTAACTTTTTTTGGGGACACCCTGTAGAAGTCTCTATATTTTTAAAAAGTGCTCTGAATTAAACTACATATGCTCACAAAATTTCATTTCAATACAAACTGTCGTTCTCCTTAGAGCCTCCGCGGCGTATGAGAGGCGCCACCCTGTACATTCCCAAATATTTCTTAAAAATTTGGAACGCAACAGAAAACATAAAAGAATAGAAATTAAATATGGTGTGTATTCTGAATCGGTACGTTTCGGGAATGTACGCATCTAAACGCCGGATTTACCACAAATATGAGTGTGTATAAAAATGTAGATGGCGCTGCGATACAGCGAACTTTAGGTTACCACAATTCTGAAAGTGTGTGATACCAATAAATATTATGATTTGTGGAAACTTACACACGTAATTTTTCGGCTCTAACCGACCAGACTAATTTTGACCCGAGGATATCGAATTTGCTATCAGAAAATTGTGGTATACGCGTGTATGTATACCATAATTGAGACGTATGTCACAAATACTACTACTGCACACACAAGGTGTCACAAATATGGTCACACATACACACACAATCGTCAATTAAAAAAAACTACTATTTTAGTATTTTAAATATTTTAATAAACGCAAAAATAGCACAGTATTTGTAAGGTGAAGTTATAAAAATTTGGAAGAACTAATAATGCACTGACGTACACAAAAATCAAACGAATACTAAATTTCATTTATCAAAAATCAAAAGCATTCGATAGTCGTGGCTCAACGATAACCATTTAGTTGCACGGCGAGGTTGTCACATATGCTTTAGTATACAAATGAATGAATGATTTTATTCGAATAAAACCATTCGATAGTTGAAATCATTCATTCAGTAACCATTCGATAGTCTAATTCATTCGATAGTTCCCATCGCTAGTACCAATGCTGGCGCCCTTAGTGGACAACCTTACCCTTGACACTTGACTGGATCTAACTCCGTCACGGGTTAACTGATTTGGGTGAAGTCAACATTTTTACTATTCCCATATCCATTTCGATACCACAAAGGTACATATACATATTATTTAATTCGGTTTGTATTGCCGAATACATATCTTTGGAAAAATTGAAAACGGCACTACCTACGTCCTTAATAAAAATATATACGTACCTACATATTTATATCTGTATGTCTAAACACAACTGTAATTTAGTTTAATAGATCCAAAATAGGTGACATATTATATTTTGTGGCTTACAATTAATATATTACCGAGATACAAAGAGAATATTCTTACTATCATATTTAGTTCCTGCCGCATAAAGATAAGCATATCCTGTTATTTTTATACTGTTTAATAATTTTTCAAAGATGTTATTTTTAAATATAAAAACTACATCAAAGGAAGCATAAAGAAATGATTAATCTAGCTAAACCTCAAGAAACAAACCTAATGAGAAGTTATAATAAAATATAATTACCTTGTACGTAAATTTAACATAAACGAAAATGGAGTATTTGAAACTTAATTAAAACATACAATAACTTATCTTTATGAATAAAAAACATTACACACTTGTCAAAATTCAAAAAAGAGTTAGGTATTTGAGTTCTTGGTAAAATTGGAGCCATACCGGTTGCGTCTCAAAAATGGCTCGCCCCTATAATAACTTTTTTATTTTTGCAGATAAATAAATAGGATTTGGTATGTTAGTACATGACATAAATTACGATTGATTGATGTATTCAGTTGTTTTTGATCACTTCCTGTTTCACCGGAAATGACTACAACTTTTGATTTTTAAATGACACTCTCTATATGTTTTTACGTTATTGGATAGAAAATGACACCAACTCTGAATAGAATGACATATCATATGTCAACTTTTGACATTTTCGCATATGGTTTATTTGAAATTGTAACACGGTTCATAATGACAATTTGACCCCAAATACCAAATGTGTGGTACCAAATTATTCGTAAAAAATGCTTTTTCTAAATATGCCAATGAGCCACCCTTGTTCCATTTGAAGAAAATTGAGATATGATTAAAAATAGTATTTGGGCATCTTTTAACCGGCCAGTACGCCACGAAAAGACACGATAAACATTAAAGGGTCAAATCTATTTTTCCAAGGCTCCTTGGTTAAAAATTAGTATTTTTAACACAGCCATGACACTCTAGATTGAATTTTAAAATACGATTTGTTTTTAAGCAAAAATGTCAAAATTTCACATATGATAGGTCATTCTATTGAGAGTCTTATTTTCTATCAAAAAAATCGATTTTATCGATAAAGTAAAAAATCGATTCTATCGATAAAGTAAAAATATTATATATAATAAACAATTGAATATGTCAATCAATCCTAATTTATGTTATATACTAACATACCAAACCTCGTTTTTTTATCTAAGGAAATTAAAAATTATAGGAGTGAGCCACTTTTGAGACGCACCCGTATATTAATCACCGTATATTGATTTTTTTTAAGTATGGTTGAATTATTTTATATATGTAAATAAAAACTTTTGTTATATCTATTCCATTTTTTCAATAAATGTTTTTTTTTATATAATTTGTACGTAGTAATTTTATTTGTAATACAATAACTCTATTTATTGTATGTTAATAGTCAGATTCCCGATTTTTGTATTTTTTAATTTTATTTATTATCTACAGGGTTGTTCACCACATACGACACGGAGTATTGTAGCTAAACGATTAGATTTTTACAAATTGTTTTGGGTTTGTTGAAGGACTATTAGAGCTACAATTTAAAAATATTTTTACAAGATACAGAGTGTCCCAAATAAATAAAAAATATCAAAGTTTTATTTTTTTAAATGGAACACCCTGTATATTATTGCATTTTTAGTTTCTACGATTAAAATAAAGGTAAATTTGATTAAGGTTTATTAACACTTAAACCTTACCGTTTTTGAAATATTTTCAATTTTGCGAAATTGCAGTATAAATTTTAAGGCTTTATTTCTCCGAGGATATCAAAGTTTTTAATACTAAATATTTACTGAAGTTTATCTATCGATCAGTTATTGTGTTGCAATAATAAAAATTATACTACCTTATACAGAGTGTCTAAAATTTTATTTTAAATAATTAAATTGCTTTAAACGGCAATAACTTATTTACATTAAATAGAACACCCTGTATATTTTATGAGAATCAGATGCACAATTTAATTGTCTATCAAATTGTATTATACCACTTCTTACCTATTCCTTCAAGTTTTCGTAGAAAATGCATTTTCTTATAATTTAGACCTCATTTATCAATATACCCATGGAATATTGACATTTTAGATTGTTTTTAAACAACAAATGTACAAAATGTACAGGCTAGTAATATTATCGTTTTAGTAAAACGATAATATTACTAGCCCATTATGTATGCAAAAAGAAAACTATTTAAATCTTTATAAAAGAGTATACCATTAATTAAATATACCACAGTATTTCCGCCCAAATACTAATTAACTACATACTTAATTGTGTTCGTTAATAAATTATTCTAAATAAATGTGGATTTGAATCAGAAATCAATATAATAATAAGTTATGAAAATGAACGTCTCTGTTGTTATAAATAGGCATTTGTCGAAAAATTAAATATCATTTTTAAGGTGTTACTTTTTACCACACTGTCTAATACACATACATAATTCAGCTTTTTAGTATTTGGAGCAATTATTATTAATCAACGCAAACAGTCAATTAATGTAGTTTGAATACTGGAATCATATTAATTGGTCCTTTTTAACAAATATTTAAACAGTTTTTTTAATGAAATAAACGAACTATATCGACAATATTAGTATCTGTACTCTTTAAAAATTTGGTACATCTTTAAAAATAATCTAAAATATCAGTATTCCATGGGTATATTGATAAATAAGTTCTAAATTACAAGAAAATGCATTTTCTACGGAAACTTGAAGAGATAGGTAAAAAATGGTGTAATACAATTTGATAGACAATTAAATTGTGCATCTGATTCTCATAAAATATACAGGGTGTTCCGTTTAAATTAAACAAATTATTGCCGTTTAAAGCTAGTAATTATTTAAAATTAATTTTTAGACACTCTGTATAAGGTAGTAAAGTTTTTATTATTTCAACACAATAACTGATCAATAAATAAACTTCAGTAAATATTTAGTAATAAAAACTTTGATACCCTCCGAGAAATGAAGCCTTAAAATTTATACTGCAATTTCACAAAATTGAAAATATTTCAAAAACGGTAAGGTTTAAGTGTAATAAACTTAATCAAATTTACCTTTATTTTAAGCGTAGAAACTAAAAATGTAATAATATATAGGGTGTTCCATTTAAAAAAATACAACATTGATATTTTTTATTTATTTGGGACACTCTGTATTTTGTAAAAATATTTTTAAATTGTAGCTCTAATAGTCCTTCAACGAATCCAAAACTTACAATTTGTAAAAATCTAGTCGTTTAGCTACAATACTTCGTGTCGTATGTGGTGAACAACCCTGTATAATAAAGTGCACCAGTGTTAAAAGTAAATGACTTTTATCATCACTGACATAATGTCACATTTTAGGCACTGACAGCATGTGTTAAAAATAACATTTTTACTGACGTTTGTAGAAAAAATTTTTTTTGTATATTTCTAGTTTTTGATACTATTTCAACCAATGTCATGTGACATATTCTTGTTATAAAGAGGTGTATCTATCTATATGTTGAATGATAAGTGCGTCACTAGCAATGACATTGACAGCTGATCCAAAGTTATTTGAAATCTTTATTAACGTATTAAAAACATATTATAAAATTATAATACAGCTAATCGGAAACATATTAGTTATATAAACACTAATACATTTTTATCAGTTGTAAGCTTTTATATATTTTTTAGTTATCTGATATTTGAAAAGGACCCAAGTAATTCAGAATCAGCTGATTCTGTTAAAAATTTCACTGAATTTTTAACAGAATGATGTTTTTTTATAAAGCAGCAAGCAGCTTAAACAAACATTTTTTAGTAAGCAATCGTTCTTACTGGATGACTGATCACAGTATTGAGACGGAATCATATCGGTTCTAAAAGCTATCTAATCCTCTGTGCGATTATTATCCTATGTCACAACCTCGAACAAATTGTTCACAATAGATCTATTAACGATCCTGCAGAACGCTTTTGATTGTGCAAAGTGATCTAGACAGCCGCCAGGCAGTCCAACCGTCAGTCGTTGTGTTGGCCGGAAAAACAACCAAAGCTCCGGTGGTCATTTTGCCAAAAACCAAACGTCCGTCGCGACGATCCAGATCGTAATTATTGAGGTTAGAAAAAGCAGCGAGGAAGCCTGGATACGCATCCACAGGCCGACCGCATCATACTGGCGCCGTATGGCCTCTGGAATATCGATTGGAGTGAGTTAAATAAAGAAGGCAGGAATAAGTCACGAAGTAGAGAGAAAGAATAGAAAACTAACGTTTTTTCTGGTTATAAACCGTCCTGCTGTGAAAGAAGAAAGGGTTAAAGAAATCAAAAGACGTGCGTGAGTGTAGACAGGAAAGTAAGGCATCTACATATTGCCAGCAGGTGTGGTGTACCTACGCTGTTCCAAGTCGGAGCGAAATAAATGAAATTACAGGAGGAGGCGGTGCGTCACGTGATTACTGCAGGATATTATATAGTAGGGGAGTCTAAGATGGCTAAGTGGGGACTTACTCGTTATTAGCCTCCCATACACCAGAAGAACCGGCCTGCGGATCGTGCCTTTGGATGAAATCTTTGTGTTTGTGAACCAGTCCAAGTCTGTGGAAGGCCAAGCCTTTGGCGGACTATAAGCTTGTCGCAGGCTATTTCCGCCAAAACCTGGCTAATGAGACTAAATTTGTCTAAAAAATCGAACGAAAGGAAAGTCCGCGTTCGAACGTTTTTTCTCTCCCAGCGAAATACGTCAGCTTTTATTCCGATAAACATTTATCTATATAAGAACTATTTACAATTTATAAACTGCCTCTACACTATGCGGAGAACTCTTCGAAACAGGTCAAGACCGCCCCATACAGCACATCTAATCACATTTACGATGTGTTTACATTATTAGATGTAGACACAGGGTGACACAATTCCACCGATGTAAATATGCTACGTTTACACATTGTAGTTCAACACGTATGCACAAAGGTTAAACGTCCGCCTCACAATGTATCCACAGTATAGCATTTACGTATACACAAATTAAGGGATACACAGTGTGCCGTAGGATACACAGTGCATGTGTATTACGTTTAAACTCTGTTTACACATTGCAGTTGTGACTACCGCATGTATACGTATGTATTTTGCTTCGTATATACATTTTGTGCTAGATAAAACTACTTCTTATGAACGAATTTAGGAAATAATACAAGTTTTGATGCCTAACTTTTCGTTCTTTTTAAGAAATATTTATTCAATGATACCAATTATATCTTTTTAGAACGAAAATTAGGAAGGCAAAACTTTGTATTTTCCAAAAGTATCTCGATCGTAAGTTCAAGAGAAGGCTTAAAATTGTTCCATTTTTGTTTTGTATTAAATGTACCATTTTTCTTCCATAAAATGAATTAAGTGGTTAAAAAATAAAATTCTTATATTTCTTACTTCTAATTATTTACACTGCAGAAACCAGAAGTAAGAAAACTCTGTAAAAGAACAGAATTTGTATCAAAATGTATTAAAAATATAAGTACCTAGTATAACAACATACTAAAATGGTAAACACTGGTATATCGCCACGATTTGGTGGACCTCGTTTAGTCATTTTTTTCTCCTCTTTTCCCTCCAAGCTGTTGGTTTGTTAGCATACTCATTCAACGAGCACTCTGTTGGACTTTGTTGTATTTTATTTCCAGATTAATAATCTCACCCTTAAATTTTATATGAAACTGATTATTGAATATTAAACATATCTGTATATTGATCCATCAATAACTTACCGAATATCAGTGTAAAAAGTTCTTTAAAGTGTTTAAATCTTTCTTTCTCTGGTCCATTTAGATTTTTATTATTTCCAAATTAAAAAAATATATATTGCAGAGCTAACCTCTTTATCATTATACGAGAATATTTGCAGTTTTCATTCATTGGAGTTAAAATTTGGTAAATTAGGTATCGAGTAAGGGAAGATTCGCTGCTATAATATTAATAACACTCTTAGGAAGGTAATTAAAAACTTGTGCTTACCTTAAAATCTCTTAAGCTACACACAAACAGAACATTTATATAGAGCTTCCGAATGATAAAACAATAATGGCTGCTAACACATACCAGTCCTAGAAAGGAGAAAGGAGAGAGGACACATAAGATACACTTGGTCGGCGTGTCTACGCTGAGGCTATCCGCGCATGCGCACACCTTTATTTCATGCTAGAATGTAGACACAACAGTACACTATTACAAAGTGTCTATATAGAAATTTATATTATGTGTATACGTCACATTTTTACAAGGTGTGTACTATAGGCACAACTATGATACGAAGTAACACACATACATATGACATAAACATTGTATGTCTCATATACCGACGTCATATTTCATCATTTTAATAGTTATTTGTTACGTTACAAAAAACTTTTTAGAATCTTGAGTGCATACGGTATCACACAATTCTATCAAGATAAACCTGCGTGTATCTCATATGTATATGTTAGAACTAGATGAACAATTAGGTTCACTTTAACATATTTTGTTTCTCATGTGTCTCCCTTGTAGAAACGTAATTTCATTTGGACGTGCTGTATGGGGCATTTCTATTTATTTCCAGTTGTATTAACCCATTTCGGTTTGCCTCGACCTACTTCCGATTCTTAAAAGCGCCTGAAATCTACTCATTAGAAGGGCGTGTGAATTTTTTTAGCGTTTCCTGTTGCCTCGTTCAATTTTGTTTCATTTTGAGCTATTTCTAAAAACGTGGCGGTATCTGTACCCGAGGCAAAGGACTTTTTTTCATAAATCTCAGTAAAATAAGTAAACCTAGGTCTCTCTAAAATAGCTGTTGTTACAATGATATTTTGTTAATTAATCTCGTTTTATGTTGATATACAGGGTGTCCCAGAAATGAGTGCAGATATTTTAACTGGTAGTATAGTTCAACCCCAGAAACACGCCTATGAGGTTTTTTTTGCGAAAAAAAAATGTTGAAAATTTTATATTTTTCTTGACATTTTCCGGAAAATGTTGAAAAACTTTTGAGTGCCACTGTTCACTCCCCGAGAAATTCGTTTACCGGGCAGAGAGAGTGTCGGAGAGAATGCAAAGTTGCCACCTCCTACCATACCCACATTCTGCATGTTTATCTATAAATTCAATTATTTTAAGTTGCTACAGAAAAAAATACGAAAATTAATTTTATTCATATTAGTGTAGATTGCTCTACTAATTATAGAGAAACGCGCAATATTTTAAATACTTTTTACAGTGGAGTAAACTGAAAAAATAAATCTTAACAATTATAGCTTCCTTTTTCGCCATATTAGGAAATATTTTCAATCGTTTCAATAAACAATTATAACCTTTAATGTTTAGTTAGAGCTTACCCTTTTAATGAAAGTGTTTTTTATCCAGCACATACAGGGTGTCCCAGAAATAAGTGCAAATATTTTAACTGGTAGTATAGTTCAACCCCAGAAACACGCCTATAAGGTTTTTTTTTGCGAAAAAAATGTTGAAAATTTAAAATTTTTCTTGACATTTTCCGGGAAATTTGAAAAAAACTTTTTAGTGCCTTGCAGTGTTGTAACCTCCTATGTTATCCACATTCTACATAGTTCTACATTTATAAATTCATAGAAAAATTTCTACTCAAAAATTAAGAATGTTAAATTTTTATCAGTGCTCATTATTAATAATTATATAGAAAAAAAACACATTAATTATTTTTAGTACTTACCCTTTCAATGAAAACTTAACAAAAACCACCGAAAATTAACTAAAACATTACGTTTATGACGTTTACGAAAATGATTCATTATATTATTCACAACCAGGTCACAAAAAAGAAATTCCTAAAATGTTTATCGTAATTTAGAATTCAATATTTGTTTTCTTTCATGTTTCTCTGTTTTATTTGAACCACTGATTTACAAAACACCTTGAAAAGCGCACATTACTTTGAATACCTCTCTTATCGCTACTTTACGAACTACTTTCAATTTAAGACATGTTTCACTCAACAATTTTAAATACGTATTTTGTTTTTTCGCTATTTTTTCGATGTATTTTGACAGCCCGACCGTCGCGTGTTGGCCAAGAGTGCCACGTGTGAACTGGTCCTTTGAGCCGCGCCGTCGTGGCAGGCTTGCGTCAGACGACGATGTTAAGCAACGTTGCCGTAGTTACAACAATTTCAAATTCAAGAGATTCGAAGCAATCAAATTTGTATTAAATTTTAAAATAAAACAGAGAAACATGAAAGGAAACAAACAAAACGAAAATGAATTGATTATTCGTCGGGCTGTTTTCGATATATTGAATTCTGAATTACGATAAACAATTTAGAAATTTCTTTTTTGTGACCTTATCAATAATCAATTCATTTGTGTTTTGTTTGTTTCCTTTCATGTTTTTCTGTTTTATTTTTAAAATTTAATAAGAATTTGATTGTTTCGAGTGTCTTGAATTTGAAATTGTTGAAACTACGGCAACCTCGCATGACGCAAGCTCGACACGCCGGCGCGACAAAGAAGCACTGGGCAGTTACCAACCAGTGATGCGTGGCTGTCTTGGCCGACGGATGGTTGGGCTGTTGACGGAATTGTCGAAATACATCGAAAAAATAGCGAAAAAGCAAAATACGTATTTAAAATTGTTGAGTGAAACATGTATTTTCTTAGATTGAAAGTAGTTCGTAAAGTGGCGGTAAGAGACAATAATTCTCAACATTTATTCATTCAGAAAGATATTCAAAGTAATGTGTAATGTGTGCTTTTCAAGGTGTTTTGTAAATCAGTGGTTCAAATTGTGATGAAGCCTATACGAAAATAATGTGTTAAGTTAAAAATGGGGACTGTTATTTTAGCAGTTTTATAATAGCACGTACAAGTAAAGCAGCACAATGAAGTGTATTTTAGTTAAGTGTGTATCGAAAAAGAGAACTGTCGCAGTTACATCGATCTGTCATAAGTATCTTTTTTAATGTTGGGTAAGTTTTTTAATTTAACTTTTAAACATTTAACTTTTAATTTATTTTATGTAATTATATCACAATCTTAAAATGTAATGCATCTCTGCAAACTCCTCAGGTGTTGTGATTTTATGACTTACTTGTAAACATATACTTTCTTGTCCATATGGCAACACAGTGCGTCGAATTAACTGAAATCCGGCTTGATCCGGGTAATTGGATGTAGTTGGCAATATCTGCCGGCGGTTCTCAAAATGTTGCGATTATTTTTTTAAATTTTCAAAGTTAAATAACTCAGTTATTTTCAATTTATTTTAAAAATGGTAAAGAGAAAATATGTTTATTTTGACCAGATCTACCACCTCTTAAAATATCTGCACTCATTTCTGGGACACCCTGTATATTCTACAAAATTAATATTTGAACACGTATTTATAATATGTAGAGCAGATATTTAAGAACATAAGTTTTCACTCAATCTGCAAGAATATAATTACAATATGCTTTATTTAATTTTATTATAATGAATTATAGTATATAAAATTATATATGTTATGTTTGTTTACGCGGCCTTAATTGATTAATACAGGCTCGCTTGTGTGTAATGAAACGGTCGATTATTAGGTAAAATATAGGAGGTACCGCAAAACGTTAAATACAAAAGTTATAGGATTTTTAAATATCTATTAACGAGTAATAAATTTACTAACGAGTAATAAATTAATTAACGAGTAATTTAATTTAAGTATAGATAGGGTCGTTCATAAAGTTGTGGCAAATCAAAGATTCATTTTTTTAAATAGAACCCCCTGTGTATTATTACATATTTTAATTATGCACCACACGGTATACCCTTTTACTTGTAGTGAGAGCGTCTACAGGGTTTTCAAAAATGTAAAAAACAGTCACAAAGAAATACTTGGGTCTTTCGAGATCGTAGAAATTTCTCAGAGCATACGACCGAGAAAAATCATTTTATCAAAGATTTTCCTTGATTTAAGTTGTAGCATTTTTTATTTCCTTTAATAAAATTGAGTTTAAAAATCTATTTTTATTTAAATTTCTTAGTATTGGCGCCATCTATTTGCTAGATGCCAAAGATATCAAACTTCATTTATTACAGTTCACTTGTCTTGTTTATTAGCGCCATCTATTCGCTATATGCCAAACTTCCTTAATTGCATTTCACTTGTCCCGATATTTAATTTTTATTAGCGCATCTATTCGCTAGATGTCAAACTTCATTTATGACAGTTCAGTTCTGAAACTGAGAAGAAGGTCTTTTTTCTGGGAATTTGGATCTGAAGGAGACGCGTGTTTCGGCGTCCGACAAATTTTCCAGTGAAAAGCACTCTGCATCCACTTTTCGATTTCGATTGCATGGGTATCCGATTTGGAAATTTGAAAACCTTGTAAAGTATGCAATCCAGAGTATAGATCGTATTTGTTTGGTTTCTTCTTGGAATGATCACCGTAAGTTTATCCGCCATTTTATATAGCCCTATCTAACTAAATTCTATTTCAGTTATTTCCGTTTTTTATTTCGTTTATTTGAGTATTTAATTACTGGTTTGGATCGGCATATGGTTTGAATATATTTATGTAAGGCTGATTTTCAGACCGTAAGTTGTTTTTTTTATTGAGTATCTGTCCTGAGAACTATTTTTTAATTATAGAGTAACTACCACATGGTACTCAGTAACTACCACATGGTACTCAGTAATTACCACATTGTATGTTTCGCCCACTTTCATTTTGTATGGACCTATGCAGACCTTAAGACAGTGTTCCTGACATTACAATCGTTCCTTTGGCTGATATCGAAGACTTTTCCTGCCATAGTCATCTGCATCCACTTCTGTTAGTCTGGAGAATACCTAACTACCTGTTTACATCATAAGAAACTATATACAGATAAGTCTTAAGTTTGATACACAAGGTACGCTTTTATTTTATAATTTTTGAGACAACAGATTTAATAACCTGGTAAATTATCACTATTTATCCCACATATTGTAGTCAAAATTATTTTTTATTTAACGTTATAAGTTATAATTTGATTCGTACAGTACACTCTTACTTAGCTATGATATTTTATATGAAAATTATTAACACGTATTCATTTTAAAGGTTTTTGTACACGACATGTTTCGAAACATCATCGTATTGAGACATACATAAATTTCACCTGTTTTTATATTAAGTAGCTTACTTAGTTCAAAGAATCCAGTTACTAAATTCGAATCTAATTAAAATAACTTGCGGTTTTATTGGGATCACTGTGACTAATTTATGATACTTGTGTTCGTTTTCAATAAATGTTTAATGTAGGATAGTTATTTCTGACTTTTATTCCTGATAAACATAATAGACCCTTAATACTGTTGATTACTTTATTTTAGCTATGTTGTGATATGGTATTTTTCTTTTTGGTTTCTTACTTTACCACTCTCATAAACAAAGTAAGTGGCGCCCTTTTCACTGTCTTTGACCATACCTATTTGAATTCTTAACATCAGTATTAAAATCTCTGCAGCCTATATATTATCATTTTTTTAATTTTTTTAACAACATTAGAAAGTCACTGTGAGTCAGAAGCCTTACCTACGAACCCAGCTTTCCTCTAACCCTGAGCAACGGATTCTTTTTTCATTCTATTTGGGTAACGACAGAAAAGTCGTCACAAAGTAAAAACAATCTTCGAATTATCACGAGAATTTCAACAGGACTCCTCAATGAACACAAGGGTGCAAGGACTCCCCCCTTGTGTTATAATTTAGCCGCGCTCGAGTAAATCCCCAAATTCCTTGCTTGGGCTCCCCTACTAATGGGGAAAAAGCAGCGCGTTCAGTGACTCTCAGTGATTGGTTGAATGGGTAAAACGGCGGGAATCGCCTTTGAAAAAAAGAAAGGAGGAAAGGTCGTGACTTTTACGAGTCAATCGGGACCTCCGTTATCATTGTAGAGGATGTCATAATGTGTATTTGGCCAATATAAATGGTTATGATTTTAATTCCTTTATTTTCCTTTGCTTTTCTTGATTTTCCTTTAGTTTCCTTTACACGGTGGCTCAAATTGATTGCATAAAAATAATAAGTAAAAAAGCTCTTAAAAATAATGTATGTCCTGAATTTTGGCGATACAGGGTGTAGAAGTTTAATTTTTATATCAACTGGCCGTTCGCGCAAAGGTATAGGGACACCCTGTACTAAAGCACATAAAACATACATACAGTATTTTAATCTCTAAAAGGTTGTTATTAAAACCTAATTAATAGTATGTATTAACATATTTCGGTGGTACGACTACTAAAAAACATTAAATTATTTTTAAGGATAAAAATGTTTCAATTATCGACTTATTAAATGATGATCATCTCAAAGGTCGATTATTTTATTGAACGGTAAATCCAGAACGTAAAGTAAAAAAAATAAAGAATCATAAAGAAAATATATTCATATAAAAATAATACTCAAGCAGAAATATGATAGCGAATCTAGAAGTAGAGGGCGACAAAAAAATAGAATCAACACAAAGATGTAGAAGAAATAGATAGAAATAAAGGGACACAAATCTTGAATATTTAAAATAATATACCGGGTGCGTCCGAAAAGTGGCTCATCCATATAATTTTTTTTATTTTATTCAGATAAAAAAATTGAATTTGATAAGTTCATGATATGTTAGTATATGACATAAATTAGAGTTGATTGACGTATTCATTTGTTTTTGGTCACTTTCTGTTTCACCAGAAATAACTACAAATTTTGGTTTTTAAATGACACCCTCCGTATTTTTTTACTTTAATCGAAAATGACACTCTGAATAGAATGACATATCATATTATGTTAACTTTTGACATATTCGCATATTGTTTACTTGAAATTGTAACATGCGGTCCATATCGACAATTCGACTCGAAATACCAAGTTTGTGGTACCAAACCCAAGCAGCATTTGGACGTCGGGACAACGTTGTGTCACGCGACCAAACGTCGGGGCGCAACGTCGGCACAACCTCGTGCCAACCCTAGTCTGCACTAGTTTGGAGAACAATTTTTGGGTCGAAACGACGTTGGATACCGACGTTGGCTAGAAGCCTAATTTAGTACAAACTGCAACGTTGTTTAAAATCCTAATTTACAGAAATACAAAACTAATATGGCGTCTAAGTCGCGTTTTATCCTAAATTGGGATAATTATAGTAAAAATATTATTTTTATGATTTAGTTAGAGACATATGTCAGATGGCAGTGAAGGAAAACAAACAAAAGTATTTAAGTGTGGAGGATGTTTGAAGATCATAATTATTGAAACACTTTTACCGACTCTGTAACTCGTTACCCAAGGCAAAAAAGTTAAACGCAAACAACTTTATTGATAAATGTATTGTTTCTACTTTGAAAAATACTAATGGGCCTTAAAATTAAAGAAGTTTTAAAAAATTTCTTGAATTTTTTTTTAGTAAAATGAGAATAATTTATTCGCAGTCGAAAAAATTGTTTCCGCGTGTTTTTTAGGGTCAAATATTTCAAGTTAATGTAATCAAAAAGCAGGAATTGCTATTTTAGTAACGAAACATTTTCTTATTTAACAACATGGCGGCTTTCACTTTGTTGTTTTGGAGATTAAGATGGAGTAGTTCGAGTAGTCGCATACTGGACTAATAAAGTCGCAGTTCGGCCTTAACAGGTAGTATACTAGTCGCAAGATTGCCTAATTTAGTCATCCTAGAGTCTAGCTTGTGACGCCCTCTATAATCTAAATAAACGAGGGAGTGGATAAACATCGGTAATATATTGTCGATGTATATTTAAATTTAGTTTTATATGTACCTTTCTTATGTCCCATTTTAATCAAGTTTTTTTTTATAAAAACACAAACACTGAACTGTCTGACTGAACAGAACAATGAAGTGAAAATTTAAGATTTAAGGTTATGGTTCAATACAGTTGCAAAAAGGTAGTGACTTGACGTCCTACCAACGTAAGAATAAGGAAATCCAAACAACGTTGGAATTAGTAAAACACACGACGTTTGCATAACGTTGGAATAGGTCCTGAAACTGACGTCGGAAAACTCTATATTGTACAACGTTGTAACTACGTTGTCCGAATCACCTAAAGATCACTTAAGCAAAAAAGGTTACAAGACAACGTTTATTCGACGTCGCAGAAGCTTCTACTTTGCTGTAGTACTAGTCCAACGTCGGCACAACGTTATAAAAACGTTTAAATTTATTTTAATACCCAAGGTAGGGAGCTAACTATTTTTTGTAACTAATCCAACGTTGTGTTTAGTAAACATGTGGTCGCAAGTCGTGAAAATGCTACTTCATAAAAAAATGCCTTTTCCAAATATGCTAATGAGAGCTAAAATCGAAATTAACAACGAACGATTAAAAATACGATTGGGGTATCTTTTAACCGGCCAGGATAAGGCACGAAAAACATTAAACGCTCAAATCTATTTTTCCAAGGCTCCTTGATTAAGAATTAGTGTTTTAATGTGTTAATACAGCCATGGCACCCTAAATTCAAATTTAAGATACAATTTTTTATAAACGGAAATGTCAAAAAAGTTGACATTTGATATGTAATTCTATTCAGAGTGTCATTTTCAATCGAATGAAGTAGAAATATACCGAGAGTGCCATTTAAAAATCAAAAGTTGTAGACATTTCCGGTGAAACAGAAAGTCGCCAAAAATAATTGAATGCGTCAATCAATCCTAATTTATGTCACATACTAACATACAAAATCTCGTTTTTTTATCTGAAAAAATAAAAAAGTTATGGGAGTCAGCCTCTTTTTGAGACACACCCGGTATAATTAGAGATAAAGAAATGCGTTTTAGTGACATAAGTTACTTTTTGTAACAGAATATTAAAATTGATTTGCAAATAAGCCTCCAAATACGTTTTTAGGGATTAAAATTTAATATTTGAAAAAAATAGCCAAATACTATATTTAAAAAATTCCGCTATGAAATAAAAAAAAAAAAATACAAACGAACATCTACTTAATTGTATTATTTATTTATTTTAACTGGATATTATTGGACAAAAAAATACAAATATATTCCTTTAGCATTTTTAATGGTAGGCAACTTGAAATACAAATAGTTAATCATTCTTGACATTTTGGTGTATGTTCTCTCTCTTATTATAAACAAATAGAAATGATTATAAATAAAAATATATATATTAGTTTTATAATAATGGTATATAGCTAGGGACAGATGCATGCATTTAAACAAATAATTTTACATATTTAATTATTTTAATTCAATCTGCCTCTATGATAAGTATTGTTTTGTTAGTAAGGTTTGTAAGGTTTTGTTTTTCTTTAGTTTCAAATATTAACCCTTTATAGTAACTTACCATCGCTATAAGTTGTGTTAGATTCATAATGCTTGCATTTAGTAATTATAAACCTAATAAACTTCATAATAAATTTGCACAGGAACCTGAAAAAACAAAACTAACATAAGAAATAAATAAAGCTAGGTTACGGGAGTTAACACAATAAATTTGAATAAATTTCAAGGGGCAGACCGATTACGAAACAAGAAGGGCAATGTAGCCAATGTAGCCAATTTTCGTCCGTTTAGAAGAAAAAATAACTTTAATATTTATCTTTCAAAACTATAAAATTCATGTAGTATTGAAGGGATATATGACATGGTTATGGCGTATGATCAAAAAAAACGACGTCAGAGATGGCTGTGAAATGAAGATTGCAAATTTGCACAGGAACCTGAAAAACAAAATTAACATAAGAACTGTGTAAAGATATTACCTATAAAGAAGGGGGGGGTATGAATGTCATAAAGCTAGGTTACCGGAGTTAACACAATAAATTTCAATAAATTTCAAGGGGCAGACCGATTACGAAACAAGAAGGGCAATGTAGCCAATGTAGCCAATTTTCGCCCGTTTAGAAGAAAAAATAACTTTAATATATTTATCTTTCAAAACTATAAAATTCATGTAGTATTGAAGGGATATATGACATGGTTATGGCGTATGATCAAAAAAAACGACGTCAGAGATGGCTGTGAAATGAAGATTGCAAATTTGCACAGGAACCTGAAAAAACAAAATTAACATAAGAACTGTGTAAAGATATTACCTATAAAGAAGGGGGGGGGGTATGAATGTCATAAAGCTAGGTTACCGGAGTTAACACAATAAATTTCAATAAATTTCAAGGGGCAGACCGATTACGAAACAAGAAGGGCAATGTAGCCAATGTAGCCAATTTTCGTCCGTTTAGAAGAAAAAATAACTTTAATATATTTATCTTTCAAAACTATAAAATTCATGTAGTATTGAAGGGATATATGACATGGTTATGGCGTATGATCAAAAAAAAACGACGTCAGAGATGGCTGTGAAATGAAGATTGCAAATTTGCACAGGAACCTGAAAAAACAAAATTAACATAAGAACTGTGTAAAGATATTACCTATAAAGAAGGGGGGGGGGTATGAATGTCATAAAGCTAGGTTACCGGAGTTAACACAATAAATTTCAATAAATTTCAAGGGGCAGACCGATTACGAAACAAGAAGGGCAATGTAGCCAATGTAGCCAATTTTCGTCCGTTTAGAAGAAAAAATAACTTTAATATATTTATCTTTCAAAACTATAAAATTCATGTAGTATTGAAGGGATATATGACATGGTTATGGCGTATGATCAAAAAAAAACGACGTCAGAGATGGCTGTGAAATGAAGATTGCAAATTTGCACAGGAACCTGAAAAAACAAAATTAACATAAGAACTGTGTAAAGAATTACCTATAAAGAAGGGGGGTATGAATGTCATAAAGCTAGGTTACCGGAGTTAACACAATAAATTTCAATAAATTTCAAGGGGCAGACCGATTACGAAACAAGAAGGGCAATGTAGCCAATGTAGCCAATTTTCGTCCGTTTAGAAGAAAAAAATAACTTTAATATATTTATCTTTCAAAACTATAAAATTCATGTAGTATTGAAGGGATATATGACATGGTTATGGCGTATGATCAAAAAAACGACGTCAGAGATGGCTGTGAAATGAAGATTGCAAATTTGCACAGGAACCTGAAAAAACAAAATTAACATAAGAACTGTGTAAAGATATTACCTATAAAGAAGGGGGGGGGGGTATGAATGTCATAAAGCTAGGTTACGGGAGTTAACACAATAAATTTCAATAAATTTCAAGGGGCAGAGCGATTACGAAACAAGAAGGGCAATGTAGCCAATGTAGCCAATTTTCGCCCGTTTAGAAGAAAAAATAACTTTAATATTTATCTTTCAAAACTATAAAATTCATGTAGTATTGAAGGGATATATGACATGGTTATGGCGTATGATCAAAAAAAAAACGACGGCAGAGATGGCTGTGAAATGAAGATTGCAAATTTGCACAGGAACCTGAAAAAACAAAATTAACATAAGAACTGTGTAAAGATATTACCTATAAAGAAGGGGGGGTATGAATGTCATAAAGCTAGGTTACGGGAGTTAACACAATAAATTTCAATAAATTTCAAGGGGCAGACCGATTACGAAACAAGAAGGGCAATGTAGCCAATGTAGCCAATTTTCGTCCGTTTAGAAGAAAAAATAACTTTAATATATTTATCTTTCAAAACTATAAAATTCATGTAGTATTGAAGGGATATATGACATGGTTATGGCGTATGATCAAAAAAACGACGTCAGAGATGGCTGTGAAATGAAGATTGCAAATTTGCACAGGAACCTGAAAAACAAAATTAACATAAGAACTGTGTAAAGACATTACCTATAAAGAAGGGGGGGTATGAATGTCATATAGCTAGGTTACGTGAGTTAACACAATAAATTTCAATAAATTTCAAGGGGCAGACCGATTACGAAACAAGAAGGGCAATGTAGCCAATGTAGCCAATTTTCGTCCGTTTAGAAGAAAAAATAACTTTAATATTTATCTTTCAAAACTATAAAATTCATGTAGTATTGAAGGGATATATGACATGGTTATGGCGTATGATCAAAAAAAACGACGTCAGAGATGGCTGTGAAATGAAGATTGCAAATTTGCACAGGAACCTGAAAAAACAAAATTAACATAAGAACTGTGTAAAGATATTACCTATAAAGAAGGGGGTATGAATGTCATAAAGCTAGGTTACCGGAGTTAACACAATAAATTTCAATAAATTTCAAGGGGCAGACCGATTACGAAACAAGAAGGGCAATGTAGCCAATGTAGCCAATTTTCGTCCGTTTAGAAGAAAAAATAACTTTAATATTTATCTTTCAAAACTATAAAATTCATGTAGTATTGAAGGGATATATGACATGGTTATGGCGTATGATCAAAAAAAAAACGACGTCAGAGATGGCTGTGAAATGAAGATTGCTGTCATTTTATATGTAAAATTATATGGGGAATGTCATCGATTGTCATTTGCAAGCTAACTAGACGTCGTTTTTTTTTAGATCATATGGTACTATAAAATTGGTTAAATTTTATAAAATAGTATACAGGGTGGCGCTCCTCATTCGCCTCGGTTGATTATACGAAAATAAAAAGATGTAGAAACAAAATATTTTATGGGTATATGTGGGGACGCAATGTGTACAATTTAAAATTATTTTGAAATATACATGGCGTTTCAGAACTAAGATCCATACCAAACTTATATTAATTTTTTCTTATGGAACACCCAGTATTTTATTTCATTTTTGGGTTCTTGAGCTCAAAAAAAGCCATTTATTATAAGGATTAAATATGTTTAAAATCTTTGGTTTTTGAGATATTTAAAGATATTTAAATTTGCATGCTACAATAGAATAGATTATTAACCCCCTGTACATTACTTTTCAGAATGAATTCTTGTGCTGAGTTTAAAGATAGATAAATAAACTTTACAAAAAAATGTTATTGCTTTCTTAAATTTATACAGAGCTGTCAAAAAATCTGTTTTAAGGATTTATTTTACATGAAAACTTCGTTATTTTAAATACGACACCCTGTATTTTTTTAAATAAATCGAAGCAGATTTAAGTGCTCTTTCAAACTATATTAGGGTTTTCTATACCTATCTAGCACAGATTTTGAATGAAGAGCAATTTTTCAATAAAATGGCAACCAAGAGGGCTAGTGTCGTCATGGCAAGTTTCTAGTGACAGTAAGTAGCTATTTTCATCGAAATTAGTTTATAGACTTATTTAAATTTATACCAGTTTACTTTTATTTAATTTACCTACAATAGTAGTTTAATAAATAATATTTATTAAATATGTAGCTATTATTCTACTTTAAGTTAATTTTTTTAATTCTCAACTTTAAGAATTTCTTGTAATATTAATCTTCGAACACCAAGTTTACATCACGACGACCACCAAGTACCACCGAACCCATCAACCTCATCAGTATTCAAACCCCATCCATCCCTTCCTCAACGTCATGATCGTCACATTGTTTTCCACACACATACACACCTTCGATGTGTCTCGCACATCTTCGGCTATGGCTTTCAGCGCGGGAGGATATGGTCACCGCTACGTGACCATCATTCGGATTTAACAACCGTCCGTCCGGCGGCCATTTTGTTCGGCATGGACGCGGGGAAATATCACCGGGTTTGCATACAAATCGCTGAAGTAGCCGACACTTAAACACAAATTTGGCCTTTTTATTGTTTCGCCCGGTATGGGTTTCGGGACTTATATGGAGAGGCGTCGAACGTAGAGGAAGTTAGGCGACGTGATTTGGTTGGGTTTTGGATTGAAAAATAGGCGTATAGTTCGTTTCCTATGTTTAATTGCTTCTAGCAACGCGGCTGATCATAATTATTACTTTGAAAAATAATTTTTTAAAGTATCTTCAATACTATAATATTTTTCCTGAAGTTTATTGACTTTGAGCGTGTGTTTTATAGCCTAAAACACTAATTTCTTTGGCCAGCCCTCAGCAGAGCTGGTATACCTAACAAAATTGTAAAAACCATAAAGGAACTCTATTGAGAAGCTCAATGTTCAGTCCTGCCAAAGAATATCTTAATACGTCCTGCACAAGGATCAACGGAGCGAATCAAATGAAGAACTGACTTATCAAATGAAGCAAGAATTGCAGGTCTTAAGTTCAACATTAGAAAAACTAAATCGATCAGATAAGTAATGCCGCTGCTTTTATTATTATTACACCGGTGCGTCTCAAAAGTGGCTCGCCCCTATAACTTCTTTATTTTTTCAGATAAAAAACGAGATTTGGAATGTTAGTATGTGACATAAATTAGTATTAATTGACATTCTCTTGGTCACTTCCTCTTTTGTAATGGAATATTTTGGAGCAGACAACAAACCAAGCTTGTTAAAACTTTGTCATGTGTTTCCGCCCTTAAATTGGTATTTTTTCAGAAGATCGTAAAAACTGTTTAGAATGAAGGACCCGTTTCTCTGGGAAAAACTAAATATTTTTCTGTTAGGTTTAAAATCCCACGTCCATAAAACATGATATTCACAACGACAATTTGACTCGAAATACCAAGTGTGTGATACCAAATTATCCGTAAAAAAGTGCTTTTTCTTATATGCTAATGAGCCACTCTCGATCCATTAGAAACAATTAAGATATGATTAAAAATACGAGTTGGTCATCTTTTAACTGACCAGGACAAGACACAAATAACATTAGAAGATCAAATCTATTTTTCCATAAAGAGAAGCAGAAAAAAAACTGCATCCGGTCAGCCTCCTGTCCAGTTGGCTTGGACATGACGATCGATGACATTCCCCATATAATTTTCCATATAAAATGATAGCGATCTTCATTTCATAGCGACTGGCCATCGCTGACGCTATTTTTTTTTTCGATCGTATGGTTCTTATATTATTAATGGAGTAGCCTAGAGCAGACTTGTCAACTAATTAAGTTGTATAGAGATCATACAGTATTATGGGATATCCGTACGTAGTCCCTCATTTAAAGTGAAATAAAAAAAGCATGATGCATGGTTGAAAATTGCAAAAAGTATGTATTTTGTAAGTTGAGAAAAAAATTGTAAGTTGAGAAAAAATATTAGATAAAATGGATAATACAAAATTATGCCATTTTACATCGAGTTAGTTCAAAGACAATATAATAATATTACTTTTTTAATTTAATTACTAGTTTTGAATTTACAACACCTCCTTTTTGACAATTTTCTTAATATACGAAACGCGCAAAAATAAAGCGAAATCAAGTAATATCCCTTCCAACCCTTCTTTTAATTCCTGAAAATTGGTATTACCCAGGAACTGTTTCGTTTATCCATGGGCATTAAAAGTAAAAATCATTTTGCCAAAATATACTGTGCCTTTGATGCAGTTTAGTTTGAATCTATTTCTAATAAAATTACATTACTTCTTACTTTAATCAGACTAGAAAAAAAAGCTTTACCGAGCTTTGGTCTCGGATTAATTTGACTAAAAAAAGCAACTGTTAAAGTTTCTAAAATTCTATAAATAATTTTATCGCCACATTCGGCCACGTTTGTTAAAAATTTAAATAAAAGATAAACAGTGTGGAAAAAATGAAAACTACATTCTTCATTTTTGCGGATGCCGAAAACCGGTTTTAGATAAATTTTGATATGAAACTTTATCAGTATTGTTGTTGGATTTGTCTTATTAGCTGGATAATAAACATGTCGCAATTTGTAATACCATACAGTGTTGTGTGCTAGTTACTCTTTAACCACGAGTACCCTTTAGAGCAAGGTTTAAGGGAACAGTATCCAGAATTACAAGGAGAGCGGTTGTTGCTGGTAACTGGAGGAAACAGGAAACATTTTTTGTCGATATTCTTATGATTGTCGGTAGAGTTTTAATACTAATAATTTTATCTACACATACAGGGCATCAAAAATTTATCTAGCTAGTATATTTAAATTATATGAACAGGTTTTATTGTATATCTTGGCTTAACAAAAGAAGCATTTAACACTTTTTCATTAACGATACAGTATAATCACTTAGTATAATCATTAGTTAATACGCATAATACTCAAAAATACAATATATTAATTTCACAATGAGAAAAATTTATTATAATTAAAACCTTACCGAAAATCATAAAAAAAAGGAAAACATCGCAATGGAGAGCGATACCCCAAAAAAACTCAAAAACGTCCCGAGGTATAAAACAGCTCTTTTAAAATACCCACAAATAATGGAAATCCTCCATCCCCCCACAAAATGGAGGTCACTTAAAATTTTGTAAAAAATGCACGCATTTTTGTTTTACCCTGTATTATGGGTATTGGCCAATAATAATTAAATAAACTGCAAAGAACGGTTCGACAGTCGATAAAAAAGCGTTTCAGAATCTGGCTAGCAATTCAAAATGCCTTCAATAGCTTAGAAAATACAAGAAGTTCAACTTTTCACTTTACGTTTCAATGGGTGCTCAGTTTACTTTTAAATAAATTTATTAAACCATGTTATTTGATGCATTTTATTAAGCTGAATCGAAGCCGTCCCAATGCGATTGGACTAACGGTTTAGGAAATATAGGGTTTTTTCGTTATATTATCAGAAACACGCCACTGTGCGCCGCTGCTACGAGCTGAACCACTTTCTTGCCAAAACGATTCATGTTTACGAAAACTATAAAGGTGCGTATTCATTATCCGCACGAACGATCGAACGAACGAACGAACGTACGCTAGTGGTATGGACGGGGACCGCACGATAGGACCGCACGAGAAGACCGCACGCATTTCTTCATTCGCGCGCCAGTTCAAATCGTCAAGATATTGTTATAAACCTGTTTTTTTTTTGTTTATATACCGTCATTGAATTATCGCTAAGCAAGTTACTGTGGAGCAGTGCGTAAGGAGTTGGGCTAGGAAGCGAGAGACCGGAGTTCGAATCTCGGCCGGGACATAACTTTTTATTTATTTTTTTAAATACTGTTGTATTCTATAGTTTATTTTTGTAGTATAAAAAAAGAACTATTTATTCTGTTATTTTTTCATCTCCGGTATTAATATAAATTGACTGTTGGTACAATACCTCATTTAATATAAAATAATATTCTACTTTTTGAAATGTATCAGGCCCTAATTGTACCTAAAAGTAATATATTTTTAATGATATACCATATTGTAAACTATTTAATATTTCAGTCACTTAAAAAGTTAATTTGCATTGAATAATTGCCTACCATTAAAGGAAATTTGAGCTATATAATCTTTGATGGGCATATTCTGGGTATGCAAATACTTCCTCTAAATTTTGGGTGTCGTTCAACGGATTTATTCTCAAAACCAGAAACATCTACATATAAAAAGAAAAGCACAGGTCACTAATTATAATAAACTTCACCCTTGGAATTACTTCCACTAATTATAATAAACTTCACCCTTGGAATTACTTCTATCACAATTACAATACATTCATCTGCATTGGCATTTTCTACTTTTCGATGGGAAACAATAAACTTCCCAATATTTTTTAAATGATGTAACAATTCCTCTTGTGGTTACTTTTCCATAGATATCCTCAACTCTGTCCTCATGTAATTCAGAGGCAATAAAAATGAAAATTATTTACCATAAACATCGCAAACTAAAAACCGAATAAACAATTTTATACCGAATATAGAAATAAATTTAGTATTTTTACCTATTATCGTCCAAATCCATGTTAATATATAATTATTATTCTTAAATATATTTTTGGAACTGCTGGTTTTAGTAATTATTAAATTAAACGAACTAAAAAGTCTTAAAAATAAAAAATTCTTAACCATAACCTCAAAAATGCAGATCTCCTGTCAACTTTCTTTATTTTTTATTTATTCCTCATTTTCCTAGTGACGTCACAGGTGGTATGCGCGAACTGAACGAAATTGGAGCCGCTATCGATCATACCGTGTATTCTTTGTACCATGACGTCTAAACGCCTTTGATGTACCGACTCGAAGCGGATGGTCGAGCGCACGAACGAACGAACGGCCGCATGCGTTCGGTCCCCGTCTAAATATACCGCACTTTCATTCGTTCGTTCCGTTCGTTCGTTCGTTCGTTCCGGATAAGGTGGGTACTCACTGAGCGAACGTGAATGCCGAACGAACAACGAAGTCCGAACAAACGAAGGTTCTGGGTTAGTTCGGCTCGTAATTCAGGTATTACCCTACCAATGAGCGAATCCGAAACGAATGCAGAAAGTTCGCTGCTTTGGTTGGCTTCTGTCGGTTTGTGAGTTTGTTTAGCAGAAAAAATGTGTAACAAAATTATAGCGGCATCAGCTTATAATTATTGCGGGATCACTAAAAAGTAAAAAACAAAAAAGGAAAAGAAAACATTGGATGTCAAAGGTTTATCAAAGTCGGGATAAATATAGGGACTAGACTGCTTCCATGCATCTTTTTTTTTTTACTTTTGTTATGGTACAAATTATTGGAAGGATTCCATAACAATTCCTCCTTTCTATATGCTTCAATTAAATCAGTAGCCGTGTCTGTCTGTCCATTGAAGTTTCACCAGACATCTTTGAATCTTTTAACTTAAAACACAGCGTCCAAATGCAAATAATATAATATAAATTCGGATTCGAGTTCCCCTCAAAAATTAAAACCCGCGAATCTCGTCAACACCGAACTGGTGATCTCTTTGATGTACCGCTCTCCACGACCGAACGCAGGCGACGGCGAACCGAACTTAAAAATGCCATTCGATTCGCCTTCGCATTTACGTACACACTTTTTGACGAATCATTCTGGAGTTCGCTGTTCGTTCGCTCAGTGAGTACCCTCACCTTATCGAATACGCACCTGCAGGCACTTTGCTGGTGGCGAACGTTTTATAAATTATACTGGAAGGATCGACCAGACGAACGGCCACTACGTTTCTGTCCTCGTCTCGATATACCGCACTTTCGAGTCGTTCTGCTCTGTCTGTTCCGTTCGTTCGTTCGGATAATGAATACGCACCTTAAAGGTGCGTATTCACCTTAAAGGTACGTACCTTAAAGGTGCGTATTCATTATCCGAACGAACGAACGAACGAACGAACGAATGAAAGTGCGGTATATTTAGACGGGGACCGAACGCATGCGGCCGTTCGTTCGGTCGTGCGCTAGACCATCCGCTTCGAGTCGGTACATCAAAGGCGTTCGCCTGCGTGCGCTTTCAGATTTAAGGTGCGTATTCATTATCCATCCGAACGAACGAACGAACGAATGAAAGTGCGGTATATTTAGACGGGGACCGAACGCATGCGGCCGTTCGTTCGTTCGTGCGCTCGACCATCCGCTTCGAGTCGGTACATCAAAGGCGTTTAGACGTCATGGTACAAAGAATACACGGTATGATCGATAGCGGCTCCAATTTCGTTCAGTTCGCGCATACCACCTGTGACGTCACTAGGAAAATGAGGAATAAATAAAAAATAAAGAAAGTTGACAGGAGATCTGCATTTTTGAGGTTATGGTTAAGAATTTTTTATTTTTAAGACTTTTTAGTTCGTTTAATTTAATAATTACTAAAACCAGCAGTTCCAAAAATATATTTAAAAATAATAATTATATATTAACATGGATTTGGACGATAATAGGTAAAAATACTAAATTTATTTCTATATTCGGTATAAAATTGTTTATTCGGTTTTTAGTTTGCGATGTTTATGGTAAATAATTTTCATTTTCATTGCCTCTGAATTCACATGAGGACAGAGTTGAGGATATCTATGGAAAAGTAACCACAAGAGGAATTGTTACATCATTTAAAAAATATTGGGAAGTTTATTGTTTCCCATCGAAAAGTAGAAAATGCCAATGCAGATGAACGTATTGTAATTGTGATAGAAGTAATTCTAAGGGTGAAGTTTATTATAATTAGTGGAAGTAATACCAAGGGTGAAGTTTATTATAATTAGTGACCTCTGCTTCTTTTTATATGTAGAAGTTTCTGGTTTTGAGAATAAATCGGTTGAACGACACCCAAAATTTAAAGGAAGTATTTGCATACCCAGAATATGCCCATCAAGGATTATATAGCTCAAATTTCCTTTAATGGTAGGCAATTATTCAATGCAAATTAACTTTTTAAGTGACTAAAATATTAAATAGTTTACAATATGGTATATCACTAAAAATATATTACTTTTAGGTACAATTAGGGCCCGATACATTTCAAAAAGTAGAATATTATTTTATATTAAATGAGGTATTGTACTAACAATCAATTTATATTAATAACGGAGATTAAAAAATAACAGAATAAATAGTTCTTTTTCTTATACTTTACAAAAAATAAACTATATAATACATCAGTATTTAAAAAATAAAAGTGATGTTCCGGCCGAGATTCGAACTCCGGCCTCTCTTCCACAGCCCGACTCCTTATGCACCGGCTCCATAAAGTAACTTGCTTACCTTAAAGATACTCCTGTAATGTTTCTATGATGGTTCTACACTCCGAACTATATGTGATATCAACTGTTTCGAGATTTTGTAAATAAATACTGAAGACTAGTATAAGAGTCTCCGGTACCCAAAAATCGAAGAGTGATAGCAAGTCGTTCTGCTGCAGGTATTGCTCTTCGAAACATTGTATTTGTTTTAGAGATTTTCGTGTTGAATTCTCATTTAATAACCACTGAAAATCGTCATATGAAATTCTGCAAAAGTTGTGAAAATGTCGATGATCATCTGCCCTAAGGTCTCCTAGAATATCCACTCCCACGATATCTTAATCTGCTTTAGGTATAATCGCCTCTTCCTAAAACGTTCGTTTTTCGCCGTTGTTTTGAAAGCAATTTTATTACTACATAACAGCGCTAATTATTATTATTTCTTCGTCGCGATCCATAGCACTATTACCTCGATAGTATTGGCGAATGGTGAATCCACGGAAATTCGACAAGAAATGCGTGCGGTCTTCTCGTGCGGTTCTATCGTGCGGTCCCCGTCCATACCACTAGCGAACATTCGTTCGTTCGTTCGTTCGTTCGTTCGTTCGTGCGGATAATGAATACGCACCTTAATGTGGACGGCTCCCGGCTTTTTAACATGTGATATGTAGCTTATTAAATAGCAATGTTATATAACATGTTACTAAATGTGGACCCTCCTTTATATAGCAAGTGTGGACAGTCCTTTAAACTGATGGGCTTGACTGACGAGCGAACGGAGGGTTCAGTCTCCACGTTGTTAAACTTTTTGTAAACGATAGGATTGGAGAATGTAAGCTAGAGATCAAAGGAGGACGAAAATATAGATTTTACAATAACATTTTTTAAATACATTTGAAATGATGCAGTGATAATAATCATTTATTCTAAACGAGAATAAATTAATATTTCTATATTTTTAAATTCTTGTATCTATTCTAAACTGAACCAATGACAAACAATTAGATTTATCATAGAATTGCTATTTATCCTTCAATCTGTGCATTCGTTTTAACACATACACGCAAATGTTTAACGGCTATTAGTGTTGTTCGTAAGTGAATCTGACTTCTCACTTATACATAACAAGAACGGTAAAAGCGTTGTCAAATAAATATTCACAAGTTGGTGCTGCTTGAATTTTAAACTAAATTTACCCAACAAGTTGAAACCCAGAAATTTAGTATCCAGTAATATGTAAGTAATTTTGATATCAGAAATTTAGTGTGTATCCTGTTAATTTATTAAATATTATTACATACAGGGTTTCTCAGGAAACAGGTTTATTTTTTTTATTTAATTTAGAAAAATAATAATTTAAATGTTATTTTATGGTTTGAATGTTATCTTATGGATATTTTCATAATATGTACAGGGTGTCCCATTTTCAAGTGTTTTATAGTGTTTCTCTAGTTTTTAGTGGTACAAAGTTGCGCTTTTCACATCACTGTATGCTTTTTAATAAAACTAAAAATGCTACACATAGATTTGTCCTGGCCCTCTTAGTTCCTGAAATACAAAGCGAATTTGAAAATGTTGCATTTTTCGACACCATTTGTACCTCAGTTATCTTACAACTTATCAAAAGGTTGAAAACTTATAAAGTTTTTCACGCAGAATTCAGTGGCGTAACTAGATTTTTACTGGGAACTGTCATTGAAATATGACCCAAACCTATGTTTTTTGTTAAATGATGTAACGTTTTTAGTTCGTTACATGTCTTTTTTACATATGATATATGATGTCTGGCCTATCATCACCGGATGCCCTCTCGGTTCAGGCCGGATAGTTTATTTGACGCGTAATTTTTACGTTCCCTAGTCGCCAACCCTGTTATCGTTCGACACAACCCTGTTACTATTCTGTGGAGGCGCGCGCTGTCAACGTCGCTTCTGTCAACTCTCTCTGTGCTTAACCTCACTTTGTTTTGACTCTCTATTGTATCCCAGCTTTTAGAAATGGTGATTATTTAAATCTTGCTGTATAATCTGAATCAGCTGCTATTTCAAAGCAACAGGTAAAGATGAAATATTATCCTTTTAGATTCGATATTATTATTGAATATTTTTAGGGTAGAGTTACGGATGTCCCAACTTGTATTTGTGTTTTGCTGGCACGTTGGCGTCCCTTTTCTTTTGTCCTCCAGAATGTCACATGGAAGAAAGGACATGTTGTTTATTATTTATTGAGCCCTCGGAAGTATTTCGAGGTAGGTTTATTTTGTTTATTAGACCTTGTTTGGTTTTAAACAAGAGTTTCATATTTTTAGGGTCCAAGGTACGGACAGTGTCCAAGTACGGACTGTGTCCAAGGTACGGACTATTTCCAAGGTACGGACTATTTCCAAGGTACGGACTGTATCCAAGGTACGGACTATTTCCAAGGTACGGACTGTGTCCAAGGTACGGACTATTTCCAAGATACGGACTGCGTCCAAGGTACGGACTATTTCCAAGGTACGGACTATTTCCAAGGTACGGATAGTGTCTTATGTACAGACATTATCTTATGTACAGATGTCCTGTGGACGAGTGTCCCCAATAAGAACGATTTTTTCTTACATCTGAGTGCCACAGCGTGGATGTAGCTTGAGTCCCATGTTGCTTTACTCCCATTTCTAAGCCTAGTCAGTAGCTACGGCTGTAAGGATTCATGGTGTCCTCAATCTGGCCCCTTTTGTTGTTTTGACCAACAGGATCGCCGACAAACAGTACAGAGATGCTAGACCACCTCACGCTGCTACTGTTTGAAGCAAGGTTACATAAAAGAACAGCTAAGTGTATATTTAAGTTCTAGTTTTACATTTAACATCTAAAACATTTTCAGTCTCAAACAATAACGTACATCTTAAGTAATATCGTACAGACTATGTTCAGTGGTTAGATTGTTAAGAACATTCATGTCGATATAATCTTTAAAATATAATTTAGATCTTAGGTTTCATTGCATTACGTCTTGTAATGGTATTACTTTTATAGATATTATTGCACTATTTTAATAGATGGATAATCAAACATAGATTCTAGAATCTACAGGTTGTAACATCTTCGATTTAGCATCATATGGAATATATCAAATTAATTAAAGTAATGCTACATTTCATATTTTCTCTTAAACTTTACATGTCCTGTATTTTATCGTAGTTGTTTTCATTGATATTTAGTACGACTCTTACCACCACTTTCTTTGACATATAACCACTATATATTTACTAGAACTCTACAATGTCATGTATCAGCAAAGAACGTCATGAATAAATATAGTCATTAGTTTTAAGTATTATACAACTGTGTTTTCTTTCTCTGTACATGCCTGGCGCCCAATATCTATATATCTTTTGTTAATTATTACTGATTAATTTTCTCTCTAGTGAAATACCTTATCCACGACTACTCTCCGATGAAAAGCTGCCGTTCGCAGTGGTAGTGGTTTAAAAAACGCTACAATGAGATACATTGTGAGAGACAGAGAGAGTATATTATTTTTTTTTAAATTTTATTTGACTTGAACTTAAAAATATAATATCTATACTTATTTTCATAAACAAGGTATAATATGATCGAAAAAAACCGGCGTCAGCGATGGTTATAATATAAAGATCGCTGTCATTTTTATATGTAAAATTAAGTAGGAAATGTCATCGATCGTCATTTTCAAGCCCACTGGGTGCCGTATTTCTCGATGATACGGTATAAAAATGCATTATATAACTTTTTAACATAGGAAGCCGTTTTAAATTTGGTAATCAAAACAATCAAATGGTTCAAAAAAAATGGTTCGAACATTATAGGGGCCTCCTTCACGAATCTAGACAAGAGTACTTAATTGATTCACCAAGAAACATCGACGTACAGGGAGAAGTAGTTGAAATGTCGGAAGAAACAATAAGAATGGCTGCCAAGAACTTAAAATCAGGCAAAGCAAGCGGCCCAGAAGGAATACACTCCGAAATGTTGAATGGTATGCAGAAACTATTTAGAAGCTTGGCATTAATTTTCAATATTTGCTTAAACGGACATCCCGTTCCAGAAGACTGGAAGCTGGCTTATATATCTTCGATCCATAAAAAAGGCAATAAGCTGGACTGCAGTAACTACCGTGATATATCAGTGACGAGCACAATGAGCAAGTTATATGGTAGAATTTTACGTGATCTCATAGAAGAAGATTATAGAGAAAAGGAGGAAGAACAGAATGGTTTTAGAGCAGGAAGGTCGTGTACAGATAACGTGTTCTGTTTAAAACAAGTTATAGAAAAAAGATCGGCAAGAAACTTGGACACACATATAACATTTGTTGACTTATGGAAAGCGTACGACACTGTCCCAATATCAAGACTATGGAGGGTACTAGAACAATCAACTATACTTATATAACAGCTCTTAAAGAACTATATAAGGACGCAAAATCAAAAATAAAGGTAGGAAAAGAGCTTACAAAAACATTTATAACCGACAAAGGCTTGCGTCAAGGTTGTTGCATCTCCCCTACTCTCTTTAAAATACGTTGCAGTCGCTTTAAAAAATTGGAAAAGAAAGATCCATGGTATGGGCATAGAGATTGACAATGAATGTTTGTTCACACTTAAATTCGCAGACGATCACATAATAGTTGCCAATGACAAAGATGATATGCAATATATGCTAAGAAAACTTATTAAAGAATACGGAGAATGGGGCTTGACAGTTAACATAGCCAAAACAAAATATCTATGTATAGGCGCACAAGAAGGAAACTTGAACTTGGACAATGGTCACGAAATTAAGTAGTGTCAAGAGTATGAGTACCTGGGAATTACATTTGATAACACTGGAACTGACGGCAGAGAAATAGAGAAAAGGATTATCAACGCGAAAAAAATAATCGTATGTCTAAATAGAATCTTATGGAACAAATCAATAACAAAGCGAAGAAAATTCAATATATATGAAACCATGATGAAGAGCAACCTCCTGTATGGAGCGGAAACATGAAGAATAACTGAGAGATACAAGAAGAGGATAGAGGCCGTAGAAATGGATGTCATTCGAAGATCAATGGGAATTTCAAGACAACAACGAATAAGAAATAATACCATAAAACAACAAATGGGTATAGAAGGTACGATAACACAGGATATAGAGAAAAAGCAGCTGATCTAGATGGCCCAAGAAAATAATTAATTGGCAACCAAAGGGCAGAAGAAAACAGGGAAGACCGAAACTGGAATGGCAAAAAAGCGTACACAAAGCGATGAGTGAAAGAAACCTGTCAACAGAGGATTGTACGAATAGAACAGGCTGGAAATTGGGTATCGGACAACGTAGAAAAACGTTCTAAACCGACTAATATATATAACAATCAAATAATTTATTCAACGTCAAATTTTGACTATTCCATGCTAGTTCTGTGTATAGAATTATTGCACAAGTGCATCAAAAATATCAATAACTTTGGTTGACAGCGTGTTATCTAAAACTTGGGCAAGTTAATTTAGATAGAAAGCAAAATTATTTGGTTAAATAAAATAAAATAAAATAATAATATAATCTTTTAAACTAGGTTGATTTATCTAAAAAGGTAGATAATGCATTTGTACCTTATTTATGAAAATAAGTATAGATATATTACATTTTTAGAAACCTCTTAGTACAAAAGAAAAATAAAAATAATATACAGGAGATGTCCCGTTTTAAAATATATTTTTTTTATTATATAGTTTGAAAATTACAGCTTCTCCAAACTACTTACGCCACTGGATTCTGCGTAAAAAACTCTACCGTATGTTCATTTTTTCGAGAAGATATAAACCAAGATAAAGGGGATCAAAAAATGCAAAATTTTAAAATTTACCCTGTATGTCAGGAACTAAGTAGGCTAGGACAAATCTGTGTGTAGCATCTTTAGTTTCATAAAAAAGTATCTAATTAATGTGAAAGCGGCATCTTTGTATCTCTACCATAGACTTAAAATAAAATATAGACTGAGCATCTCATTCATAAATAGCTGGAACATGCGGTCAGACAATATCTTGTTATTGTTGTGTTATTGTTTTAGGTTATAACGAGTGCGACACGAGCGATAGATAGGTTGTCTCTGTCGTAACGGTCGTTCCCTGACGACTCTGCCGAGAAACACAACACTGTCTTTCGTTTCTCAAGTACACCTGAACTCTCCATCTCATAGCCGGGTAATTTTTTTATTTTAATGAAGCTTTTATAATTAAATTAAAAATATATCGTATTTAAACTTTTTTTATATTTTATTAAGATTTAGGACAGGTTTTTTAAATAAAAGTTTAGAAAAAACGTCTTAGAGTCCAAAAAGGATAAAAAATAATAAAATACACGTTATAGAAGAAATTTTATAATCGAAATTACGTAATTTTTGAAATTAATAATAAATTATTAATTTTAGTCAAACATTTACAACCCCTAATATTAATCAAAACAGGATCTATTCCACAGATATAATAGAATCGGCGACAGGGAGAGAAAAAAAAATATGATTGTTGTAATTTTTTCTGGTTAAGTGATGTCTTATGTAAATTAGAGAAAACATAAATCTGTTCCATTAAAGTAAGGAAGATAATAGGAAGTGGATAAAATGAAAACTACATTTATTTAACTCGGTACTGTCTTTATTATACCGGGTGCGTCCCAAAAGTGGCTCATCCCCATAATTTTTTTATATTTTCAAATAAAAAAACAAGATTTAGCATGTTAGTATATGACATAAATTATAGGATTGATTGACGCATTCAATTGTTTTTGGTCACTTCCTGTTTCACCGGAAATGACTATAACTTTTAATTTTTAAACGGCACCCTTGGTTTCTATCGAATAAAGTAGAAATATATACCCTTGGTATATATTTCTACTTTATTCGATAGAAACTGACACTCTGAATAGAATGACATATAATATGTCAACTTTTGACATTTTCGCATATGGTTTAATTGTAATTGTAACACGCGGTTCATAACAACAATTTGACTCGAAATACCAAGTGTGTGGTATCAATATATTCATAAAAAAATGCTTTTTCCAAATATGCTAATGAGTCACCCTTGTTCCATTTGAAAAAATTGACATATGTATGATTAAAAATACAATTTGTACATCTTTTAACCGGCCTAGACAAGACACGAAACCTATTAGACTGATCAAAACTATTTTTCCAAGGCTCCTTGATTAAAACTTAGTGTTTTTAACAACACCATGGCACCCTGGATTGAAATTTAAAATAGGATATGTTTTTAAGCGACAATATCAAAAGTTGACATATGATATGTCATTCTATTCAGAGTGTCATTTTATCGAATAAAGTAGCAATATACCGAGGGTGCCTTTAAAAAATCAAAAGATGTAATCATTTCTTGGTGAAACAGGAAGAGACCAAAAACAACTGAATACGTCAATAATTCCTAATTTATGTCATATACCTACTAACATACAAATCTGTTTTTTTTTATCTAAAAAAATAAAAAAGTTATAGGGATGAGCCACTTTTGAGACGACCCGGTATATTAAAAAATATTGTTTCATAATGTAATATCATTTTAAAATTCTTGTATGTTATTTTAGATTCTGAAGATAATTTTAGAATAAACCGGAATATATTTTTAATAAAAACATTATTATTAACAGGGTTATAATTATGATTTTGTTACAATGTAAGTAAGTAAATAATGTAATGTAAGAGAAAAAATTCAGATTTTACATTTTACTAAAATATTATCTAAATAAGCGCCTTTCTACAACAACGCCACTGACTCCCAATGGGTAAATTGAGAGTTGCCTACCGGTCAAAAGTCGTTTCAAGACTTAAATGGATTATTAAAGTCAAATTTCTTGCAAATTTGGCACTGGCGAACCATATTTTATAGTTTTTGAACAGAAAAAGTCAATAAAATAAACAATTAAGGACTACAAGCTAAGAAAATGCGTTAATACAGCCGCGGAGATAGCGGCAACAAAGCTTTACCGCACACGTGCGACACGTACTACAAGGTAATAAATGAATGAATAGGCTCCCTCGCCTCTAATCGGTGTTGTCATATTGTAAAGAACTTATCCTTATTAAAAGTATCCCACTTATAATTTAGTAGTATAAGGACTATTTAATACATCTATGGAATATTAAAACCTACTTTATTAAACTGTAGTATTAATATCTCAATATATGGGTATAACAAGAAAAAAAATATTGATAATATTAAAGACGTGACAACATAGGCTGGATGAGGAAGGCTCGGTCGACTGTACCCACAAGTAAACATGTGTACAAAAAAGGTTGTTTGTCCGCGTTGAGATGTAAATAGTGTAGTCTATATTTTATTTTAAGTCTATGATCTCTACCCTAGACCACATACATTTACGTGGATAAGTAAATCACTATGAAAACTGTCGCAAACATGCCAAAGACTTCCATTTATGTTCTTTTTTTTTGTTGCACACGCGATGCTTCTACTCTATCTATCCTTGTCGAGGACCTATCGTCCACGCGCCAAATTTGAACATTAATTTTAAAAATTTAATTTTTAAAATGCATATATTTGAACAATAAATTGAATGTTTATTGTCACAAAAATTAAATTATATAAAAAATACATTTATCCACCCCGTACGAATATCAATATTCTTAGGAAATCTAACCAGCAGAAAGTATGCCTATGTGGTTTAATATAAATAACGAAAGAACAACTGAATACTCTACTTGCCTATAAAAAGATAATTCGGGAACCTTTATGTTAGTATTTCCATCTACCAAACACTTTCTAGTAATTTTTATGAGTATTTAGAAAGTTCAATGAAAAAAAATTGAAATACCTATAATTGCACAAACTTAAAATTAACTTCTCACTGAACACACTTTTGTATCCTTGGCTATATAAAAGCGGTCGATAAATGAGTAATTAATACAATTTTTAAAATAAAAAACGCAAAAAACAAACGTTCTTATACAATGGAAATAAAAGATTATGACAAAATTATGACAATATAACGACAATCAAAAGTTGGTTTCCATAGCAATGTATAATTTGTACTTTCTAAACCGTTTAAAATTGTGATTATATATTTTGGAAATACGTGCAGTGTTTTAATGCGCATGCGCAAATGAAGGTCCTCTAGAAAGACAAACCTATTGAACGTTTCATAAATGCAATAAAGAAGGTTTGTAAATGGCATGTCGTGATGTTGGAGACATATTATTTAATGCTAAATTTATGGCGTTGATTTATCCACGTAAGTATATATGATCTAGGATCTCTACTCATAAACACGAAACGCGGTAAAACACAAAAACCCTGTATGTACATTAATAGATTTTAATTTAATTTTTAATTCTTACATTAAATACAGATATTTATTTTTATATTTTAAGTTTAACTATTGAATACAGTTTTTATATGTATATCCATAATCCATCCTAATTTTTTTATATCCTCATTTTTATTAGATGGTGAATTAAAAATCATACTTACTTAAAAATAATATTGATTTAATCCATCTCACTAAGTTCACTGCAATTTTAGAAATTCCTCTATGTTATAAATTATCTATGTATAATAGATATAAACAAAATATAAAGTTATCCAATAGAAATCGGAAATAGAAATTACTAAATCAACCGAAATTACTAAACTGTAAAGAGTTGAACTGCTTGAACCATCGATCGACCGTTTACATTGAATTCATTTTACTCGAAGCCATAAATTAAAATGCTAAAATTTTTAGTAAATTAATGCATAATTAACATTATTTATTTTTGCGGTATTATAACCATTTAGTTGGTTTTGTTACTGACCAGTTTACTCATAATAAACGTAAGCGTTTCACTCTTTCAGTTCATGATGATAATTAACGAAGAAAAAAAGAAAAAAATATTATTTAAATAGTATTTTTAATTACATATTATGGTTGATACTGTTTCATTAATAGTTTATTAGATGGTACAGATAAATAATAGGTACCTATGCTTTTGTCATAGTTTATTTCAATATTTGATTTTTTTGCGTCCATAGGTTAGGTTAGGTTGCTGGGGTTTGGGACCATGTTTGATCCCACACTCGGAGGCCTTGGGCCCATTGCGATACCCCTGTATTTATTATACCAAACCTTCCTCTCTATCTTTCTTTGGAAAATACAAAGTTTTGCCTTCCTAATTGCCTAAATAATGGATGTTTACGAAGTTCGTGAGAAAATTCAAATTGTAAAATGGTATTTCCAAAATAGGTCTTATTAGGATATATAAACAATTTTTCCACAAACTTTTGTAGACAGGCCAATTCCATCTTTACCTACTGTATCAAGAGTTATTAATAATTTTGAAACACATGAGTGCGTGTTCCCACAAAAACACAAAAAGCCAGATGTGTTGATTAATGAAGAACAGGAGTTAAAGCAAGTGTTCATTTGTGCTACCGCGGATCAAAATACCACGTTTCCAAGTAATCAAATTGCTGAGGTGGTTGTCCTGCCCACAATGCCCGTATTGTTCAAGAATATTTGAACAATACTTTTCCCAACCGTTTAATTAGTGGATATGGAACTATTTTGTGGACCGCTAGATCACCAGATCTTTCTCCTAATAACTTATTTTTGTGGGGTTATGTAAAATCCAGAGTGTATGGTCATAATACTGCTAATAATCTGGATGAGCTTCAAGTAAAAATACGAGAGGCTTTCCAAACTATTAGCCCTAATATGTTAGCCAATGTCAGACGAGGATTTTACGACCGCCTAGGCTTCTGTCTAGCACAAGAAGTTGGTCTTTTTGAACACCTGTTATAACTTTTTTTTTATATTTAGAGTAATATTTTAGTTTTTTTTTGGGTTTAGAGAATTTATTTATTTTTAGTTTTGGCTTGTAAACACACTCAAATAATAAATATTTAAGTATTTTCATTTTAAATGTTACCTTAAGTGAAGGTAAACACTTAAAATGAAAATAAAAAATACTCGGGACTCCACGAGTCGTATTCCTAGTCTGTCATAACCGATCCGTCCAAGCACAACTGCAACTGCGTACTGCCTGACCAGCCGACTAGCCGGCAGTGACTCTCGAGTACGAACGCAAAACGGGTAAACGTAAATTCGTCCGGCAACTTGCTATGTTACTAGTAGCACAGATTATACAAATTATAATCCTTGTTTTTCTTTATTGTTTTTCGTGGTTCCAATTTTCGGAATCGGGCACTAGTTAGGTGACTAGTTTGCGCACATAGCACGCCCACTTATGGCCTCTAAAATTGTGCACAGCGCCTGACCGGCACAGTTATTAGAGATATATCGGAGTCATCCAGTATTTACGCGTACCTTATCATGGTTACGATATGCGCGAGTCAATTTTTAACGCAACACCCGCTAATAACGTTACCGCCTGACGTAATTTGCGGATCAATTACACCAAGCGCTCTTTCTAAATAACCTCTGATAACGTTTAAAAATTGCTTAAATGGGCATGTGCGGGTATTTGACAACCGGAGCAGGCCGGCGAGATCTTTTATTTTAGGTTATGTTGAATTGTTTTGAATTATTGCTTTAGTTTTATTAGGTAATTTGATATTTAAGTAGCTGGGATTAGTTTTAATTAAATAAATATGGCCCAAAATATGGATTCCACCTCTTCCAATACTAAAGAACCTATAAAGAGTCTTAGGTTTACAGCAGATGACGACTTAGCCCTTCTAAGAGAATTTGTTGCTTGTTGCCCTAAACCCACTGGCAGACGTTGAACAATAAAGCACTGGAAATAAGCACTTTAGCCCTTTAGTTTTAAAATACCTAGTAAACAAATCAATTTCAAAGTTTTAAATTCAAAGTTAGGTTAAGTTTAAATAGCGGACGCGACGCGCTCAGAATCCATGATCGCTATTCGGTTTAGCGATATCTCTCTATTACGCTGTTTATTGTTATATTCCGCGGGTTTATTTATGCGCACAGGAAATTTGACTCGTTTGCACATCGTCATAAAAAACAATTTTCGTACCACCAATTAGGGACAAGATTTTTATCTGTATACTTATAGAATACCTAATCTGTGCTAGTAGCCTGGTCTTATCTGTATACCAAAACAAAATCGTACCTGTGTGAAACTAGATAAATATTTACGTCGTCGATAATAAGTACTATGATTTTGTTGCGCTCTTTAGAGTCAAATAATTTTACGAGAAAACATAAAATCAAAAACTTTTATCTTGTTTTACCCTTGTTCATTAACACCCTGTATAATAATGTTTTCACCCTCTTTATTATTCAATAAAAATAACAAGTGTTTGCCGAGATATTATGTTGTGAGCCACTTTGTATTATCACTGTTTTGTTTGAATTTCCAACGCTAGTTAAATTATGTACATACTTCCTTAATCTAACTTAAGAAGGCTGATGATAAAGCGGCATTTGTTTGGTTAGCTTCCTTTACGGCGCGGCGGTTGAATGAAGTAGAGATTAAAATATAATTTATTTTATTCAATCTTTAAACTAAAATGCAGTTAAATGTCTATCTTAAACCATCTTCAGACTTCTAGGTATATATCCACTGAAGAATTGGCGAATAAACAAAAAAATCAACATTGAAAAATTGTTTTTGTACCGCTTTGCACAAAAACTAAAAAAAAATCCAAATTTTTCGGACTGGGTAGTTGTGATTATTGCCTTAATATTTAGTATGATCTCTTCCGTGAACAAGTGTGAAGTGTTCAAACTTGATAACGGCCAGTGATACTTCTGACGTTTGTTTGAAACTACATAATATAATATTGCTACTGCTGACTTTTGTATATATTTTTCACAACTCAATATACAGGATGGGATACAACTCAATATACAATTCTTGGGCGTATTCTAAGAAAAAACTTCATATGAATATATATGTCCTAAATATCTTAACTTTTCAAATACAGGGTGGTAAAACTATCTATTTTTTGTTTTCAAAATATCTCTGATGTTATATTTGATGCACGTCTTCCATGCATCAAAATGCATATTTTAATATACAAAAAAAATTGTTTCCAGCCGATGCAGAAATGATTTCACACAACAGTCAGCGCATCAGATTTTCAGCGATTTGGCCCTGAAGTAAACTGACTTTATTTTTTTAAGCAAAAACCATACGTCGGACGAAAAAATCAAGAGATAAAAAATGTTTAGAAATCAATGGAGATTTTGAAAATAATTTTTATTTTAACAGAAGTCAGTGGTGTACTACCTTTTTCTCCAAAAATATTCATTCTAAAACCCGTACGGATGACACTGGTTGAAATAAATAAAAAAATGTGTGCACCAAAAAAGGTATTTTGATGCATAGAACACGTGTATCAAGTTTCATAAAGATATCTATAATAAACTCAGACTTATTACGAAAAACATTTTTTTTTAGAAAATTGTACCACCCTGTATAATCAGAAATTAAGATGTTTAGGACATACGATCTTTAGGACATACATTCACATGAAGTTTTTCTCTTAGAATAGGTCCAGGAATGCCCCCTTAAATATTAGCATGTCATTAAGGAACATACTGTATAAAAAAATATTCTTGGTAGGCAAATTGTGCCCCTCCAAAAAGAGCTTCTAGATCCGCCAATGATCAAACCTATCAGACCACTTATTGGAGTACTAGGAATACTAAATGCAAATAAATCACGTTTTGGTTTACATATCTTCTTTGTTTAGGTCTGCGGACTTAGAAGATTTAACGGTAATACTCGAAACAATTAAGTAGTTTGCCATTAAAGAAAGCAATATTGTAGTTACGGTCGCAGTAACGCCCGCGAGCAATTGGCTAAAGCCTATTTGTTCTTAAACGCCTGCTAAAACTAATTCTGCAATCTGCCAAACATATTTCTTTATTTGCGGCTAGTATGATTTGAAAATGTTTTCTATTATCCGATGGTCAAGAATTTCAATAATAACTAACAGCAGTACAGTTAATCCGAATAATGTAGTCTTCGATGTAATTTGTATTGTAATGAGTCTCATTGTGTTAAATCATGAATGAAACTTGAAATAGTAATAATCATATTTTGAAAAGAAAAATTAAAGCAATAGAAACGTTCTTAGATAGTTGAAGATATAGAGGTATTTAATCCAAAAATGAAATTGGAACGATATATCTTGAAAAATGTGTGAATGAAGAAAAAACAAATACAAATAGATTAATTATTATTTATTATTTAGAAATAGCCAAAGGGTTGAAACCTATGTTTTCTGCAAATGGACACCTACCCCAGCATCCTTCGAGCAGAAATCTACGTACAATGCGTACAAATTATCTTAGATAGGAATGGGAGTCCTCCAACAGTCTAAGACACTCGAAAAAGTTCTTCAGAACTTACGACCGCGAAAAATCAAAGATTTTCCTTGATTTAAGTAAAAACAATCTTCGGATTGTCACGGGGTTTCCAACAGGACACTGTCTCCTCAACGAACATCTCAGTAGGCTAAAGCTGAGAAACAACGGCGAATGCAGATTCTGTGGGGAAAATGGGGAAACAGCAGGACACCTTATCACTGAGCACTGAGTGCGCCGAAACGACAACCGTTCGTGCCATGAACTTTGGTACGGCTGATGTCGAGGATGGAGAGCTGGCCTCTGTGGAGCCGTCTCAGATACTGGCTTTTGTCAAAGCACTGAGGCTATATGATTAGTCATCAATCGTTATAACTCCAGAAAGGGGAACAAACAATAAATTTGTAAGGTCGCGATGTTTAACAGCCCTCCTAAACATTCAACATTTTATATTATCTGAAATTGTAAGATTACTTTAGATGAAAAGATCAAAAGAGACAAGATTTTTTCAAATACACTAATAACTGATAACTAGGTATTTAGTTTTGCACTACTAGTGATTGTTGTATTATGTTTGTACCACTGTTTTCGTTGTATTGTTACTTTAATTGATTATCGTAGAGATCAGCTTCTGCACTCAAAACCATCTCTGTGGAGTAATCGAATCACGCGATTCAATTTATTATAATGAATCGACTCTTAGGATTTGTTGATTTATTTTTTAAACAAACTATATTGTGAGCGATGAATGAATTCTCACGATTCTGTGAAACGAGTCGCATTGTGATCCGATTCAATTCTTGCGACTGGCTCGTTCAAACTTTATGGATCCGTGTTGCTCACGATTGAATTCAACGAGCCGTATTCTAAACAGTGAATCGAATCTCACGATTCATTTTTAATACTCGTTCGAATGAACAACTCGTTCAATCTTTGGCCACCTCTCCTGGTCTCAGTCTTACATCTGCTCATCACTATTCATGCGCTCAGAAGTTAATGGTGCTGGCTTTTCAGACAAAAAAAATGGATTCCGAAACCCCTGTACCAGCTATTTTTATTACTGTACCGGGTGAGTCTCAAAAGTGGCTCACCCCTATAACGTTTTTATTTGTTTAGATAAAAAATCGAGATTTGGTATGTTAGTATATGACATAAATTAGGATTGACTGACGTATTTAATTGTTTTTGGTCACTTCCAGTTTCACCGGAAATGACTACAACTTTTGATTTTTAATTAACACACTCGGTATTTTTAGGGTTCCGTACCCAAAGGGTAAAAACGGGAACCCTATTACTAAGACTTTGCTGTCCGTTCGTCCGTCCGTCTGTCGCAAAGGTCTATCTTATGAACCGTTATAGCTAGACAGTTGAAATTTTCACAGATAATGTATCTATGTTGCCGCTATAAGAACAAATACTAAAAACATAATTAAATAAATGTTTATAAATAAAAAAGTACTTTCACTAAACATTATATTTTAAGTAAGAATTTTACATAGAATATTTCAAGTCCTCGGTGGCCGCGTGGTTAAAGCGTTAGGACTTTACGCTGCCATGACGTTGGAGCCGTAGTAAGGCAGGTTCGAATCCTAGCCAAGGCGACTTTTTTTAATCGTTTTTTTTTTTAATTTTTACATATTTTTTCATATTAATTTTTACTTTTTACATATTTATTATTGATTAATACAATTTTTAGTAATGTGTTTCTTCATTTTTTTTTAAATTACTTATACGCGTATTCAAAATTTCAGCTAAATCGGAAAAAAGTTTATAATAATATAGTGTCTAAGTCCACGGCCACACAGAAAGCGTTTTTTGCGTTTTTAGCGTGAAGCGTCTTTAGCGACTAAAACAAAATAACAGGATTATATAGGAGTGGCCACACCAAAAGCATGGTGGCCACACCAAACGCAAATGAAAACAAATCAGTTTGTTTTCTGTAGCGTCTTTAGCGTTTTCTAAGATGAGACCCCGTCATAGGGGGACGTTATATTTAATAATACAATAAAAATAAATTAAATAGTATGCATTTTTTTTTTCATTTTAGGGTATTATCTAAAAATATTTTTATAAAGAACATCTACTGTTTAGGAAGATTCTATTAAATTCAAAAATTTGAAGGAAATGTTTGAAAAAGTGTAGCTTGAAATCTTGAAAAAGTAATAAATTAAATATTTTCTTACGCGTAAAAAATAGTTTTTTATGCGTAGAAAGTGTTTTTTCTGCGTAAAAAGTATTTTTTAACAGAAACAACGTTTTTGACGCGTAAAAAATAGTTTTTACTTGTAACAAGTTTTTTTACACGTAAATTTTTTTTTTGGGTAAAAAAGTTTCACAGGTAAAAATTCGTTTTTTACGTGTAACAAATAGTTCTTTACACGTAATTTTTTTTGCCTAACAAAAGTTTTTTTACCAGAAACAATAAGTTTTTGACGCGGTAAAATTAGTTTTTTACGTGTAACAAATAGTTTTTTACACGTAAAAAATATTTTTTTGGGTAAAAAAGTTTTTTACCAGAAACAATAAGTTTTTGACGCGTAAAAAAATAATTTTTTACGTGTAACAAATAATTTTTTACACGTAAAAAATATTTATTTTGGGTAAAAAGTTTTTTTACCAGAAACAATGTTTTTGACGCGTAAAAATTAGTTTTTTATGTGTAACAAATAGTTTTTTACACCTAAAAAATATTTTTTTTGCGTAAGAAAGTTTTTCTACCAGAAACAATAAGTTTTTGACGCGTAAAAATATAGTTTTTTACGTGTAAGAAATAGATTTTTACACGTAACAAATGTTTTATACACTTAAAAAATAGTTTTATACCAGTAACAAATAGTTTTATACGCGTAAAAAATAGTTTTCTACCAGTAACAAATAGTTTTATACGCGTAAAAAATAGTTTATTACGTGTAACAGTTTTATTCGCGTAAAATAATAAAAATAGTTTTTTACGTGTAACAAATGTTTTTTTACACGTAATAATTTGATTCATTTTTACAAAATTTGTATTATATTTTTGATAAACACGTGTACTGATCACAAATACACGTCGCGTCACTACGTATTTCTAAGCCGTTAACACGTTTCATTACAACGAGCTCGTGTATCAAGGCCGTCTCACTAGCTCGTATGTCACGGCCTTCAATTTTTACTCCCAGAGCGCGTAAAGAAGTTTTACTCCAAAATGTTTCATAAATCATGCCCTAAAATTGCATTAGCAACTAGAAATATTTACTATTCTATTATATAATTATAATTACCTATTTATTATATTATATTATAATTATAACAAGTAGTAACCACAACACTACAATATAAAAAAAACTATACACATATAAACTAAAATTCGTAATATAAATGGTAAATAATAATTATTATTTTTACACACACCACTGGCACTAGCAGTATATTGTGTTTGTCTACGAATATATGCCCCGGCCCGTCCACAATTCAATCCCAGCATCTTTTATCTTCGTTTTTTCAACGCTAACGGCGCCGATCTCGCCTATCTCTTTCTCACAGGATTGATTGTTGGACGGGCCGGGAATCCACGAGCTTGCGACATTACTAATTGACATCTTGATAGAAACTGCAGATCTGCCGTGTCTTTTGCGTGTTTTTAATGGACACAAATCGAAAAAAACGCTTAAAACGGCAAAACCGCAAAAAGCGCTTGAGACGCAAAAAACGCAAAACGCTAAAAACGCTTTCTGTGTGGCCGTGGGCTAATGTTAGTATAGATAATGAATGGTACGGAACCAGGGCCGGCGGAAGGCAAATATTGAGACCGGGCGAGTACCCTATCTGGCGCCCTCCTCCAATGTTATTATAATTCTCTTTTTCTCTTCTTTCAATACTATCCTTTAATAACAACTAAGCATACTTTATGCTACTGTAACAATAAATTTCACTTAAAGATACTTTTCAAAATTCTTCTTTTCTTTCAATCTTGGTCTGCGGTTGTTGTTTTTTGTATACCGGGTGCGTCTCGAAATTGACTCACCCCTATAACTTTTTATTTTTTTTACATAAAAAACGAGATTTGGTATGTTAGTATATGACATAAATTAGGATTGATTGACTATTCAGTTGTTTTTGGCCACTTCCTGTTTCACCGGAAATGACTAAAACTTTTGATTTTTAAATGGCATCTCGGTATATTTCTACTTTATTTGATAGAAAATGACACTCTGAGTAGAATGACATATCATATGTCAACTTTTGACATTTTCGTCCAAAAAAACATTATATTTTAAATTTCAATCTAGAGTGCCATGGTTCTGTTAAAAACACTAATTTTTAAACAAGGAGCCTTGGAAAAATAGATTTGATCGTCTAATGTTTTTCGTGTCTTGTCCTGGCCGGGCCAAAAGATGCCAAAATCGTATTTTTAATTGAAAATATCAAAAGATGACATATGTCATAAAGTAGAAATATACCGAGGGTGCCATTTAAAAATCAAAAGTTGTAGTAATTTCCGGTGAAACAGGAAGTGACCAAAAACAATTAAATACGTCAATTAATCCTAATTTATGTCGTATACTAATATACCAAATTTCGTTTTTTCTTTCTGAAAAAATAAACATGTTATAGGGGTGAGCCACTTTTGAGACGCACCCGGTATATAGAGTTATGAGAAATATAATTCCAACTTCGGAAATCTCGTTCTGGTATAAGTAATCTTTGAAAATATTAGTATTTAGTTTCAAGCAGTTATTTTTCTATAAGAATTTAAAAAAATTTTCTTTTCTTTTTCACAATCAATTATTTCGTGCACAATCAGTTTATGATCAAATACAGTTTTGTGGGCTTTAAAATGAGTTTCAGCCAGTGATTGAGATGCATTCCTTTGTCTTGCTCTAATGAGAAAATTCTACGATTCTGCTATCATTTTCCGTGTATTATTATTATACACATTCAATTGGGAAAATGAAAATCATCAAAAGATTGATATATTTTCCCACTACTGTTAATAAATTAATTTAACTAATGAGACAAACTTATAAGCTTTTTTTTTGATAATAAGGATATCGATATATAATTTGAGGGTATCAGCCATTAATAACAAATAAAAGGGCAGTAGAAAAAGTGCGATTTTGAGCAGTCAGTCTAAAACTGTCAATTTTGCTGACTCTTGACCCAAAACAGTTTGTTTAGAGAAAATTTATAAAAACAAGAATTATAGAAAGAAAGGTAATTTACAAAAACTTGATAGCTTTTGAATTATAAGTAAAATACCGCGAACAAATCAGATTTATATTTATTTTATTTTATTTTGTTATTTGTTTTTGTTATTTGTTTAAGATTTTTCCACGAAAATGAATTCGCAAATCCCAGTTTCGAATAGAGCACCCAAAAAACATATAGAATGGAAGAAATTAAAACTATCCCAAAGCTTTCGTGCAAAGAATTTTTTGAGCATAATTTCAGTAAACTATAATAGGATACATCTAGTCATGGGCGCCGGACAGGGGGGGCAAGAGGGGGCATTTGCCCCCCCCCCCTGGATCACTGAAACAATAAAAATAAAAGCTATCTTCTTACATCCATCTGTAAAAAAATAATCATTATTATGAAATTGTTAGGTGTTACCTGTAAAATAATAAAAAATGTGGTAATTATTGGGAAAACTGGAAATCGTCCGATTTTCACAAAAATTCGTATACACACTATTTTGAGGTCGTAGATTACACGAATCTATTTTTCTTGGAGGTCTCTTACCGTTTTTCAGAAAAACGGAAAATTACTTCAACATTGAATTTTTCTTTATTTCGGCCCTATAAAGTAATAATTTCACTATATTTTCATTATATTATGGTTTATCTAAAAGCCACACTTGATTGGGGATAGAAAAGTGTCCAACATTTTACTGAAAAACACTTTTCTTAAAAAATTGCAAAGAAAATTGAGACCAGATGGAAGTTTGACATTTGATATACTATTGAATATCCTTCTTTCTCTCTCCTATGTAATAAGAGAGACAAATATATTCTAGACCTAATCTAGAAATTTGAAAATTTCTAGATTAGGTCTAGAATCTTCTATTTCGGGTGATTACGGATTTTAAAATAAAATTACCTATTATGAGATCGACAATAATTAAATATACACCTATATCCACAAAATTACGCGGAAGAGTTTTGATTGCATTGGTTTTAACTTCTTTGCGGAGGGGTTAATCTTTTTTTAGTTAATCTAATAATATAACAACAAAATATTAACACCCTCTGCATGGAAGTTGTAACCAATGCAATCAAACTCTTTCGTGCAACTTTCGTGGGTATAAATAGTCAGATCTCGTTGGTAAAATAGCAGTTATGGGAAGGAGCCGTTCTTCTGGCGACCGCCTTTCGTAATTCCAGAATGAGCGAAAAAAACACGCTAAATTTAGGTTTAGCATTGGCAACGTTGCTTTAAATGCGAGAAAGACATAAACTTACTTCGGGTTTCTCTTATTACCGATTCTGAACCGTCCTAGAACTGTGATGTGTATGCGCAGAAGGAAATATGAAGACATTACTTCATTTTGCGCATGCGCTGCAGTTCTTGGACGGTTCAGATTCGGTAATAACAAGAACCCGAACAAAGCCATAATCTAACATTTTCAGATTGTTTACAAATTTATTTTAACAAATTTTCCTCTATTATGTACAGAATTGGTTAAAAAAGTAACAGAAAAGAGCAAAAACATTATTGATTATTGAATACCTAACAAAATATGTGCTAGAAAACCTTAAACATATGAGAAATTAAGAAAAATTCGATATTGAAATTATTTTCCGTTTTTCTCAAAAACTGTAAAGAGACCGCCAAGAAAAAAGATTCGTAACGTTCAGATTCGTAATCTACGACTTCAAAATAGGGTGTATACCAATTTTGGTGAAAATCGGACGATTTCCAGTTTTCCCAATAATTACCAAAAATGTCAATTTTTTATTCATTTTTACCTTGCCCCCCCCTAAATTTCATTCTTCCGGCGCCCATGCATCTAGTAGTGTTTATAATGTTTAGTCAGATATTCTTTCCTATGTGGTGTGGTAATTGGTAATATTTTAATGTGGAAATTCATAGTACCGATTAATTATTGATCTGGTCATTCGTAACTCTTTGATTAGATTACCGTTTTTAAATATTTTAGTTGCCGTCGTGGCGCCCCTCGTATAAGCCGCCCCGGGCAGTCGCCCGGGTCGCCCGGCCCTTCCGCCGGCCCTGTACGGAACCCTTCGTGCGCGAGTCCGACTCGCACTTGACCAATTTTTTTACTTTATTTGATAGAAAACGACACTCTGAATCAAATGACATAATATCATATATTAACTTTTGACATTTTTGCATATATAGTTTATTTGAAAATGTAACATGCGGTTCATGAGGACAGTTTGACTCAAAATACCAAGTGTGTGGTACCAAATACTTTTTCCAAATATGCTAATGAGCCACCCTTTTAATTAATGTTTTTAACACAGTCATGGCACTCTAGATTGAAATTTAAAATACGATTTTTTAAGCGAAAATGTCAAAATTTTACATATTATATGTCATTATATGCAGAGTGCAAAGACATTATAAATACATATAGACCGAACATCTCATTCATAAATACTCGTTGGTAGTGTATCAAACATTCCAATGTGTCAAACAAGGACAGAAGAGACAGAGAAGTCTAAAATTTCCGACCCCGGCAACTAGGCGCATTTGGATTGTTCTAATGGCCAGTGGCGTATCGTTTTTTGGAACGAATTTAATTAGTAAAGTAAAAGTAAAGTAATTAGTAAAATGTTTACTCCATATTAATATACTACATTAACACTTTTTCGTCAGATGCGTTTTGTTATAAGGTCTAATATAATAATATAATTAATATCCCACATATACTTATGTTGAAACGTTAGTAGGTAGTTTTCGAAAATCGCTCCAACGTCGATTTTTAATTTAAACTTTCAGTTAATTCTATATAAACTTTCAGTTACTTTTGAATATTTATAGGGTGAGTCAGGCTTTCGAAACAGTTCTATATTAGGTTTGTGGCTGGTGACTTTTCTTTCAATTTTTTTTTCAGAATATGGAGGCAATGGTAAAGCACATTTTAGACATTTTTGTAAACATAGGTGGCCGGAACATATTTTCAAACTAAAGTTGTAGATTTGCCATTAAATTTCCATTCCAGAAATACCTAGGGTTGCCACCTGTCCTTTTTGAAAAGGACAGTCCTTTTTGAATAACTTGTCCTTTTGACTTTTTTTACTTAAAAGTCATTTTATTTACGTATTTTCCCTGAGAAAATTATCTACAGCAAACAGAAATGTTATTTTCGTCCAAATTTAATTAGAGATGTTATAAAACTTATAAATAAATTTTTCTTGTTTAGAATAGGCAACATTATTTAGAACTTCCCGTTTAATCTCAAATGATAATTTAGGTTTTAGTTTTACCTTTTTTGATCTTAAAAAGAACTTTTTAAAATTAGCAATTAGTAACGATTTAGTTAGTTCGCAATCGATAGCTTCCTGTAAAGTACTATGTAATAGTTGTTTAATCTTGTATTATTAATAACTTCCTATACCTAAAATCAATATTTAATGAGAAAATTGTGTTTTTTTGAAAATATAAGACAAGATTTGACTCTTTCGGTCTTCTTCTTGTATTATGATGGCTCTGATACGAGGCAATTACCTTTTAGTCTCTCAATAGAAGGCATTTGTTGTTAGAAGGCAATTTATCATTAAAAGTATCAAATCTGTGTGCTATAGTATGGGATTTCTGTCGCATAATAATGAATATTACGTTTATTTACAAATCCATTACTTTTAAAGGTAGCTTCATCAGACAATCAAATTTTAGTTAAATGTCCCAATCTTCATGAACTGTATAAAGCATATGTATTGCGGTTTGAATCACCCCGATAATCACCCTGTATGTTGACAAAAATATTTTGAAAATGTGCGTTACAATGGCCCCCATCTTATGTAAAAATTGAAATAAAAATTACAAACCTAAAACGTAATAGGTAAAAGCTTTTTGGAGGCCTGGGTCACTCTATATATAGGTATGTATAAAACTAGTAGCCTAAGAATTATTTCCAGTTCGTCCCATTCTAAAAAAAAAAAGATATTATAAGATATATAACACACGGTTTGTAAAAATTGTTTAAACGAGGCCGAAGGGGCAGATATAATAATGCAATAAAATGTAAAAAAGGGCGGGTAAACACCTTTGTTTATATGTTGAGCAAAATTCCTTTAGAATATCGTATATAATGACCAAAATATGATGCAATTTTAAGAAAAAAATGTCACTTTCTGGCTTATAATAAAGTTTCAAATGCAACGTTTATATTCAAATTTATTATGATCTACAACAGTTAAGTAGTAATTGAGACGAATTATAATTCAATTACCGGCTACTACGTTCTTGTTTTAATAGCTCAAAATTCAACAAATATAATTAGAAATTATTTTAATTGTGAGAGGCTCCCTTGTGGGACGCCTATGTACGGCGATTACGGCGCGGCGGAAACAATACCTACCTGTGAAGAGACAAATTCGGGTAATTTGAGCTTATTTTTCCACATATTTGACACTGTCGTACCATATTGAAAATTCGCAGATTCAAAAGTACGTTAAACAGAAGCAAAAACTACTGAAAAACACTGAAAAGTTCACTTCAGACTTGATTCCGACTTCAAACATACCGTAAGCTAAACGTAGTACGCTATAACGGACCAATGGCCGTCGCGAGGGGTGGTGGGACGGAGTAAACATGTCCTGTAATAGTAACGCATATATCCTCTGGTTAATAACATATTATTACGCATGCTTCTTTAAAAAATAAACTATTAATTTAATTAAGAAATTGAGATTTATTGATATCCGGTAAAGGTTTTAAAGTCACCTTTTCTGCAAATTAAACTAAGTAGATAGGCGCAAATTTGAGATGTGGCAATGTCGCCTTCTCTATCTCAGTTGGTTTTTACAGTACGTAGTCAACCTCCGATTGTTTGATCGGGTTAAAATGTCTAATGTGATATCTGTTCTTACTAAATCTATGGCAGAGTGTCATTTTCTATCTAATAAAGATAAAGACCAAATCTCGATTTTTTATCTAAAAAAATAAAAAAGTTATAGAGGTGAGCCACTTTTGAGACGCACCCGGTATTCCTCTAAAAATTATTCTTGAAAATTTCATACATATTTGACAAGTGTGCCTGAATAGGATCCGCGGTGCACAGTTTGGGAATAGCTTCTGTACAACATATAAATAAACTAAACCAACGAATAATGTCATCACCCGGTATATCACACGCACGCACACACACCTTCATTAGATTCATAGTCGGTGCCGTGGGTGGGGACAAGCTCAAAACAATACGTGAGCGATTTCCACCTTGGCGAGCTAAGCAGGTAAAGCACGTGCTTCGGAGGAAGTGATGCCTTAGTACCTCTAATCGGTAGTGGTGAAAAGGGCCTTAGCCTTAGCCGGGTACTACCGCCGGCAGCGGACGACAGTGATCGGTTCGACACGGTAGCGATAGGTTGACAGGAAGTAAAAAAAATCATGAAGTTGATAATTAGTGTGCAAACGTTGATAGTGGAAATCGGGTGGTGCTGATTTATCGGGTACCAGTGGGTATGATTAGGTTATATTTACGAAAATTACTTTTTTTAATTTTACTTTACTAAGTTTTCATTCTATTTTTTACAATAATTATTATATTATGAATTAATATTTTCTTGGACACATCTAAAATTTTTGTCAATAGTTGTACAGGGTGGGTCAAATTCGACGCTTTTAAATGGAAACACCCTTTTCTGTAGGAGATAGATAAAAACTAATATCGGTGTCTGGAGCTCAATTTTTGGCAAAAACATGATGGCGAAAACCGCATATCGATATCTGTTACCGTTTCGTAGTTACGGGGTGTTTTTCAAAAATGTGCATTTTTAACAAATCGCTGTAACTTTTTGCTATGAAAAATTTTGTATTTCTATGAAAACGTTTTCAAAGCACCTTTTACGTAGAATTTAATGGTTTAAGTATATATTTTTAAAATTAATAATTTAAGAGTTATCAACAGAAAAATTGATTTTTTATTTCGGACACCCTCTATATTTTTAATTAACTGAAAAGAATTTAAAATTACCTTTCCAAAAATATAGCACACTTGATATTTTGTTATAATCCCCTTCGAAATACAGAATTTTTAAAAGTTCGCCACTTTTAACTAGTAGGCTTTGGACCACTTATTGATGATATGCCCTTAATGGAACTCGAAAACATATTTTTCCAACAAGACGACGCACCGCCTCTGAACGCTGAAGTTATCAGCAAATTTTTGCAGCCAATTTCAAGAATAATTGAATAGCTAATCAAGATCCCAGACGTTGGCCGTCGAGGCCGCCTGACTTAGTGCCCATGGATCTAATCCTATGGATATATTTACGGAAGAATAAAGGTTCCTTATTCTTACTTAGAAGTTATGAGAGGGTATCTTTCACCCCTACTGAGTTAATGAATTCCGCGAGAAATGTTCAAAAACTGCCCCGTCTGTCCATAACAGAAGACGGTCGATATGTCGAAAACCTGTAGCAAAATCGCATGTCTTGGTTTGCTGTTTATTTTTATTGTTATTAGATATAGTTTAAATGTGTTGATGTTGGTTAAATATATTTTAAATTGTTATAAAATTCTGCATCTCTCATAGCAAATATCATTTTCGTTTTAATTGATGCTCACAGCTAGAATTTTTTGCTGGCGAATGCCGGCGAATTTTAATATATACTCTATATCTCGAAGAGGAACCGAGCAAAATATCAAGTGTGTTATATTTTTGAAAAGGTAATTTTAAATTCTTTTCAATAAATTAAAAATATACAGGGTGTCCCATATAAAAAAATCAAATTTTCTGTTGATAATTCTTAAATTATTAATTTAAAAAAAAATATACTTAAACCATCAAATTCTACGTAAAAAGGTGCTTTGGAAATGTTTTCATAAAAATACAAAATTTTCCATAACAAAAAAGTTACAGCGATTTGTTAAAAATGCACATGTTTGAAAAACACCCCGTAACTCCGAAACGGTAACAAATATCGATATGCGGTTTTCACCATCATGTTTTTGACAAAAATTGAGCTCCAGACACCGATATTAGATTTTGTCTATCTCCTATAGAGAAGGGTGTTTCCATTTAAAAGCCTCGAATTTGACCCACCCTGTACAGTATGTCCCCGGATTGTCTTTACAAGAAGAAAAAAACTTTTTTATTGTTAACATTTTCAGAAAAATGCGCTTTTCATAAAGATTTTTGCTTGTTCTAAAATGGTAAATCCCGTTTATACTTTTCCAAATTTCTATACCGTTTTAGAAAAAATTAAAAAAAATACGGGGGGGGGGAAATACAGTTAAATTTTTTCAAACTCCTAAAAATCAAAAGGCATTTCTATGGTAATATAATTTGGATTTCATTCTTTGATAGATGGATATTATGAATTTTGATTAACGTCATATTTTTGCTGTTGCTAAAGTATCTCATTTTCCGATAACTATCATCACTCCATCCTTAAGCCGGTCCCACACGATGTGGCAAACACGTTCCAACGTTGGGCACATGGACATTTGCCACAACGCACAGTGTTGCGGCCCATGGAGAAAAATACGAAAATCCAAATTTGAATTCGAATTTAAAAAATGTTTTATTTTAGCAGTAAAATATTCGTACTTATTAAAACAAAGCAAAAAATTACCAGAAATGCCTCCAGGTCACACAAATTTGTTTATATTTCTATAAAACAATTACTCGATAAAGCATTGAGTGTTGAACGTTTTTCGCTGTCACTTTAGTAGCAGATTATTTCTTTAATAGCATTTATATAAGTTTTATTTTGCTATGTTTGCTGTTAGTGAGGGTAAGTGTATTAAAAATAGATAACAGAAATCGTATAACCCCAAATTTACAAAAAAATTAAACCTATCATAGCTCAGGAAGTATAAAATAAAAGTATCAAATTTTAAGTAAGCTTTTAGAAAAAAAGGAAAAAAACGTATCGAACAGATTTTGTATATAAGTAGCCTTATCTTTGGACATTATAAATCTGTGACCCGTTGCTGCTACTAACATGTACTTTTTGAGTTTTTTTTAAGATAACGCAATACACCCTGTATCTAGAAAACGAAGCAAGTTAGGATAAACAATAATTGTATGAAATCTTTTTCTTAGTATTCTCGTGAATACGCCCTTAAAATCTGTGCACTTAATTTTGAATCACCCTGTATTTTTTTGATTTTTTTATTAGTTTTGTTTATGTTATTATTATTTTTGTAATTCTTAAGTTTCATTTAAAATTTATTCATTGCGATATGATGAAAAATATTTTTTTAATTATATTTTGTGCCAAAATGAATTAAAAAGACTGATTTGAAAGCTCTAGGATTTTTGTCCCAAAATGATCATTTTCGCAACACTGTGCATCGTAGGAGACACACTTGTCAATTGCAACGTTGGACGCATCGTGTAGGACCGATTTTAGCACTGAGCTAAATAAATTTTGCGCATCTTTAACATTTTAAAACAGAAAAAAATATGACGTTAATAAAAATTCTATTCATAACAAGTTATCAAAGAATATATTACCATAGAAAGGCGTTTTGATTTTAGGACTTTTTAGAAAAAATTCAACTATATTTTCATGTTTATTTTAATTTTCTCTAAAACGGTATGGAAATTAGGAAAAGTATAAACGGGATTGACCATTTTAGAGTAAGCAAAAATTCTTATAAAGAATGCATATTTTTCTCAAAATATCAATAATAAAAAAGTTTTTACCTCTTATAAATACAATTCGGGGACATACTTGTAGCTATAGCTATATACTGTATATGTTACGGCTAAAATGGATAACTGACTAGTTTTCAAACTAGACAGCCATTTTACAAAAAGCGCAGTTATTTTGTTGGTTAGTCAGTTTGTGGTGTTGGTTGTGCTGTTATGTATGTTTGTAAAATAGCTGACTAGTTTGAAAACTAGCCAAGTATCCACTTTAGCCGTAACAAATGCCCGAAAAAATATTATTGGATGCAGGTAAAATTAGATAAAAATGAAATCACTTTTTGCCTATCTAAAAAAACAAAAATTAGGTACATTTTCATACTTGCACGCCTTGGTTTTGTTTGTCAAATTTATTTGACATTTCGTATTTAAAATATCGAATAGTATATCATTTTTTATTAAAATTATTAAAAATGTTATGTGAAAAGCTAGGATTAAAATTGTTTTAACATATTTCTTATTTAGATTTTATGGAAAGCACTGTTTATTAAAATGTTGTATCCTCTGTTATAGGGCTTGTTTCTCACTACAATTTCCTATCCATAATGTACTGTTTGAGTCGGGGAAGGGATCATAGTTTCATAGTTGTCGATTTTCGAAAGAAATCAGTACATGTATATTATTTCGTATATCTTTCATTTTATTGATTTTATGGACAGCACTGTTCATTAAAATGTTGTATCCTATGTTATAGGGCTTGTTTCTCTCTACAATTTCCTTTCTTACAATGTACCGTTTGTGTCCGGGAAAGGTTCATAGTTTCATAGTTGTCGTTTTTCGAAAGAAATCAATATATGTATGGTATTTCGTATATTTTTCATTTTATTGATTTTATGGAAAGCACTGTTTAAATCATGTCTGTTTATTACTGGAACCAACTAAGTATTTTGCTTGAAGCAAACAACTAAATAGAGATATTATTTTTGATTATATTTTTTATGTAAATTGTTACTGTGTATGTGGGGGGATTTTGAGGAGTAAAAGACCAACTTCTCATTGGTCTTTTACTCCTCAAAAATTTGCCTTAGTAACTTCAGATGGTATACTACATGTGGTACAACCCTAGGTCATATATAATATACTTACGTGGACAAAATCAACGCCATAAGTTTAGCATTAAAAAATATATCTCCAACATCACGACATGCCATTTTCAAACCTTCTTTATTGCACTTATGAAACGTTCAATAGGTTTGTCTTTCTCGAGGACCTTACTTTGCGCACATGCGCATTAAAAGTTGCACGTATTTCCAAAATAATCACAATTTTATACGGTGAATAAAGTACAAATTATACATTGTTATGGAAACCAACTTTTTATTGTCATTATATTGTCATAATCTTCTCATAGATTACCTTTGGATTACCTTTTAATCAAAGATTTTCCTTGATTTAAGTAAAAACAATCTTCGGATTGTCACGGGGTTTCTAACAGGACACTGTCTCCTCAACGAACACCTCAGTAGGCTGAAACTGAGAAACAACGGCGAATGCAGATTTTGTGGGGAAAATGGGGAAACACCAGAACACCTTATCAGTGAGTGCGCCGAGACGACGACCATTCGTGCCATGAACCTTGGTACGTCTGATGTCGAGGATGGAGAGCTGGCCTCTGTGGAGCCGTCTCAGATACTGGCTTTCCTTAAAGCCCTGAGACTGTATGATGAGTTATAACTCGTTATAACTCAAGAAAGGGGAACACACAATAGATCTATAAGGTCGCGGTGATTAACTCCCCTCCTAAACATTCTACATTCTACATCTTCTCATAATCAGATGCAATCAGATGTCATAATCTTATTCCCATTGTGTAACGTCGCTTGTTTTTTTGGGTTTCTTATTTTAAAAATTGTAATAATTACTCTTTTATCGACCGTTTTTATATAGGCAAGAATGCAAGTGTCTTCAGTGATAAGTTAATTTTAAGTTTGTGCAATTATATTTTTATCTTTTTGTTGGACTTTCGTAAAAATGACTGGAAAGTGTTTGGTGTGTGAAAGTTTTAATATAAAGGTCTGTTTTCTAAGTTGTTCTTTTATTTATCTTGAACCCCATGCAATACATGCATACTGTCTGGTTAGATTTCTTAAGAATATTGATATTCGTACGGAGTGGCTAAATGTATTTTTTATATAATTTAATTTTATATTTTTATATATGCAATTTATTGTTCAAATATATGCATTTTCCAAATTAATGTTCAAATTTGGCCCGTGGACGCTAGGTCCTCGACAAAGATAGACAGAGTAGAAGCACCCCGTGTGCAACAAAAAAAGAAGACAAATGGCAGTCGTTGATATGTTTGCGACAGTTTCCATAGTGATTTACCCTTATCCACGTAAGTATATAATATGATCTAGGGGTACAACTCTCCCATCATCGTTACAACAAAAAAACTAAATCTATTTTGTTTTAAAAAATTAAAAGGAATGCATAAATAAACGATAATCATTTTAACCTTAGAAAGAAAACATCTATGCTTAGAATAAAACTACTTCTGAAGCAACTAGGTGCTAAATGCAGAACAAACACGAGCTGTCGTAATGTAAAGTAAATATATAGGCGCTTTTTACATTAATGGCAAAACACATAATCGGTTTTTATTAATAAAAACAGCACTTGTTAGAAATAGATTAATGAAACATATTAAACATTTAAGGCTTAAAAAATTTACACAAAGCTTACCCTGTAGGTTATACGTTCATTTAAAGTTCATTTGTCCGTGTCATAAACCACCCTCTGGTATGACTCTATTACATAAAAGTCTCAATTATGAAAATAATATGCTAAATCGCATTTCAATCAGGCTTAGGTGTCCCAGCATATAATTATTGTACTGAAAACAGCATCTGTCTTTAGCCAGTTTCAAAGATTAAAATACGAAACGTTTATTATGAGATTAAGCTTTGTTAGCAGCAACAACAAAATTTAATGTAACAGCTCATTAAGTTTTATTACCTAGCTACTTCAAAAACTGCTTTAAACTTACCATAATCTAAGTTCAACAAATCGTCTTTATAGGATCCTTATAGTTAAAATAGACTCGTTGCTAATGCTCTTAGGTTTAGTTTATTTACTTAATCCAAATTTACACAAAGCTTACCCTGTAGGTTATACGGATATATTTGAATTAAATTTATATAAAATCTATTTTATACGGTTGTCAATAAGTTATAAATTGTCTCGTAAATTGTATAAAATAGATTTCATCATTGTCATCATCATTTCCGGCTTATTCAACAATTTTCAATTATGGTGTAGCCTCCCTCACATACTCTCTTTGTAGTTGGGCCCATTTTTGTCTATTGTTGACTTTTTTATAGATGGGAAACGCCTTTAGGGCCAAAGTGTGGGGATCTACCTCATGCGAGAGGGCCTATATCCACTTAAAACCCATCTGTGCCTTAAGCTCGCCAATCCCGGTAATGCCGAAGGCATTTCATCAAGATTAGAGACTTATCATTCTTCTATGTTGGGCTTGTCTGTACCCAAATCTTGTCTTTTTCGTCCTTCGCCATTTTCTTCATAATGTTCCTTAGCATGCCGCAAATCGCTTCGATATTTTTGGTCGATGATGTTGGAAGGTTTCCAACGTTTACTCTAGTAATCTTTGTACCACATACTATTTCTGCGTTGTCTCGTATATCATCGTGCAGGTGACACTCAAATAGTGTATGGTTAGCCGAGTCTGACGCCTCGCAATACCAGCATGTAGAAGAGTCAGCCTTGCGGATTCTGTGCAGATACTCGCCAAATACTCCATGGCCAGTTATGGCTTGTGTGCTGTACAGTACGTCTGTCCGTTCTGTAACTACGGGGTATCCGTGAGAGGGGAAACGATATTCTCTCGACGTTTTTCGTAAAAAATTAGACGACGCGTCCCATCAATAAAAATTCGACAAATTTGCAAGTAGCCAATAAAATGAGTGGACGGAGCGATTTGCGGTGACGTACTCGTCAAGTCGACGTATAAAATATATTGCTGTTTATTTAGATGTTTTTTTGTCCGCATTCCTTTCATAGACACAGATCCAGCAAACGTACTTTAGTAGTCCATGTTTGCCTGGTCGCATTTTATCCAATCTTTGATATTAGGTATGAAAGTATTTGTCCACCTGCTATACGCTTCCCATCATGTCTGCTATTGCTCTAGTACAAAGTTTCTAGCCTCTTTCCGGAAGGAAGTTCAATTTTTATATATTTGGTTTCTTTCCTGAATCAATAGACTGATTGGAGGTATCTTAGCAAGACACAGTACCGCTACTGTTGGACATGTGCAGTATGCCGATGCAACCGTGAGTGCTAACTTCCTATTTATCCTTTCTAGCATGTTTTCGTAATGCTTGAAGCGCATGGATCTGTTCCAGATCGGTGATGCGTAGAGTATGGTCGAATGAACTACCGACGCCAGAAGTCATATTTTTTCCGCGCGAGGTCCTCCCATATTAGCAGTTATTCTCGTCAGATGCTGGATGATGCCAGTCGTTTTATCCATGATTTCTGTGACGTGTGAGGTCATTCGCATGACCGAGTCAAACCAAACCCCCATGTATTTAACCTTCTTTTGAGGTTTTATAACCAAATTATCCAGCTTAGATCCTTTTTTCTGGGGCCAGTTTGACGCCCATGCTTTCCAACTGATTTTTAATCGCTAGCGCAACCGTCTGAATCTTTTCTTCAACGATCGTGACTGGTGGAAGCAGTTATTAAGAGGGCTAGGTCGTTCGCATAAGCTCAGATCGTGTTGCCCAGGCTTGTATCGGTTCTAAGTATCTGATCGTAAAGTATATTCCAGAGGGAGGGAGTATCGAACCTTGAGGGACTCCGCACGTCATGTTTTACGCATGTTTCACGTCTGTGTTTCCCGACATATCTATGTGACAGGAACGACAGTACCATTTCTATTGTTGACTGATTTTTAGAGTTTGACTTATTAGAAAAAATATTTGTAGTTAATTTTGGAGATAAAACAAAATTTTTGGTGCTTCTTCAAACATTTGTCTTTCAAAATCTGCTTTTATTGTAAAGATCTGTATTCTTAATAAACAGAAAATAAACATTTTATAAAAACATGTGATTTTTCCCATTTGTGTCCACCTTGTGCCAAATGTGGCCACATTTAGTACCATTTGTGGCCACATTCTTGCAAAAATATTCTCTATATTAAGTTTTGCAGATAACTAAGCAAATATGTAATATTATTTTATTTATTAATTTCTTAAAAAAAGACATAAAAAGAGACATTTGGTAATTGTTTTTATTTTTAACAAAATAAAACATGAACATTTATTCCTATAATTCTTAAAACAAATCAAGTGATACCTAATACCTTATTTTGCTTTTTGTCTATGTTATACAAATGTTAAATACAAATTAGGTACATATTACTAATTTGAGGAACAATAAGCAAAGTATAGTACTTGAATATTTGTTAGTTCAAGTACCACATAATATATGCGTCTTGAATTGATTTTTTAGATTCATCAATTTTCATTGTTATATCACTCAGTTTGTACTCAATTGCCGCAGATTTGAACCACCACGCAGCTATAATATTCATTATTTTCAATTTGTAATATTTTTCCTGGATACAACTGATTTCCGTACTTTAAAATAATAAAATTTCTTATATTAAATTCAGCAGATGTCACAGAAGTTTAAGCTGACGTTGTTTTTTTTTTCATTTCTACTAGAAAGATCTTTATTTTCTTTAAATGTTATTTTAATTGTTTTCTTTTTTGTAAAGTTTTCATTGCCAGTTTTTGTTTTTTTCTCCTTTCACTTAATTAATTTAATCCACTTATTAGAGGTAATGACTGATAGTAGATGTAGCCTCTTTCTTTTTAAAGACTAACAATTTCCTTGCGTTCATAATTTTGTCTAGTCTTCTTTCATCTTCCTTTGAATTCTCATAATTTTTATTTTTATCGCATTCGTTCATTTTTATTCCATTTAGTTCTATATCTATATTATTTTCTATATTAGTTTTCTCATCTCAAGAAAAACTTGATGATGGTATATGTTCAGATTGGTAATCTTGGTCGAAAATTGTATTTGGGATATTATTATATTTAGGTACTATTATTTTTCAGCTGTTAATAAAAGCTGAATAATAACAAATAAAATGTTCTTCGTGTTATGTTGTCCGTCGTTTACACTTACATTTTAAAGCAAAATAGTATATGGCCACAACTAGATCTCGATTGCACCATTTTTGGCCATAACCTGGCTACAAGTAGAACATAATTAATATTTAATTACACCTTTTGTGGCCACACAAATAATTCCTAAATATTAATTATTTAAATGTAATAAATTTAAAAAACAAGACAAAAGTTTATAGAGGAAAGACAAGAAGAAGAGGGACAACCTAGAGCACAACATATACCTATAACAATAGAAGATATACGAAAGGCAATTAAAACAATAAAAAACAAAAAAGCAGGAGGACCAGGGGACATCGCACCAGAGCTCATAAAATGCGGCACAGAAAAATTATTCAGAATCATACATGGAATGTTTGGGAAAGCAATAAATGGACATAACATACCAGACGAATGGAAGGAAGCACAGCTAACATCGATTTTCAAAAAGGAGATAGAAGACAGTGCGATAACTATCGAGGGATCAGTGTCATAGCAACCATGGGGAGGCTATATGGTAGAGTACTGAGAGACAAATTAGAACAGAACATACAAGGAAAAATCGGAGAAGAACAAGCAGGTTTTACAGCAGGGAGATCATGCATAGATCATATTTACACGATCCAACAATTATTGGAGAAAAAAAAGCAAAGAACAAACCAGTACACTTAGCATTCATCGATTTAAAGAAGGCCTATGACACTGTACCCAGGAAAAGAACTATGGAAAGCGATGGAAAGACTGGACATACCGATAACACTACAAATGCAATGAAGACTTTATATAGGAACAACAAAATACACATAAAAGTAGGGAACAAGATAGTAAACAGCTTAACAACATCGAAGGGCTGCTCCAGGGATGTCCAACATCGCCAACATTATTTAAAATATTTCTGGAACATGCACTGACAACCTTGAAACGCAAATGTGAAGGTATGGGAATCCCTCTAAGAAATGAACATCTTTACACGCTCTGCTTTGCAGTCATGACCAGGTGGTGATGGCCCAGGATGAGGAAGATCTAAGTTATATGCTCAGGAAGCTAAATGAAGAGTATGAAAAGTAGGACTAGAAATAAACCTGAAGAAAACCATGTACATGACAACAGAGGAAGATACAGCTGATTTACAAATAGAAGACCACCTGGAAATAAAGGGAACCAATAACTTTAAATACCTGGGATTTACACTATCGAAAAAACGCAACTACGGAAGAAGATATAAATGTCAGACTTGGACAGACAAGATCCTGTATACAACAACTGCACTCCGTTATCTGGGATCGAAATATCAGGAAAAGACTAAAACATTGATATATGAAACAATTATTCAGAGTATCATGACATATGCAGCAGAAGTATGGGTCATAAACAAAAAACAACCAAAGAAAAATTCTGGCCACCGAAATGATGTATTGGAGAAGATGCTGTGGACTAACCAGAAGGAGACCGAGTCACGAATGAGGAAATAAGAAGAAGAATGGGGAGAAAGACCGACGTCTTAAAAGTACATAGAAACGAAAAGATTGGTATGGTACGGTCATGTTAGAAGGGCGGAAAATAGATGGATTAACAGAGTGACAGAGTGGAGCCCGATTGGAAGAAGAAAGCGAGGGCGGCCAAGAAGATCATGGTGAGATGAAGTGGACGAGTCTATGCATCGGAGAGGACTACGAGAGGGAACATGGGATGATCGAGACGAATGGAGGACCCGGTTGATGGAAGGAAGGCAGCCAGAGCTGTAGAATCTTTTATATATATATATATATATATATATATATATATATATATATATATATATATATATATATATATATAACTAAATCATAAAAAATAATAGTTTTGCTATAATTATCCCAATTCTAGGATAAAACGCGACTTAGACGCCATATTAGTTTTGTATTTCTGTGAATTAGGATTTAAAACAACGTTGCAGTTTGTACTAAATTAGGCTTCTAGCCAACGTCGGTATCCAACGCCGATATATAAATTTAAAAAATAGTTGCCAGATGTATAATATTTATAAAAATCATGGAAAATTAAACTCCAACACAGATTATTGTTAATAATTTGAGTTCTACTTACCAAGCTATCCTTAAGAAATGGGCTAAGAAAACAGCCAAACCAAACCAAACATTTACACCAAATTTGAATATTTTCTATTGGGTATGGCGCTCGATATATCTATTTAGAAAATTATAGATGCACGGTTATTACAATGACGTGAAAAAGCTTAATTTTTAAGATTTTTTAAAGATGTGGCTACAACAGGGTCAATGGCCACTAATGGTGCGTCTACCCTACTTTATTGCTGGCTGTATTTAGTTCACTAATTGGTGCTTGTAGTTCTTCAGGACTATTGGAAATTAAGATTATGTCATCAGCGAATGGTTAAAATATTCTCCATCTATTTTAATCCTTTGCTGATCCAATCTAGTTGATGGAAGATTTCTTCTAGTGTGGCTGTAAACAGGCTTTAAGGATATCGCGTCTCCGTCATACTCTTTTTCCAGTTGGAAATTGTGAGGCTGTTTTATATATTATCATTCCATTACTCTTGCTTTGGCTTCTTTGTATATATTGGCAAAAGTTTCTATATAAAGCATGTTTATCCCTTGTTTCGTTATTGTTTCTATTATTGCCTTAGGATATAATAGGTATCGAGTTGAAAGCCTTCTGGAAGTCTTTAAACGCTATGGCGAATGGAAGTTCGGCTAATAGTTTCTCTTAGTGTATGTATGTGGTCAATTGCGCTGAAGCCGCTTCTAAAGACTGCTTGTTCTCGTGGTTGTGCAGCGTCTAATGCGTTTTGTATTCTGTTGTTTATTATTTTTGTGAATATCTTGTATGTTTAAGCTTGTTGGTTTATAGTTTCTGATGCTTTTTCATAGGTATTAAAAAATATTTCTTTTGTAGATTTTCACAAATTAGTTAAGATCTATTGGAGATATCATAGAGCGGTTTGTGTCAGTGGATTCTACATAAAATTATCTATTTACAAAACAAATATATTTAGACTGTTAAATAGAGTTTTTTTTTAATTAATACATAATATGAAAAGTGTGCCATATAAAGCAATTGGGTTAGAAAAAGTAACAGTGATATTTTATAGTTTTTGCAAAACTATAAAATTTTCTGCTTTTAAACTACGCATAGTACATGTATTCCATCTATATTTTAGATGTTTTTTATTAAATCTTATTCAATGATTATATCAGGTACTACTTTAGTAAACATCGACTTAAGTAAACGATCTTATCATTTTATAGTACGCATAGTATAAAAGTTAGTCAGCTGTGTTTATCTTACATACACATACATTTCCTATGTAGAGTATAAGTCAGTAAAGTACATGTTAATTTTAAAACAAGTGAAGGTGTATGTTTAATATTATAATATATTGGCGGGTACTACTGTAAAAAGTACCTAAAGGACATTTTGAAGTGTCAAATATTAGTTAGAGAAATGTTTTGCTCCACATAAAATTACTAATAAGTGTTTTCAACATTTAAAAGGTACTTCGATATTAGACAGGGTCCGGCATACAATAAGGTGCGTCGGGCATCTGTAGCTCATAGAATAAAAAACTTGAGAATTTTGTTTAAGTGCAAACCTAAAGTATGTTCTAGGATGTATTTCAAGAAATTATTTTTGGCTCAGAAAAGTATGAGCGGATCGGGATGATTTGTTTTAATTAGATATAAGTAAATACCTAAACATTCTGTGAACATGTTACCCAAATAATTACTAAAGCGGAAAAAACTCTAGCTGCATTATCAAAACTAATGCCGAACATAGGGGGCCCTAGGTCAAAGCGTAGAATTCTTGTAAGCGCGCCCAAGCAGCATTTGGACGTCGGGACAACGTTGTGTCACGCGACCAAACGTTGGGGCCCAACGTCGGCACAACCTCGTGCCAACCCTAGTCTGCACTAGTTTGGAGAATAATTTTTGGGTCGAAACGACGTTGGATACCGACGTTGGCTAGAAGCCTAATTTAGTACAAACTGCAACGTTGTTTAAAATCCTAATTCACAGAAATACAAAACTAATATGGCGTCTAAGTCGCGTTTTATCCTAAATTGGGATAATTATAGTAAAAATATTATTTTTGATGATTTAGTTAGAGACATATGTCAGATGGCAGTGAAGGAAAACAAAACAAAAGTATTTAAGTGTGGGGGATGTTTGAAGATCATGATTATTGAAACACTTTAAACGACTCGGTAACTCGTTACCCAAGGCAAAAAAGTTAAACGCAAACAACTTTATTGATAAATGTATTGTTTCTGCTTTGAAAAATACTAATGGGCCTTAAAATTAAAGAAGTTTTAAAAATTTTCTTGAATTTTTTTTTTTAGTAAAATGAGAATAATTTATTCGCAGTCGAAAAATTGTTTCCGCGTGTTTTTAGGGTCAAATATTTCAAGTTAATGTATTCAAAAAGCAGGAATTGCTATTTTAGTAACGAAACATTTTCTTATTTAACAACATGGCGGCTTTCACTGTGTTGTTTTGGAGATTAAGATGGAGTAGTTCGAGTAGTCGCATACTGGACTAATAAAGTCGCAGTTCAGCCTTAACAGGTAGTATACTAGTCGCAAGATTGCCTAATTTAGTCATCCTAGAGTCTAGCTTGTGACGCCCTCTATAATCTAAATAAACGAGGGAGTGGATAAACATCGGTAATATATTGTCGATGTATATTTAAATTTAGTTTTATATGTACCTTTCTTATGTCCCATTTTAATCAAGTTTTTTTTATAAAAACACAAACACTGAACTGTCTGACTGAACAGAACAATGAAGTGAAAATTTAAGATTTAAGGTTATGGTTCAATACAGTTGCAAAAAGGTAGTGACTCGACGTCCTACCAACGTAAGAATAAGGAAATCTAAACAACGTTGGAATTAGTAAAACAGACGACGTTTGCATAACGTTGGAATAGGTCCTGAAACTGACGTCGGAAAACTCTATATTGTCCAACGTTGTAACTACGTTGTCCGAATCACCTAAAGATCACTTAAGCAAAAAAGGTTACAAGCCAACGTTTACTCGACGTCGCAGAAGCTTCTACTTTGCTGTAGCACTAGTCCAACGTCGGCACAACGTTATAAAAACGTTTAAATTTATTTTAATACCCATGGTAGGGAGCTAACTATTTTTTGTAACTAATCCAACGTTGTGTTTAGTAAACATGTGGTCGCAAGTCGTGAAAATGCTACTTGGGCGTAATACATTCACAATTGTTATATGCAGCTCCGGTATGGTATAAGGCAATGGACAAAATAAAAACGTTACAAATATTGACGTTACTTCAGAAATTATTTAGAAAAAATCGAAATAAAAATAAAACTTCTACACCCTGTATCTCCGAAACTAAGTATTTTAGGACATTTATACGAACTTTTTTACTTATTTTTATTTGCAGAATATGCTGCCAAAGTTTCCGGAATACAGTTCCGAGCACCCTGTATACGAAACTACCATCGCTTTTTTTATTTCTGATCAGCTGAATAAATTGAAATAACTTATAATAAATATTTTAACAAAATACTGGGCTATGAAGTACTTTGTGAATAATTTCAGTACTATTTGCTGGTATTTCATGAATTTTAGGACAGCAGAATTTTTATTATTGGATATTCTGAACTTTCAAGTAACAAATCCTAATCTAAACCATATAAAGTATAAATATAATTTCATTTCTAACATTAAACACCACCAAATAAGATATATTATTAGAGATAAGATTCGCGAATAAAATATTTTACTTGTAAATTATAATTTTAACAATAACAAATTGTTCTGAACTCTTGTCATCAGTTATGCGGTTTTGGGATTTCCGTAATGACAAATAACGAAACATATTTTAAACAGTAGTACTTACTTTCTTATGATTTGTTATTTTAATTATTCGTATATTAATGTTAAAACAGTATGTATTTTCAGTACAGGAAAAAAGAAAACCGCTTATAGCATTTTTAAGTTAATCAAAAAACTATCGAAGATCTCCAGTATGTATAACTAGTCATTGACTCATCTGTATATGATTTCATTGTTACATGAGATTCTGATTATAATTCACGTGTGTAGGTATACCTGTCAGTGTGTTATTCAATCTCTTTCATTGTAATTAGTGGCAAAAATTGATTTGTTAGTAAGAAAATTTCAACACATACAGGGTGAGTTTCCTACGATGTTCTATATGGGTATTTTGGAAATTACTGGAGATAGAGAGTCGGTTAAATGGGGGAAGAATTGCAGTTTTGTGGGGTCATAAATATGCGCCTTTCAGAATTTTGAAAAAGTTCATGGCTTACTAGATATTTCGAAAAAAACAAATTTCGGCTATTTTAAAAATTGTCCCTAATTATTATAGTCTATTTTAGACAAAAAGTTTTCAGATAAAAGTTGTAGATAATCACATCCTTAATGAGACTGTGTTCACTGTTTCTCTCTAAAGCCTGTCATTTTTGGCATATGACACAAACTTATGTTTTTTTTAAATGGAAACCATAGTTGGCCTTGAGTTCATAAAAAGCGCTATTTTTTAAGCTTTTCAGCGATATAAGCTATAGTATGTTTTTTTTTCGAAAAATTTCTGAGTTATAGCCAATTCTTATATTTCTTGACTAATTTCACTTAGTTGGCATGGTATTCTTATTCTGTTATTTATTTAATTATTATAATTTATATAACTTATAACTTCTATAATATATAATATTATAGAAAAAATAAAATTAATATGTAATTTACATTACACAAACTAAAACTTAAAAAAATAATATCACTACATACTTACGCTTTAAGATATCTATATATATATATATATAAATCTGACTGTCCTGACTGATACTGACTCATCAACGCCCAGACCAAACCCTTGACCCTAGAAAGCTGAAATTTTGCACAGGGGTTCCTTTTATGATGTTTACGTAGAATTAGAATTAGAATGAGTGGGAGGGGGGTTAATCACTTCGACCTTACAGATCCATTGTGTCCCCCTTTCTTGAATCATAACTCATCATACAGTCCCAGGGCTTTGACAAAAGTCAGTATCTGGGACGGTTTTATAGAGGGTAGTTCTCCATCTCCAATATCAGTCGTACCAAAATTCATGGCACGAATGGTTGTCGTCTCGGCGCACTCAGTGATGAGGTGTACTGGTGTTTCACCATCTTCCCCACAGAATCTGCATTCGCCCTTTCTTCTTAGTTTCAATCTACTGAGGTGTTCATTGAGGAGACAGTGTCCTGTTAAAAACCGCGTGACAATCCGAAGATTGTTCTTACTTAAACCCAGGAAGATCTGTGATTTTTCTTGATCATAAGCCCTTAGAAACTTCTTCGAGTATCTTAGACCGTTGCAAGATTCCCATTCCAGGTTGCGGACGGAATCTTCCAAGTTCTTGAGTTCCGCCTTGAGTTGGTAACCACTTGGAAAGCAGAACGGTTCTGGTCCAGTTAGTGAAGTGTTCGCTCCTTTTCTAGCTAGATCATTTGCATTTTCATTGCCTTCTATCCCTTGGTGAGCAGGCACCTAGAGTAGGAGGACTTTGTTTTTTTTACCTAATTTATTTAGCTTCTCTATGCATTCTTTGACCAATTTCGAATTGATTGATACTGAGTTGATCGCCTTTAATGCTGCTTGACTATCAGATAAGATGGCTATTTCTTGTTTCCGATAGTTCCTATCTAAGATAAGTTGTACGCATCTCTCGATAGCGTAGATTTCTGCCTGTAGGATACTAGGGTAAGTGCCCATTGGTTCGGAGTTGATGTTTACGTTAGATAAGAAAGGATTTTTTTAAATTCATCCCCTAAGGGAGTAAAAAGGGGGGTGGAATATTACAATATTTTTTATTTAAAAAACGGTCAAGTTTCCGAAAAAACGCTTAAACACGTATATTTTATTTTCTTTTTTTACATATTTTAAGATTTTTTAAAAATATATACAGGGTGTTTCGAAAAATCTGGTCATTGATTAATCACGATCCTGCTTAAATGCTTGACGTAAAAAAGATGATCCTTGGAAAACGGATTGACTTTAGGGTGTAGAGGTTCGATAAGAAGGGATTTTCCGAAACTCGAATTCTAAGGGTGTGAAACCACCCTCAAATATTAGAATATTTTTTTTATTTAAAAAACGGTTAAGTTTCCGAAAAAGCGCTTAAACACGTATATTTTATTTTCTTTTCTTTACATATTTTAAGATTTTTAAAAAATGTAATGTATACAGGGTGTTTCGAAAATCTGATGATAGATTAATCACGATCCTGCTTAAAGCGCTTGACATAAAAAGCTGATTTTTTGGAAAACGGATTGACTTTAGGGTGTAGGGGTTCGATAAGAAGGGATTTTCGAAACTCGAATTCTAAGGGGTGAAACAACCCCTTAAATATTAGAATATTTTTATTTCAAAACCGGTGAGTTTTTTCTGAAAACTCTTAAACACGTATATTTTATTTTGTTCTTTTTACATATTTTAAGATTTTTTAAAAAATTTATACAGGGTGTTTCATAAAATATGGCCATTGAGTAATCACGATTCTGCTCAAACTGCTTGACGTTTAAAGCTGATTTTTGGCAAACGGATTGACTATGTGGTGTAGAGGTTCGATAAGGAGGGTTTCTCGAATCTCAAATTCTAAGAGGGTGAAAACGCCCTAAAATAATCTATACTAATATATAAAATTCTTAAGTGACTCACTGATTAATCACGATCCTGCTCAAACCACTCAAAGTAAGAAGCTCAATTATGGCATACAGGTTGATTCTAGGGTGTAGTGGTTCGATAAGAAGGATTTTCGAAATCCCAGTTCAAGAGGGTGAAACCACCTCTCAAGTATTACCATATTTTTTATTTAAAAACGATCAAGTTTCCGAAAAACGCTTGAACACGTATATTTTATTTTGTTTTTTACATATTTTAAGACTTTTTAAAAATGTATACAGTGTTTCAAAAAATCTGGTCATTGATTAATCACGATGCTGCTTAAAGCGCTTGACGTAAAAGCTAATTTTGGGAAAACGGATTGACCTTAGGGTGTAGAGGTTCGATAAGAAGGTATTTTTCGAAACTCGAATTCTAAGAGGTAAAACCACCCCTCAAATATTAGAATATTTTTATTTAAAATCCGGTGAGTTTTCGGAAAATTCTTAAACATGTATATTTTAGTTTGTTGTTTTACATATTTTAAGATTTTTTAAAAATTTATACAGGGTGTTTCATAAAATATGACCATTGAGTAATCACGATTCTGCTTAAACTGCTTGACGTTTAATGCTGATTTTGGCAAACGGATTGACTGTGGAGTGTAGAGGTTCGATAAGGAAGGGTTTCTCGAATCTCAAATTCCAAGAGGGTGAAAACGCCCCTCAAATATTACAATATTTGTTATTTAAAAAACGGTTAGTCTTTCGGGAAAACGCTTGGACACGTATAATTGATTTTGTTTTTTACATATTTTGAAATTTTTTAAAAAATCATACAGGGAGTTCCAAAAAGTTGGGCAATTGATTAACCACGATTCTGCTCAAGTTTGTATGTTAATTAAAATTCTTGCTTAGCTTTATCATATCACCATTACAAATGATTAATTCGACGCGAACGAAGTCGCGGGTACATGCTAGTTTTAGAAAATGTTCAAAAAATATACCGCATAAAATCTAAAATGGATAGGTCAGGTGATCGAGGAGGTCCATGCAATTAGGCCACCTCTTCCTATCCCTGAGCTTGAATAATTATGATATAAATAATTTTTAACATTTCTTTCATTATGGGAGGAGTTTCATAATGAAAGTCATGTTGGAACCACCGTATTGATGCGCGAGTCTCTAAATTTAACTTTTCTAACATTATAATAATAATGTTAGAAAAGTTAAATTTAGAGACTAGATAACAGAAAACCGTTCTCTAAAAGGCGTTCTCTATCCTCGAAAATGTATGGCCAAGAAAAGTTGAATCAAAAATCCTACACGCTTTTCTTCATTTGAAAAATTTATATTTACAATTTTTGGTTATTTTAATTTACAAAGTTTGGATAAGTTTGGACATTTCTAAAAGCAAAGACGATTGAACTTGTTTCCATGGCTAACTAAGTGAAATTGATTAAAAATGATAAGAATTCGCTATAACTCAGTAATTTTTGAAAAAAACATATTATAGCTTATATCGCTGAAAAGTCTAAAAAATGGTGTTTTTTATACAGTCATGGCCCACTATAGTTTCCATTTAAAAAAACATAAGTTTGTGTGATATGTCAAAAACGACAGGCTTTAGAGAGAAAGAGTCTCATTAAGGATGTGATTATCTACAACTTTTATCTGAAAACTTTTTGTCTAAAATAGATTATAATGGAATTAGGGACCATTTTTAAAATAGCCGAAATTTGTTTTTTTCGAAATATCTAGTCAGCCATGAACTTTTTCAAAAATCTGAAAGGCGCATATTTATGATCCCACAAAACTACAATTCTTTCCCCATTTAACCGACTCTCTATCTCCAGTAGTTTCCGAGATACCCATAGAGAACATCGTAGAAAACTCACCCTGTATATCATTGAACTTTTTGAGGAGATACCGCCAAGAAAAAATTACAGGATATCCCAATATTTCGTAGAATTTTATTGAAAATTTCTTTGAAGTTACTCCAGATAAAATTGAATCGTTCTGTATACCAAAATTTGTTATTTATTACAAACCACTAAAACACTTTTTCTATAAACCTATTTTTAGAGTACGTGGCCGCAACGATTATCACAAGGTTTTAACAGTGATTACGACAGAAGTGCTAATCAGCCGAACGGAGAGAGGTCGAGAAGGCAAGATGTCGGCATAGCTGAATGTATTTGATTTTCGGCTATGTCTCATCAAGCCAGCTTATACCTTTCTGATATCTACAGACCTATGGGATAGCACCAACACCATCCAGATTAAGATTCGCCAATAGGAAAATAAATGAAACTTGGCGTGCAGGTCCTCAAAATGTTGCCACGGCTAGGTACTTTCTTTACTTTGACTTTTAATTATAATAATATAGTCCAGGAGGCAGTGTATTTTTTTGTACTTATTTTTCCAGTGGGTGACTATACAGGGTGCTACAAATTCGAGGTACGAGCATTGATATCGCGGTAACCGTAATAGATACAAACATGATTAAATTGGGGCAAAGTTGCCGCTTTGCAATGTTCACCAAGATGCAATCAAAAAAGCTTTAAAAATGTCAAGGATTGTTGAGTTTTTTGGAAAAAAAACGGATTTCTTTGAAAATCAATTTTATTTTTTCCTATTGTTACTTTTCAGGAAATTAAAAAACTAATTGGACATTCTCATAGCCACTTTATTAGGCCTATCTGATAGTATTCTAAGATTTTCAAATTAGCTGATAATTTGTGAAATACAGAGGCCAACTTAATTTGTTTAAATACGGACCCGCATTTTTTATTTCAGGTTTTGAAAAAACTCGGTCTCCTGAGTATAATGATATGCCACACTTTATACTTTTTTTTGTTGTGGGTACCTTAACAACACAAAAAAAACTATTTAATTATTGTTTAAATAAGTTCAAGTCCGACTCTGGTTTTTAAATTATTTAATCTGATTATATTCATCGGATCATCGCAATAATATTATGATTAGCGCTAATTTTCATTGAATAAGGAAAATCGAGAATCGAGATTGAAAGATTCAAATAAATAATATCCAGGTCAACAATTTAAATATATTATTTTAATTTTTTTTATTATGGATTTGATATCTCAGTGTGCGATCTAATAATATCCAATATAGTATAGCATAATCGATCATATATAGAGTAAACGCCACGAATGTTTGGGAGTGATTCATCGCTTGATGAAGTTAGAATCGACACGCGCGCTATCATTTTTACATTAAAAACGTAAATTTTTACCGCAGACGTAGGTTTTTAAAAGGCCCGGTCTAATCATCTGCCTGCGCTCCTCCTACTTATTCTATAATGTTAGCGTGATTGACAAAGGCGATACTATATCGCGTTTCTTTGATTGATTCGTTTTTGTGCGTCAGTCCATTGGTGTGCTTGCAGTGCGACCAATGGGGCATTACATTTTATATTTATAACCAAATATATGTTTTGACAAGACTTTGACAATTAAAACAACAAATTACAACAGATTATATATTGATTATTATATGACTTGAAAGACCACGGCACTGGAATTAAGTTATATGTAACCTTGAACAGATTAGTTCACATGGTAGCGACCGCTGAATCACTCCCAAACATTCGTGGCGTTTACTATACTTCTATAGTCTGTGAAATGAATAACTTTTTAGGGCTTTTTTAGTGTTTATTTTATTAGGTTCGCAACTTGCGGCCATGCTGACGCAATGCCGTCTCTAATAGAACAGCCTTTGAGCGAGATTTATGACGTCACGCTAGATAGATACTATGGATTAATAAATATGTTGTAGAATACATGGAAAACATAATTATTCCTCGTATTTTTGGTTTGTATTTGAAAACCAAACTTTGATTTTAAAATACACACCAAAAATACGAGGAATAGTTATGTTTTCCATGTATCCTACAACATATTTATTAATCCGTAGTATATATAACTAGCCTGACGTCAAAAATCTCGCTTCGTGGCTGTTCTATTAGAGACGGCATTGGTCTGATATTTAGAAATGTCAAAAGCTGATGACATTTTACTTTTGACAATTTTGACATTTCGTGTTGATTTTTGGAAGAAGAGGAAGAACTGTCACTTGTTTTATTATTTTCCTTTTATATTTCACGAAAGTAAAAAGAGTTACCAATCTGATTCATTCAGGCACTCAATTTAAAGAATATCAGTAACTTTTTTGATAGAGGGATTTTATATTTGCCGCGTTGGTAAGAAATAACGGTCAAAATTCAAAGTTATTGAATTAGTAAAATTCTCCCTATTGCACAAATTTGTTATTAAAATGTATTTCTTTTTGTACTAAAATAATTGGTCCTAAAATTTCTGTTTTTTTTAATTAGGGGGGTCCTTAAAATTGTGCTAAATTCTTTAGGGATCCCTTTGAATAAGAAGACTAAGGAAGGAGCATAACGCTATCCATGTATTCATGCATGGTGGGCGGAAAAGCCACCATAAAAGCTCTTTAGGGTGGGGATCCTTGACAGTTCTGTTTGACGATTCATTTGACACATTTGAATTTGATTTGAAATTTTGTGGATTTGTCAGTCTTTACGGAGCTTATTTTATGTTATTTATTATTTATTCTACTACTGATAGTTGTATAAAGGTAGTAAATCTAGATGGAAATTGTGGCAGAACTTAAATTAACAGTGACACTATCGCGATTTATCGAAAAAAGACTCTAAAATAGTTGGTTGTGTAGCGTGCGGTAGATCTCGGCAAAAATTGAGTGAAATAATGGAACAACTTTTTCGCTAGTAAGTGACTATATAATATACATACGTGTAGTAAACCGATCATTTATGAAATTCACTTAAATTAACTAAATTATATATTTTTCTTGCATTTTAGCTTTTATTTATTACTTGTCAAAGATTAGATGTCAAAAAATTTAGATACGTTAATTTGACTTACCTGCTTCAGTAGCGTATCGGATGTTTGTGTTAATAAATACTTATTATAACTTATCTATTTTTATTAGAATTATATATTTTTATAACAATTTTAATAACTACCAATATTTATTCACAACGTAAAATAAAACAACAAATTATTGAGTCTACCCCACGTCTACCCTACATCATAGTTTTACATTTTTTAAATAAAATTAGAACGACACTGATAAACCGGAATTTAAGTCGGCCATATTTGAGGCCCATCGCGGTGTACCTAAGATTTTTGATATGCTCCTTCCTTAGTCTTCTTATTCAAAGAGGGATCCACGAACTGAAAAAGGTTAAGAAACGCTGTCTTAGACCGTTGGAGGATTCTTATTCCAGGTTACGGACGGAATCTTCCAGGTTCTTGAGTTCCGCTGTAAGTTGATTTCCACTTGGGAAGCAGAATAGTTCTGGTCCAGTTAATGGCCCGTAGTGCACTAAAACTCTGGATCAGGGAAAAGCAGAATGTCCATGGAGAAACAGAGAGGGGCACAGGCACAGCAAGACTTTTATCCAAAGACCTAGCTCTAAAACCGCAAAAAAACTGCTAATGGTTAGCAGAAATAAAGTGCAGATTACAACAGGCCTCTTGACATGACACATGGCTGTCAAGTGTTACCTGAACAAGCTCAACCTGTATCAAGGAAGTATGAGAGTTTGCTGCAGCCTCTGCGATAAAGATCCTGAAACAGCGGAGCACATAATATGTCATTGCGAGGCTCTAGATCGCAAGCGACACTTTCTATTTGGGAAAGCTAGGCTAGAACCGGAGGAACTATGCTCCCATCCTATCAAGGACCTGCATAAGCTAGTGCAGGGCACAAAGATAGGAGAATGGGTGCATATATAGAAAGAGCACAAACACAATAGGCCTCACAGGTCGCAGTGTTTCCGGTAGAGGACGGCCCCTTGTTATGGAAAAAAATACCACGTTTTAGTATGGTCTTTTACCTGCTGAGCAAACCTTTTTATAGATATATTTCTATTTTTATAGATATATTTCTATTGCTGATATATTATAAAAACTTTCATATACATTCAGACATGTATCCAAACCAATAAATGCGATTATATGTATGCTGAACGTCAACGTAATCAGATTTTAGTATGGGCATCGTATTATGGCCGGCTAGAAATTGTAGCAATAAAAATTTAAACAGTGACACCAGCACAGGTACATTAAAATTGCTAAGTAGTTCTGAAAAGGAGTGAAAATTAAATTAACATTCATAAGCTACTGATGGAATTTTACAGAGTGTAACACAATGGACTGGCCGAAGACTCGGCTAGGTATTACAAAACAAATAAGTGTGGTAAAAAATCACTTAAAATAAGCGGGCGTTTGGTTTTAAGTGGACCGGAATACAGAGTGTTCAAATATAAGAAAAAATAATATATCCTCAAAATTGTTCTTAAATTATAGAAAAAATTTTTTTTTGAAATTATATTTATGGCAGTTTATTTTTTGAAGTGAAACTTCTTAACGCGCTGTGGGTTAAAAATGACACACAAACTAGCGAGACGGCCGCGACACAAGGTAGCGAGACGAAAGGTGATAAGGACAGCCTACGGCTTAGAAATAGGTAGTGACACGACGTGTATTTAAGAGCAGTCCACGTGTTTATCAAAAATATTGATAATTGCGTAAAATAGCTATTTTTAGGCGTAAAAAAACTATTTGTTACACGTAAAAAACTATTTTAGGCGACATTTCAAACTACACGTTTTCTAACATGTCCTGCAAATCCTTCAATTTAAAGCTGTTAGTCTAATATGCGCACATAGTGCACACACATTTTTTTTCATTCGTCTAAAGTAGACATACAGGGAATCCCGATATTCTCTAAACTTGAAACAACCAAGTATTTTTGAAATCAAAATATGTCAAAATATGTTACAGTATTTGTTGTAGGCCAGCTTCGGAACTTTTTTTCTAAAAACTATGCGAGGTGTCGTTTTTTAAAAGAGCAAAGTATGTTGTAGGTAACCCAAGTAGCATTTTCACGACTTGCGACCACATGTTTACTAAACACAACGTTGGATTAGTTACAAAAAATAGTTAGCTCCCTACCTTCGGTATTAAAATAAATTTAAACGTTTTTATAACGTTGTGCCGACGTTGGACTAGTACTACAGCAAAGTAGAAGCTTCTGCGACGTCGAATAAACGTTGTCTTCTAACCTTTTTTGCTTAAGTGATCTTTAGGTGATTCGGACAACGTAGTTACAACGTTGGACAATATATAGTTTTCCGACGTCAGTTTCAGGACCTATTCCAACGTTATGCAAACGCCGTTTGTTTTACTAATTCCATCGTTGTTTAGATTTCCTTATTCTTACGTTGGTAGGACGTCGAGTCACTACCTTTTTGCAACTGTATTGAACCATAACCTTAAATCTTAAATTTTCACTTCATTGTTCTGTTCAGTCAGACAGTTCAGTGCTGTTTTTGTTTTTATAAAAAAAACTTAATTAAAATGGGACATAAGAAAGGTACATATAAAACTGAATTTAAATATACATCGACATATATTACCGATAATTTATCCACTCCCTCGTTTATTTAGATTATAGAGTGCGGCACAAGCTAGACTCTAGGATGACTAAATTAGGCAATCTTGCGACGATTATACTACCTGTTAAGGCCGAACTGCGACTTTATTAGTCCAGTATGCGACTACTCGAACTACTCCATCTTAATCTCCAAAACAACAAAGTGAAAGCCGCCATGTTGTTAAATAAGAAAATGTTTCGTTCCTAAAATAGCAATTCCTGCTTTTTGAATACATTAACTTGAAATATTTGATCCTAAAAAACACGCGGAAACAATTTTTTCGACTGCGAATAAATTATTCTCATTTTACTAAAAAAAAAAATTCAAGAACATTTTTAAAACTTCTTTAATTTTAAGGCCCATTAGTATTTTTCAAAGTAGAAACAATACATTTATCAATAAAGTTGTTTGCGTTTAACTTTTTTGCCTTGGGTAACGAGTTACAGAGTCGGTTAAAGTGTTTCAATAATTATGATCTTCAAACATCCTCCACACTTAAATACTTTTGTTTTGTATTCCTTCGCTGCCATCTGACATATGTCTCTAACTAAATCATAAAAATAATATTTTTACTATAATTATCCCAATTTAGGATAAAACGCGACTTAGACGCCATATTACTTTTGTATTTCTGTGAATTAGGATTTTAAACAACGTTGCAGTTTGTACTAAATTAGGCTTCTAGCCAACGTCGGTATCCAACGTCGTTTCGACCCAAAAATTATTCTCCAAACTAGTGCAGACTAGGATTGGCACGAGGTTGTGCCGACGTTTGGTCGCGTTTGGCGCCCCGACGTTTGGTCGCGTGACACAACGTTGTCCCGACGTCCAAATGCTGCTTGGGAAGTACCTACTAGAAGGATCAAAAAACAAAAAAATCGGTTTTTGGAAAAAAAAACAGTCACTGTAGAAGGGATGAAGTTAGTTTTCACCCTTCTCGTATGTATGACTTTGATTCAAAAAATACGTAGTAATTCAATGTCACGGAATATTAGGACATCCGGTATAATATTGATAAAATATATATTTTTGAGCAATTCTTTAAGATGCCTTTTTATTCAGATTTAGATTAGTACGAGAGCTAGCAACGTCGGAAAACAAGTATTTTAAGACGTCTGGTTCTTTGATATATATTTTACTATGCTCTCTAGAACAGCATGCGGCCCGTCTGGCTGCCGGTAAACGTTGCGTTCCCTAATGCGCATTGAAAGAAGATTCTATATTTTTATTAGTCCTTTAAATTCTAGTATTGAATATAAATCGAACATGTCTCCTTAGCGCAGTGCGTAGAGTTTGCGACCACGAACCGATGATTCAGAGTTCGAATCCGGGCCAGGACAAAGACATTTTTATTTTATTTTCGTTTATATTCTGATAGTACAGTATTAAATATTTGTTTTTTTAATTACCAAAATTATTAAATACTTTACTATCAGAATATAAACGAAAATAAAATAAAAAAGGCTTTGACCTGACCCGGATTCGAACTCTGAATCATCGGTTCGTGGTCGGAAACTCTACGCACTGCGCTATGGAGACATGTTCGATTTATATTCAATACTAGAATTTATAGGACTAAATTAATAAAAAACATAGGATCTTCTTCCGATGCGCAGTAGTGAACGCAACGGGTATCGGCAGCCAGACGGGCCGCATGCTGTTCCAGAGAGCATTGTAAAAGATATATCAAAGAGCCAAACGTCTTAAAATACTTTCTCGAAAACGTTGCTAGCTCTTAGACTAGATGGTCCGAGAAGTATAATTTTGATGACCATATTTTTTTCCTTTTGAAAAATATTTTTGAAAAAGGAAAATAGGTAGTGATAGCATAGAACTGTATTTATAATAAGTTGTAGAGTCTGTAGATATAATGATCTCAGAAATCGAGAGAGCTTTAAAGAACACCAAAAACGGGAAAGCAGCTGGACCGGACAACATCTACCCAGAATTGATAAAACTAATAAACGGAGACAATTTAAAGTTATTGGTAAACCTCTTCAATTCTGTATACAATACCGGAAACATACCGCAGGACTGGCTAAGGTCGACATTTATACCTATTCCTAAAAAAACTGGTGCTAAAAAGATGTGATGAGTTTCGTTTAATAAGTCTGATGAGTCAAGTCCTAAAGCTGTTTTTAAAGGTTCTGCATAATCGAATCCGAAGAAAATGTGAGCTAGACATCGGGTCAGGACAAAGACATTTTTATTTTATTTTCGTTTATATTCTGATAGTACAGTATTAAATATTTGTTTTTTAATCACCAAAATTATTGTGCAGAGATCAACGAAAGGAGGTACACCTATGCTTCATAGACTACACGAAGGCATTCGACTGCGTCAACCACAGGGAATTGCTGAGCATCCTTGAAAGAAGAGGCCTGGATACCCAAGACCTGAAAATTATCCAAAAGCTATACGAACAACAAGTAGCGACAGTAAAACTACAGGACACTGAAACAACAGCAATACCTATCAAGCGTGGAATTAGGCAAGGATGCGTATTGAGCCCTATGCTCTTCAATATGTACTCGAACTAATATTTCAAAATGCGCTTGAGGGATCAGAAGACGGCATAAAAGTGAATGGCAGGCTGATTAACAACATGAGATATGCTGATGATACCGTCGTTATTGCAGACACCACTGAGGGCCTGCAAAGACTTCTTGATAGACTGTCCTCGGTGGGCGACTCAATGGGTCTCAGGATAAATACAAACAAAACAAAAGTCATGGTGAAAAATAGAGATGCAAGACAGGCAACGGAGGTAGTCGTAGGTGGGACACCAATAGCAAGAGTCTCAAAGTTTAGATATTTGGGTAGTTGGATTAGTGAAGACCTAAACCCAGACATTGAGATCAGAGCTCGAATTGAGATGGCTAGATCAAACTTCCTAAAATTGCGGAACCTACTGTGCGATAAACATCTCAACATCCATATAAAAGACAACTTCGTCAAGTGCTACGTACTTTCCACACTTCTCTACGGGGTTGAGCCGTGGACACTCAAAGTATGCGCAATGAATAAGTTGGAAGCATTTGAGATGTGGGTATATCGCAGAATGCTGAGAGTACCATGGACTGACCGTGTCTCGAATGAACGAGTTCTAAACCAAATGAACAAGGACCGAGAACTCCTCGACATAATAAAAAAGAGGAAAGCAGCTTATTTGGGCCATATCATGAGACATAGCAAGTATGAATTCCTTCAGCTCATCATCGAGGGTAAAATTGAGGGAAAGCGCGGACCCGGACGACGGCAATGCTCCTGGCTGAAGAACATTAGAGATTGGACAGGCCTGGACTCACATACTTTGCTGAGAAGAGCGAAAAATAGAGAGGAATTTGCCATGGTTGTTGCCGATCTTCACTGAATGGAGAAGGCACTTTAAGAAGAAGTAGAGTCTGTCCAATAAGCCACATGGACAGCTGTGTAAGTTAGGTATTTCAATGCTAGGGTAATTTGTATTTTCTGTAATTGTTAGATGTTGTCTGTCGAAATCTTTCCTAACTCGTTGGACAGACTAGATTTTTTACGTTTGTTTAATTCTAGGAGCACCCTGTAGAAGATACTACTGGCACAGCCTACACAGTACCAGCCGGCCAACTTCGTGTATTCTGGATTCCCCGTGTTACCTAGGAATTGCATCGCCTCCCTACACACTTGAAGTAGTGAACACACCAATTGCAGTTGTTTTTTTTAGTCAAACTTCAATGGAGCTCAAAATCCGACTTGTTACATAGCATAAGATAAACGAGTACCTAAGTTAGGATCATAAACTTCTGTAAAAGACTATAAGTTAAACGGATAGTACTAAATAGGCTGTACTAGTAGCTAAACTTGTCAATTCTGAGACAACTATATTTATTATAGAAGATTCAAAAAAAATAAAACAACATATTGCTTGGATTTTTTAACTTTATTCAACTGGTAATTTTAACATACCTCAACAACTGACCAAGAAACAAAACTGTATATTATATATACAAATAACATTCTATAAAATGTGCCTTTAAGCTTTACTAGTTTTATTGAAAGTAAATTCGTACGTTTTACATAATAATATGTAGATAATTCTATTTTTAAAATTTTATAAGCTATACAATATAAAGTAACCTAAACCATTCAAAAATGAATTTAAAAAAACGTATAAAACAAAGGTAGGTTAAATGTATTTGTGCAAATAAAAATAATTCAAAAATACCTTGTATGTTGATATGTATCTAATAACAGACTATAAAACCTACAGGAAATATCATAAGAAATAAAAGCCAAGAAATTTCTTAATGGAACTATAATAACCATTAAGGTCTATCCCACTATGCAAAAATAAATAAATTTATAATGCTAGTAATCTTAATTGTAGTCTGTGAAACGAATAACTTTGAATTTGACAGTTCCGGCGGGCTTTTCTAGTGTTAATTTTATTAGGTTAGCAAATTGCGGCCATGTTGATGCCGTCTCTAATAGAACAGCCCCGGAGCCAGATTTATGACGTCACGCTAGCTAGATACTACGGATTAATTATGTTGTAGAATGATGGAAAACATAATTATTCCTCGTATATGTAATTTTTAGGATTATATTCGACACTATTTTTTTCATATGACATAACACTGATGAAGGCTATAAACGTTAGCTATAACAAAAAATTTTAGAATAATTTTACATATAAAATGACAGCGATCTTTATTTCATAGCCATCGCTGACGCCTTTTTTTTATGATATTGTATTATTTGCATATAATTTTTCGAACATTGATGCTTGCAAAATATACATATAAATTTTAATAATACATCACTATTAGTAGATATTGAATATTTTTGTTAAATTAGATCGATTTTCAAAAACCAAAATTTAAAATATATTTTACATATTACCCCATTAACATTTGATGCATTTGTATGGTTCATAGTTTATTTGTCAAAGTATTTATTACTATAAATAGGTATATATATATTGTATTTATTAACTGTATATTATGTATATTTCATGTAAACTATATCATTTTTAAAATACAAACCAAAAGTACGAGGAATAATTATGTTTTCCGTGTATTCTACAACATATTTATTAATCGGTGGTATCTAACTAGCGTGACGTCATAAATCTCGCTCCGAGGCTGTTCTATTAGAGACGGCATTGGTCTGATATTTAGAAATGTCAAAGGCTGATGACATTTTACTTTTGTCAATTATGACATTTTGCGTTGATTTTTGCAAGAAGGGGAAGAACTGTCACCTGTTTTACTATTTTCCTTTTCTATTTTACGAAAGTAAAAAGAGTTACCTATCTGATTCGATCAGGCACTCATTTTAAAGAATATCAGTAACTTTTTGGATAGAGGGCTTTTATATTTGCCATGTTGGTAAAAAATAACGGTCAAAATTCAAAGTTATTCATTTTATAGACTATAGTACTAGTTTCATTGAAGACTAGATAATAAATAATACAGAGTATTTGAAAAATGCATGGCCAAATGTCAGAGGGTGATTCCTCATAAAAAAATATGGAAAAAAACATGGGCCCGGAAATGCGTAATTAAAAAAAATATTCTAAATTATCATATCTTTGCGGCTAAAGCCGGTCCACACGATGCTTCAAACGTTGGGTCCATCTTCCCCTAAAATTTGGCCGTGAATTTTTCTAACACCCTGTATATTTAATAAAACAGTTTTATTGTAGTAAATTACAGCGAACATAAATATTGTAATCGCAAAACATTTTCCGATGCACGTCATAAATCAAATCGACATTAACATTAAAGTCTATAAATCTGACTAAATAAAATTTTGGCAAAAATGTTTAATTTTGTTGTATAATTTAAAATGCTGAGCAACTCTTCATTTTACTTTATAGAGCAAATGATTATAACAGATATTTTATTTAGACTAAAGCTGCAAAAATTAGTTTAAACCGAATTTTATTATCGCTATGTTGGTCACATTGCGCCGTGTTCAGCAATGTTGTCATTTATTATTTGACAATTATCCTAGTGTCAGTCATTATTTTGTATAATATCATGTTATTGCTGAATATTTGTGAGTAATTCTCGGTTTTTTGCCTAATCTTCATAGTCTTTTTTTAAAAAAATAACTTTTAAGCACAAACAGTTCTTTCAAGAACTAAATTTTCGAGTCTTTGTATTGAATTTCTTGAAATTGTGTGTTGAAAATATGGGGAAGCATTTAAACAGTCGAAGCAAAGAGCTTGTAGCTTCCCTGCTTTTTTTAAACTATTTTGAAGGATAACGTGACATAAAGGTCCTTTATTACCCTTGACCGCAGGCAGAAAAGTAAGTTTGATTGATAAGAACATTATACCATTTTCAAAGTTAGTTTTATTAAATCCTGTGATTATTAGTAGTTTGTGCATTGCACCCTCTTGTTATTACGACTTATAGCGTTGTAAGATGTACATCAATAAATAACCCATAATAATGCCTATAATAATCTACATAATGGACTATAGGCCAGGAAACGAACAATTAAATTTACTTTGATTTTTTAAATTTTGTGTAGAACTTTTTTTCGCTAGGATGCTTAGTTTTCTAGATAATAACAAAAAACCTATAAACCGGTCTTTCTCACCTCTTCCCCCTCCCCCCGCGGCTAACGCACAAGGTCTATGTCCGGGGACTTTTGGTATGTTACTGCTCTGGGTCTCTCAACCCAACCACTTAAAACAATGATCTCTTTGACACTATTTTTTTCCGAATTCATAATTCATTTCATCATTCATTCTTTTCGTTTCCTAGCCTACTAGTTTTTGCCAATATGTAATAAGTAAAATAAACTATAAAACAAATAAATCAATTAATCACTAAAATAGTAGTTATTAAATTAAAAATAAAACGTAAAACTCTTTAGAAAATGATATAATAAATATGTTGTCTATCAAGTTTAAATTAAGATTAATCTCATAAATCCATCACAATCTGGCAGCGCTGTCGCTATCGCTTGTCATTCAAAGTTGATCACGTGTATCGGAAATTGTTTTGCGATTACCCTATTCAAAATTAATTTTGTTATTTAAAATTTATGAATTTTCAATACAAAATATCTAAGATTTGATAAAACACAGCAAATATTTAAAGAAATAAGCCAATATATTTAACATGGTATACGTTAAATATTATAAAATCGCTGTCAAATAGAGCTGATACATAAAACCACATAGTAAAGTTAATCTGTGATACAACTCTAGAATCTAAAAAATTCTAAGAAATATTGAAAGAACTTTTAACAACTTCATAGATTTGTTAGAACATTTTTTAAATGTTCTAATAAATTAGTTTTTTATTTATATCCTCGTTTATATATAATTTTTTGCACATGTGAAAGATATGATTTAGTATAATAAGAATTGTACTATACCTATAAAAATGAGAGTATACAAACAAAATCTGTTTGGTATTTTAAATAAGATTATGTATTTTGCAGTTGATGTGTATTAGCATTTTTTAATTTTATGTATTACTCTAAAAAATACTAAACTCTGTTCAAATTTTAAAATCACCTTTAAAACATACAAATAAATATTTTATTTATATCGTGTTTTTTTAGAGATGGGTGGTTAGCATTTTCAAAATTAAATCATATATATTGCACAGAAAAGAGAGCTTATTTGTGATATTTATTTTTTATTACGTAGCTGGCTTTGTGTGTGGATGATTTCCTTTATATTTTGAATTTATGATATTACTGTTAGCTTTGTCTCCGGTATTATCAATTTTAAAGAACCCTAAAACTAATAGAAATATTCAAACTGTTTTTTTTACTAAAATTATATATTATTTACTAAAATAAAAAATAGATAAGAAAACAAAACTCATAACATTTTGAAACGTACGGTATATTTAGAGGACGTTAAAAATCACAGAAATATACTAATGACTGGTTCATACTTCCGATCTTAACCCTAACACTAATGACAGTAATCTCAAGAATAAAAAGTCTAGTCAAGTTGTAACTAGTATATTGTTTTATTAGGAGTAAAAACGACATTTTTCGTGGCGAGGCTCTACTAGGACAGACAAGCGTTAGCGAGTCCGATATACAGCCGAGGCAAAGAGTAGATAAGACAAGAGACGACAGTGAACAAAGAAGTCGAATTTCGCGAGAGAGACATATATTAAAATTTAAAGGTCCCATCATGTCCCATTTTGTCTGTTGCCAAGTATATTTCTTTGAAAAATAAACAAGATTTTCTGAAAATAAATTAATAATATAAGAAGGAATAAGTAACGTATGTTAATACGGAAATGTAAATTTTTAGTTTAGATTGGTTTAGGTTCTTTTTTCGCAATGTACTGATAATATCAAAGAAACAGAATGACTAAGTTGATCGATTTCAAAGATAAACAGATAAAATCTGAAAATCTGACAACGGCGAATTTTATTTATTCTAACCTATGATTTTAGGACGCTAATCAGCTGTGCTAATCAGGCTTAAACATAAACAAATCTTATTAGTTGTTTTCTTGCATTTTTGCCTTTTTAAAGTGTGTTTTCAGAGTTTTTCGATATATTATCGTTTTGAGAGTTTTTAAGGTTTAATTTTAGTATAGTTTTTGTTGCGTACTAATTTGTAGTTATTGTTAAATATGAATAGTGAACAGGACACGAGTAGCAGGAAAAGACGAGATGGTGGCAATGTGTGTGCTTATAAATACTGCAAAAATAGGTCTTATTCTTCGACAAACATAATATTTCACTCTTTTCCAAAGGATCCTGAAAAGTATTTTTATAGAAATATACTATATAATTATGTTATTAAACTAAATGTAATCCAAATATCGAACACATGGTTAGAAGCTTGTAATATAATTTTACAAAAAAAATTGAGCAACTCTATTTTTTTGTACATAAGTCCATATGTAAAAAAATACACGTAAATAATTAAATAAAACATTTCTTACAAATCGACTTGGTCACTTTATCTTACGTTTACGTTTACCAACGATATACAAAATATTGCTTCTATTATCTTTATTCCCCGACAAATATGTTTCTAATTATAATTTATTTTATATAATATTTAGAAAACTCATTTTTTTTCGTTTCTATTTATTTCTTTGGCCATACAGTACAACTATTTATAAGCTATACAGGCAAGTTTTAATAATAGTCTAATTCAAATTTCCCGCGAAAAAATTACGAAAATTTAAAGGGACAAGCGAGACGAGGTCACTCTCCCCACCACTCAAACATGAAAGGTACCGCGCGAACTGTCGCCTCTTGTCTTATCTACTCTTTGGCCGAGGTACAAAAGTCATTTTTACTCCGAATAGAACATGCTATTTTTTTCAAACGCGCAAGTTTAATAATATATTTTTTCGTACTGTTATGCTTAAGCGTAAAGGTGCTTTATTTACAACCACATATGTAATACTGACACACTGACATTACTTACTTTTGAAAAATTTGAAAGTGTCAAATTATCTACATTTCTTCGGCTTTTCTTATTTCTCGCCTCATTTAATTAAGCAAAATATTCTTGTAATATCTTTATTAAATACTTATCTAACATCAACAAAAATAAACAAGAATATTAACAATAATAATTGAACATTTTAATACATTTATTTGTTGAAGGTAAAAATGCTAGACTTCTTTGGCTTAAAACCTACATTCTGGCGTTTTAAAAAAGCGACGAGTTTGTGATATTTTGATATGTCAGTTTTTTCCCTTAATTCTAGCATTGTCCGTATCATGCTGTACGTAGCCCAAAGAGTAGATTGCTTTTTCTGCCTTGCCATGTCGCTAAAATATGCCATCAAGACTGTCTCCGAAGCAATATTCTTAGCATTTCTTTCGGCACACCATTTTTCGTATACTTTCAATGCTATTTCATATGGCCCCCTACTTTTGTCTGGCAGTAAACTGGCTTCTGCTCTTTTTGCAGTTTCTGTAAGCTCTGGTGGAGTACCAATATTAAAGTACAGTTTGACAAACGGATCTGAAACAACGGGACAACGGTAAGGGGATCGCAATTTTCTAAAATCGTGACCGATTTCATTCATAAAATATCCACGAGCGTGCGGTGTTTCATAAAAATGTATCAGGAATTTTTATAATTTTTTCCAGTAAAGTTTATAATATTATTTTACTTTAAATGTACCTACCTACATTTTGTTTAGTCATTTGCCAAATATAGTAATATTTGTTAAAACGCGTGTACTAATTACAATAAACACAAATCAAGTTAAAGATATAAAACATAATACAATAACACCGCCACTGGATTTTTCAATAGTAGTGACTGTTTCTACTATTCCTAGAGAGGGGCATAAAGTCGGGGGTAATGGAGGCAAGACGTGCGAGAATCTCGACCAATCAGACTGGTTGAATCCGGGATGCCATGATGAATTTTGTCAGCGTTGCCAGCTTACCCTATGCGGACGTTATCTTCAGGAAATACTTTACCTTTTATAATAGGCAGAATGAACGAAATCAGTTAATTAGATAAATATACATTAACTCTATAAGAACTACGTGAACATATTAGCATATATATAATTATGTATGCTGAAATGAATTAAAATATATTCAATTTATAGGTAATATCGAGCAACTTTGCTTTTCTATAATTAAACGTGACAACATCGACTTTTTTTGCCCGAATTCCTTCCGCTGTTTTAGATTCGTTTGTCAGATAATACTCTTCATTATCAGAACTTTCCGACAACATTCTGGCTTTCTATGTTATATAATTCGAAAAAGCGAACGAGAAATTCAAAACTGTCACTTAGTTGTTTGTTTTGCTGTTGAAGGTTTGCGTCATAACAACCACTGGTATAGTCTATAAAATGAATAACTTTGAATTTTGACCGTTATTTTTTACCAACATGGCAAATATAAAATCCCTCTATCAAAAAAGTTACTGATATTCTTTAAATTGAGTGCTTGAACTAGCCTGAACGAATCAGATAGGTAACTCTTTTTACTTTCGTGAAATAGAAAAGGAAAATAATAAAACAAGTGACAATTCTTCCTCTTCTTGCAAAAATCAACACGAAATGTCATAATTGACAAAAGTAAAATGTCATCAGCTTTTGACATTTCTAAATATTAGACCAATGCCGTCTCTATTAGAACAGCCACGGAGCGAGATTTATGACGTCACGCTAGTTAGATAATACGGATTAATAAATATGTTGGAGAATACATGGAAACATAATTATTCCTCGTATTTTGGTTTGTATTTTAAAAAATGATATAGTTTACATGAAATATACATAATATACAGTTAATAAATACAATATAATATATACCTATTTATTGTAATAAATACTTTGACTAATAAACATCAACCATATAAATGCAGCAAATGTTTCGAAAATCAATCTAATTTAACAAAAAAATTTTCAATATCTACTAATAGTGATGTATTATTATTTGCATTCACAAAATTTATTTATATATTATAATGTTTACTGCAATTAATAAACTAATATAAACTTGTCAAAAGATGACCACATATTTTTTTTAAATTATTATTCTTAACACAAAAACTATCTACATTGACTATGGAGTGTAATGATTTCAGTCATATTGTAAAACATTTGCTGCATTTGTATGGTTCATAGTTTATCTGCCAAAGTATTTATTAATATAAATAGGTATATATATTGTATTTATTAACTGTATATTATATATATTTCATGTAAACTATATCATTTTTAAAATACAAACCAACAAATCGAGGAATAATTATGTTTTCCATGTATTCTACAACATAGTTATTAATTTGTAGTATCTAACTAGTGTGACGTCATAAATCTCGTTGCTAGGCTGTTCTATTAGAGACGGCATTGCGTCAGCATGGCCGCAAGTTGCTAACCTAATAAAATTAACACTAGAAAAGCCCGCGGGAACTGTCAAATTCAAAGTTATTCGTTTTACAGACTATACCGGTAACTATAGATATGGAAATGTCAAAACAGAAAACGACAAATTTTCGCATTTTTTTTTCAAAATACTGTCCCTATTTTGTAATTAATGATGTAGTTGTAAATAAAATAGTATACAAACCTCGGAGGAAAGTTTTCATTATTGTCTCGAGATTTAGTTAATCTCTCGACAGTAATGAAAAACTCCCTCCTCGGTTTGTAATATACTATTACTTTTATGCCTAGACATTAAAATGACTTTTTATATTGTCAATCACGTCGCAAAAATACGTACTTTTGTGACGTTTGAAAAAGAAATACATTTACAAAGTTAAAAAAGGTTAAACAAATTATTACACTTTTTTGAAGGGAATTTCCACTTCACTTGCCACAAATTCAACTCGGCTTACCATAGCATATCTGTGATCGAATAATTGAAATTTATACCTTAATAAAACCTTTCTTAACTTTGCTTGTAAATTTATTTTATAACTTGACTTTTTTGTATGCTCTCAAAATGCTTATCTATTTTGACTGTGATTTCGATGATGTTAGCTTTTTGGGCCTGATGATGGGAAGTAACTGATTCCCGAAACATATTGCTCCATTTTTAAACAAAATTATTGTTTGAAATAAACATTTGAAAAGATTGTGAGGTTTTGAGTCCCCTACCCCTCGTTAGAGGTTTTGCAATTACTACAATATTCTTTAAACAAATAGATAGAAGTATGAACAGCATTTCTTTAAGTTCCTAGGGATAATGTTAAGGATAAGGTTAGGACTAATACTCGAAATATGAACCAACCATAAATGTTTTTTGAAATACATATAGTCTGTACAACGATCGTCAAGGCTACGTCATCTATTATCGTACTCTCTCTCTCCCTTGAAGGATGGTTATGCAGACTCTATTTATAACACAATAAAACGGATAACAAACCAATAGGATGAAAACATTATAAACCATATAGATTATTTAAAATATAAAGACTAGTTTTCATGCATCCGAATTTTGGATGTTTTCTGTGAAAAGTTTTAGCGTTTAAAAAAAAATAGCCAAGTTTTTTTTAGAACATTTGGACGCATGAAAAAGTTAAATATAAGTCGTAATTTTCTCAAAGAAAACATCCGAAATTCGGATACTAATACTGTCTATAACTGTAAAACTTTGATATACTATCTTTGGCCAAACGATTTTAATTCGTAAAGGAACTAAACGAAATGTAATAAATTAATAAATATAACTTCAACACGGCTAACAATTCACAACTTATCTATCAAATGATCCATGACTCGTAGGAAGCCGTCCAATAGGAAACGGCAGTCCAGGTGGGGAATTGTGCTACTAAGTCTTTTAGAGCCTTACTCTCTTTGCCCTGGCCAAAAAGATAGTGGGACGTCACTGCAAAGTCCATAATCGGTCCCTGATGGCCAGGTGGAAGCTAAAGAGGTTTTATATAAATTAAATTATACCGGGTGCGTCTCAAAAGTGGCTCACATATAACTTTTTATTTTTTCAAATCAAAAAAACGAGATTTTGTATATCAGTATATGACATAAATTAGGATTGATTGACGTATTCAATTGTTTTTGGTCACTTCCTGTTTCACCGGAAATGACTACAACTTTTCATTTTTAAATAGCTCCCTCGGTATTTTTTTACTTTATTCGATAGAAAATATCACTCTGAATAGAATGACATATCATATGTCAACTTTTGACATTTTCGCATATGGTTTATTTGAAATTATAACCTTCGGTGCGTAACAAAAATTTGACTTGAAATACCAAGTGTGTGGTATCAAATTATTCGTAAAAAAATGCTTTTTCCGAATATGCTAATGAGCCACCCTCGTTCCATTTGAAAAAATTGAGATATGATTAAAAATACGATTAGAGCATTTTCTAACTTGACAGGACAAGACATTAAAAACATTAGACGATAAAATCTATTTTTCCAAGGCTCCTTGATTAATAATTAGTGTTTTTGACATAGCCAGGGCACTCTAGATTAAAATTTAAAATTCAATTTTGTTTTAAGCAAAAATGTCAAAAGTTGACATATGATATGTCATTCTATTCAGAATGTCATTTACTATCGAATAAAATAAAAAAGTACCCAGGGTGCCATTTAAAAATCAAAAGTTGTAGTCATTTCCGGTGAAACAGGAAGTAACCAAAAACAATTGAATACGTCGATCAATCCTAATTTTTGTCATATACTAAACATACCAATCTCGTTTTTTTATCTAAAAAAATAAAAGTTATAGGGGTGAGCCACTTTTGAGACGCACCCGGTATACAATGGGTCTCAAAAAAAAGCAAAACACATGGCAAGTAATCATGATTTGTTGATAAGTCGTGTTTCTTATAAAATAAAAGTGGGCGATAAGGCAACTTACTTTAAAATCTACCCAAAACCGAAACGGTACCGGATTTAGGCCATATGCATAATAGATAAAGTAAGTGTTTCTGCCGTTCCATAAAGGTCCAGCCAGCGGTTCTGGAGTTGGAATACTCCAACTGGATATTTCAACTCCTAATGTAGGAGAAATCATGACTCCCATATGTGTAGGACCTGTGGAATATATAAAGAGAATTTAAAATATTTCGCTGTGAAATTAAAAGAAAATATTACATCAATATATTACGTATCAACTAAATTGCAACGTTTTTAGCTACTGACACAAAAGCTTGCCTTATAAATCCCTATAAAAATAACTACGTGAACACCTTATTTCAATATACCCTTGTTTTCGAGATATTGTCGCTAGGATTGCACAATTATTTATCAATTAAAGTCCCAAAGGTTCAGTGCTATGGCCTCGAATCTCCTCATATTCATGGAAGCGCTCTCCATTATAGTGGACAGCAATCTTCAAAAAAGAGGATTGGGCACTAGATACAGATACGACGGCGGTCTGTTCAACATAAAAAGACTCAGGGCAAACACATACAATAGCCAAGGATGCAAGTGTGTTCAGTGAGAAGTTAATTTTAAGTTTGTGCAATTTTATTTCATTTTTTTTTCGTTGGACTTTCTAAATACTCGTAAAAATGACTAGAAAGTGTATAGTGTGTGAAAGTTCTAATATAAAGGTCCCCGAATTATCTTTTCATAGCCAAGTAAAATATTCAGTTGTTCTTTTATTTATATTAAGCCACATGCATACCACAGATTATACAGATTATAATCTTTGTTTTTTCTTTATTGTTATTCGTGGTTCCAATTTTCGGAATCGGGCACTAGTTAGGTGACTAGTTTGCGCACATAGCACGCCCACTTATGGCCTCTAAAATTGTGCACAGCGCCTGACCGACACAGTTATTAGAGAGATATCGCAAAACCGAATAGCGTCGTGCAGTATTTACGCGTACCTTATCATGGTCAGTCATGGTTACTATATACGCGAGTCAATTTTTAACGCAACGCCCGCTAATAACGTTACCGTCTGACGTAATTTGCGGATCAATTACACCAAGCGCTATTTCTAAATAACGTTTAAAAATTGCTTAAATGGGCATGTGCGGGTATTTGACAACCGGGGCCGGCCGGCGAGATCTTTTATTTTAGGTTATGTTTGAATTGTTTTGAATTATAACTTTAGGTAATTTGATATTTAAGTAGCTGGGATTAGTTTTAATTAAATAAATATGGCTCAAAATATGGATTCCACCTCTTCCAATATTAAAGAACCTATAAAGAGACTTAAGCCTTGTTCATGTAGACGCGAATCGCGATTTTGCGAAACTGCTCTCATTGGTCCAATTTTAATGATCATGGCGGCGCTGTCAGAAATTTTAAGATTTTGGCGATTCGCAAGATTTAAAATTTAGGGGGCGGGAAAGTTAAAGTGTTTTCAACATTTTGCGAATATTCGCGAGATTTTAAGGTTCGCGTTTGCGCAGAATGGTGTTGTGATCGGTTATCGATTATTTTGACGACGCTGACAAAGTACAAAGTAACTGAAAGGATTTCTCCAGGTAAAATGGGTTCTCGTGCATATGTTTATGATAGGTTTTTGATATATATGGTGACAATTGTTCAACCAAGTTATCAAACTCCTGTACAGACAATCTGTGAAAATTCCTAAATTTTTTCTCATCTTTTGTCCTCATTTCTTGAATTAAATTGCGATAAGCACCCTTGTTGCTTACGAAATTTAAATATTGCACATGTCCCAAATGACCGTTCTCTTCTACGTTTTAACAATAAGTAAATGGCAATTTTACGCCTTCTGTTCCAATCCCACAATCGTAATCAATATTCATAATCATTAAACAAATTTGAACTCATATTAGATTTGTTCGGGTTCTTGTTATTACCGATTCTGAACCGTCCTAGAACTCTGCAGCGCATGCGCAAATGAAATAATGTCTTCATATTTCCTTCTGGGCATACGCATCACAGTTCTAAGACGGTTCAGAATCGGTAATAAGAGAAACTCGAAGTAAGCTATTGTATGCTATAAAATCTATATATATAAATCTGACTGTCCTGACTGATACTGACTCATCAACGCCCAGACCAAACCCTTGACCCTAGAAAGCTGAAATTTTGCACAGGGGTTCCTTTTATGATGTTTACGTGAGATAAGAAAGGATTTTTAAAAATTCATCCCCTAAGGGGGTAAAAAGGGGGTGGAATATTACAATATTTTTATTTAAAAACGGTCAAGTTTCCGAAAAAACGCTTAAACACGTATATTTTATTTTGTTTTTTACATATTTTAAGATTTTTCAAATGTATGTATGCAACAGGGTGTTCGAAAAATCTGGTCAATGATTAATCACGATCCTGCATAAAGCGCTTGACTTAAAAAAGCTGATTTTTGGAAACGGATTGACCTTGACTTAGGGTGTAGAGGTTCGATAAAGAAAGGATTTTTCGAAACTGAATTCTAAGGGGTGAAACCACCCCTTAAATATTAGAATATTTTTATTTAAAAACCGGTGAGTTTTCCGAAAAAACTCTTAAACACGTTTATTTTATTTTGTTGTTTTACATTTTAAGATTTTTTAAAAATGTATACAGGGTGTTTCATAAAATATGGTCATTGAGTAATCACGATTCTGCTTAAACTGCTTGACGTTTAAAGCTGATTTTGGCAAACGGATTGACTGTGGGGTGTAGAGGTTCGATAAGAAGGGGTTTCTCGAATCTCAAATTCCAAGAGGGTGAAAACGCCCCTCAAATAATCTATACTAATATATAAAATTGTTAAGTGACTCACTGATTAATCACGATCCTGCTCAAACCACTCAACGTAAGAAGCCAATTTTTGGCATACAGGTTGATTCTAAGGTGTAGTGGTTCGATAAGAAGGATTTTCGAAATCCCAGTTCCAAGGGTGAAACCACCACGCAAGTATTACCATATTTTTTATTTAAAAAACGATCAAGTTTCCGAAAAAAACGATTGAACAGGTATATTTTATTTTGTTTTTTTACATATTTTAAGACTTTAAAAATGTATACAGTGTTTCGAAAAATCTGGTCATTGATTAATCACGATCCTGCTTAAAGCGCTTGACGTAAAAAGCTAATTTTTGGAAAACAGATTGACTTTAGGGCGTAGAGGTTCGATAAGAAGGTATTTTTCGAAACTCGAATTCTAAGGGGATGAAACCACCCCTCAAATATTAGAATATTTTTTATTTAAAATCCGGTGAGTTTTTCGGAAAAATTCTTAAACACGTATATTTTATTTTGTTGTTTTACATATTTTAAGATTTTTTAAAAATTTATGCAGGGTGTTTCATAAAATATGACCATTGAGTAATCACGATTCTGCTTAAGCTGCTTGACGTTTAATGCTGATTTTGGCAAACGGATTGACTGTGGAGTGTAGAGGTTCGATAAGGAAGGGTTTCTTGAATCTCAAATTCCAAGAGGGTGAAAACGCCCCTCAGATATTGCAATATTTGTTATTTAAAAAACGGTTAGTCTTTCGGGAAAATGCTTGGACACGTATAATTTATTTTGTTTTTTACATATTTTGAATTTTTTTAAAAAATCATACAGGGTGTTCCAAAAAATTAGGTAATTGATTAACCACGATTCTGCTCCAGTTTGTATGTTAATGGAAATTCTTGCTTTGCTTTATCATATCACCATTACAAATTACAAATGATTAATTCGACGTGAACGAAGTCGCGGGTACATGCTAGTATAAAATAAAGGTCGCAAACACGAATAAAAAACAAATTAAGTTATCTCAGGTTATGATTTTTTTGGTAACTTTCAGTGGAGCAAAAATAATGATATGTCCCTAAAAATTCGCGACTGTATGAAATAGGTCCAAATTTTGCGAATATTTTTTGGTTTGGCAATTCGCGTCTACATGAAACAAGCTTTAGGTTTACAGCAGATGACGACTTATGCCTTCTAAGAGAATTATTTGTTGCTTGTTGCTCTAAACCCACTGGCAGACGTTGAACAATAAAGCACTGGAAAGAAGCACTTTAGCCTTTTAGTTTTAAAATACCTAGTAAACAAAACAATTTCAAAGTTTTAAATTCAAAGTTAGGTTAAGTTTAAATAGCGGACGCGACGCGAACAGAATTCTTTCCGATCTGATAACTATAAATGAAGAGAGTTAATACCACCTCACGTAAAGGAAATAACATCTGGCCTTATTAACGTCCATGCACGCTATTCGGTTTAGCGATATCTCTCTATTACGCTGTTTATTGTTATTTTACGGGAGTTTATTTTTGCGCACAGGAAATTTGACTCGTTTGCACATCGTCATACAAAATAATTTTCGTACCACGAATTAGGGATAAGATTTTTATCTGTATACATATAGTATACTTAATCTGTGTGCATACTTTCTGGTTAGATTTCCTAAGTATATTGATATTCGTACGGAGTGGCTAAATGTATTTTTTATATAATTTAATTTTTGTGAAAGTAAACATTAAATTTATTCTTCAAATATAAGCATTTTACAAATTAAATTTTTAATATTAATCTTCAAATTTGGCGCGCGGACGATAGGTCCTTGACAAGTCGTTTATATGTTTGCAACAGTTTCCATAGTGATTTACTTATCCACGTAAGTATATACGATCTAGGTTATATTACCACATTTTCCTACGTACCGTTTATTTCAAAACTGAACCGCTCACCCCCATCAATCTTTCTTCTCTCCACTATGGACATATTCACCGGTTTGAGTAGTGTAGGTTCGGGACCAGGTACCCAATGCGTCTTCCAGATCATCGTCAGCACGGGTACCAAGTACGGCAACCCGCAGTACAGGTAATCTACGCAGTCTTTCTGAACTAGTTCTGCTGTTTTCATTATCGGTACGTAATTGTCTAACGTGTGCGGACTGTTTATATCCATGTCGGCCAACCAGTATCCGTTGGATACATTAGTGATTGCTCCGGAGGTATCGTGGAATGTACGTTTGGTATGCTAAATAAAAAACAAATTTTCCCTTTTAAAGTTGTTTATATTTGTTTCGATGTAGATCAAAATAAAACAGCGATTTTTTTTATTTAATGTTTGGTCAACGTTTCGTCAAATATATTCTCTTCCTCAGCACTACACTTTTTAAAAACCCTTCGTCACATTTCTGAAATATAATTCCATATAGGAAATACTAAATATTTATATTATAAAAATAATATAATATCAGTCCTCTTTTTCACTCTCTCAGAACCAAATATTGCCAAAAATTTTAAATTTCTTTCGAAAAATTGGCCTATTTTTTAAAAGAATAAAATATTTACGGCCACCAACTGCCTACCAGCCTACTTGTTTCTGAATGTACCAACCCTCCTATAACTTTTTTATTTTTTCATATAAAAAAAGGAATTTGGTATGTTAGTATATGATATAAATAGGGATTGATTGGACGTATATTCAATTAGTCTCGGCCACTTCCTGTTTCACCGGAAATTCCTACAAATTTTGATTTTTCAAAGGTATCCTTTGTATTTTTACTTTATTTGATTGAAAATGACATTCTAAATAGAATAAGATATATGTCATTTTTTTTTCAACAAAAGAAATAGCATTATAAACTTCAATATAGAGTGCCAGGGCTATGTTGAAACCATTAGTTTTTAATCAAAGAGCTTTGAAAAATAGATTTGATCGTCTAACATTTTCTCCCTCTCTTTTCCTGGCTGGTTAAAAGATGCCCAAATCGTATTTTTAATCATAACTCATTTTTTAATGGAACCAGGGTGGCTCATTATCATATTTCGAAAAAGCAATTTTTGAATAACGTACCAGATACTTGGTATTTCGAGTCAAACTGGCGTTACATTTACAAACTGACCACTCTATAGACTGAAATTTAAAATACTATTTTTAAGTGAGAATGTCAAAAATTGACATTTGATATTTCATTCTATCCAGAATGTAATTTTCTATCAAATGGGGGTACCACTTAAATTTCAAAACTGTAACAATTTCCGGTAAAACAGGAAGTGACTGAAACTAATTGAATACGTCAATCAATCCCCAATTTATGTCATAGTACTTACTAGGCAAATGTCATTTTTTATTTGAAAAAATAAAAAAAATTATAGCAGTAAGCCACTTTTGAAAAACATCCGGTATTGACTTCACAACGAAAATGACACATGTCATATGAAAAATTCTGTTTGATCGAAAATAAAACGGCGTCCAGTTTGCTTGGAAAAGACGATGATATTCCTCATATACTTTACATATAAAATGACAGAGATCTTCATTTCCAAGCCATGCCTGACGCCGTTTTTTTTTCGATCGTATACTCACAGCTATCATAAATCTTTGGGGCGCTAGTTTTCCAGGCGTTCCCGAATACGGGAATCCCAGAGGTGTTAGTATTAGTAACGCTAACGATATGAGGAACACGGCGATTAGGATACTGAAAATCCTCTCCACTTTTCTGACTAGTAATATAAGGGGCACTGCGAAACTAAATAGCATAGCAAATAGTGCAGTCGTCATCACAGCTATTAAGTATTCGGCGTGACTACCTATAAACAAATTACAGGTATTACCAATTTTATTAATATAAAGTGTAATAAATATTTATTATAGCACCTAATGGCAATATTTGAAAGTACCTATTACAATGTGTCTAGTTGTAATTGATAGTCTATGAATAAAAATAGTCGTTTGACACACATTCACAGTTTAACACAACATTATCGTTATATTTTGAACAATTCACACAATATCTTTATAAATTATAGTCTATGTGTTATTTTGATGTATAAGCTATATTATTATAAAGTTTCATTAAAATCCATTCAGTAGTTTTTGCGTGAAAGATTAACAAATATACATACATACAAACTTTCGCGTTTATAATATACAGGGTGGTCCGAATTGTATTCCGGAAACTTCGGGACATTGCCTGGAAACTTATATGGTGAAATTTTGATAAAATAATTTAGTAGTCACTAAAAACACGGTATGTCGCTTGTGGTAGGAAAAATAATTTTTGGAGGTTACTAGTTTATTTGGTTGCCTGTGATATGCATATACAGGGTGTTTCCTAATTAATCTAAAAAATAAAAAATCGTTAGAAAACGGCTTAAAGCGGGCTCTTAATAAGTATATATTTATTTTTTTCTCGGCAACCGTTTGATGAACAAGAAAAACTTAAAAGATCAGTTTTGTTGAAAAAGGATGGCCAGTCAAGAAAAACATTTATTTTCTTTAAAAAAGCAGTAGTGTACCATTTATTTTAAGCAAAATATCGATTTTTTTTTTAATTTTTAACACCCTGTAGATCAGAAAGGAAGTACTTTAGACCTAATGGTTATATAAAAATTGTTTTAAGAACACATGAGGAATCACACCACAATTTTTTAGACTAATTAGGAAACACCCTGTATATTGTCAACTTGACAATGATTGTTGGTAAATCAAAAAAATACCTTTTCTGTGAAAAAAGCCCGATTTTCGCAGGAAAAGTTTTGGTTTTTATTGAATTTGGGCCTGCGTCTGCAAATACCGGTATGCTTTTTAATATTCTATCTATCTAAATTTTAAATATCGTAGTCAGAAATAGTTTTATTATTTATTAACTGTAAAAATGGTATATATACTTATAAGTTTTATCAAATATTGTGATTTACTTTCTACCCTGTAGTCAAAATTTATATTTAATAAACTGTAAAATATATATATTCTTATGTTTTATTAAAGTTACTCTGATATACTAATATATCAGTGTAACTTTAAAACTAAATCCTTTGAAATCAAATATAAACATAAAAAATATTTACAGCAGAAAAGGCGAAGGCGCTGGGTTAAACGTAGTCTCTACTAAGAACACGGAGGGGCGCTTTGACCCAAAATTTTACTATTAAGTTTCATATCTATCTTAATAGAAGATTATTTTCTTTTATCTATGCTTCGGGAGCATATTCTGCAGATAAAAAGAAATAAAAAACTTCTTATAAATGTATGTCCTAAAATGCTTAGTTTCGGAGATACAGGGTGTAGAAATTTCATTTTTATTCCGATTTTTTCCAAATAATTCCTGAAGTAACGTAAATATGTGGATGAAAATTGGTGTCTGGGAGTTTTTTGACATGAGAAATTTGATTTTGATGTCAATATGGCTCCTATTTGTAGGGGGCGCCACCTACATGTTTTAGCTGTTTTGAAGAGTAACAACTTTTTGTCCGTACCTGTATAAAATTACTGAGTAAAAAAATATACATTTCCGTGATTTTCTACGTAAAAAATGTCTCTTGGTAAAAATCGCTACGAGCAACCGTCCTCAAGATATTTACAATGGAAATAGTCAATACATGTCATTATTGACTAAAAATAAATATGTTGAGTAGATAGTTATTTGACTGAAATGAAAAATTTGGGAACTTTTTATTGTTTTAAACTAATCATAAATTTTTCTTCGAAAAAATGATGAAAAAACAGTTTCTGTTGAACTTTTGTCACAAAAACATATCAAAATTATGATTTTAGTCTAATAACTAATTAGTCAATATGTGTAATTTATGTCAATGATGACAGGGTTTGGTAATTTCGATTCCAAATATCTCGAGAACCATTACTCGTAGCGATTTTTACCTTTTTTACGTAAAAAATGTTGTAAATGTATATTTTTGAACTAGTTAGTTTTATACAAGTACGGACGAAAAGTTATTACTCTTCAAACCAGTTAAAAAATGCGTAGCTGGCGCCCTCTACAAGTAAGAGCCATATTGACATCGAAATCAAATTTCTCATGTCAAAAACCCCCAAGATACCAATTTTCATTCAAATATTGACGTTACTTCAGAAATAATTTGAAAAAAATCGAAATAAAAATGAAACTTCTACACCCTGTATCTCCGAAAGTAAGCATTTTAGGACATACATTTATATGAACTCTTTTACTTATTTTTATCTAAAAAAAAAAAACAACGCTTTATTGTACAAAAAGCCAAAACAGCTTCATCGACAAAGCAAAACAAAAAAAGCACAAAAACAAATATACAAATAATAAAATAATGTCATACAATAAAACTCAATTCAAAAAAAAAAATTACGTCATAAAATTATAAATAAAACATATATGGACAATGCAGAACACAGGCGTATCTAGAAAATTTTACAAAAGGAAAACTGTAAATTGATAAAATCATGTTATAATAACATAAAATCAAGAGTTATAAAATATTAAATACTAGACCTTTAACCAGTGTGTGAGATGATCAAAATATTAAAATTAAAATTCTAAATTGTTCATGATTAAACATCAACAAAAAAGTCGTTTACCGCATATAGGGCTCTCTCCAGTAAGTATGATTTCAGAGCTTTGCGAAATGCGGGAAAGAATGAAAGTGACTTGATATTCGAAGGCAAATGATTGTACATTTTCTTGGCATTGTACAGTATTGAGCCCTTAACTAGTTCTGAGCTCGGGGTTGGCAGATAAATATCGTGCTCCGCATTCCTAAGTGGATAGTTGTGAGAAGGCCTTTCCGGAATAGAGAATATGTGCTTGCGGATTAACCAAACGGATTCAAAAATGAATAAGGAAGGAAGAGTCAGTATTTTGAAATTTTTAAAGAAATTCTGGCAGTGAGTTCTACTGTTTAGTCCCAATAAGTAGCGAACTGCTCTCTTTTGAAGTTTGAAAATACGATGAAATTTTGTCGCGCAGTAAGTACCCCAGAATGGAAGGGCATAACGAAGATGCGACACAAAAAGGGCATAATAGACCATTTTAGAGGTTGATGAGTTAAGTTCCTTAGACACTGATCTTAGCGCAAAACAGGCAGAGCTTAGTTTCTTGGCTTCGATGTGCAAGTCCCATTTTAACGAGTTGTCCACAACAAGTCCTAAGAATCTCACAGAGTCCAGGACGTCAATAGTGGTGTTATTAAGTACAAAAGGTTGTATAGTACTTTTATATGACAAAACTTTAGTTTTTGAAAGGTTGAGGCATAGGAGATTAGAATCGCAAGATTTAATGGTGCGTAAGTCACTGGATATAGTATCATATAGTGCCGTAACATCTGGGCCGCTCCAAGTGAAACTAGTATCGTCCGCAAAGAGGCAGATTTTACCGCTAATGTCTAGATTTGCAATATCGTTGATAAACACCAGAAATAAAATAGGGCCAAGTACTGAACCCTGAGGGACACCACATTCTATAGGCTTACAAGAAGACATAGACGTATCAATCCTTACAAGCTGCCTTCTGTTGCCAAGATACGACTTAAGCCATTTGGGCGGCACTGATCTGCAGAACATTTGATCTGCAGAATATGTTGCCGAAGTTTCCGGAATACAGTTCGGACCACCCTGTATATTAGATATTATATAAATTATAATAATACTAACCTGAGCCCGCACGTCCCATAATGGGTATGAACAAGTATAAAGCTGCAATCATAAGATAGAAATTTTGCACGAACGGTAACCCTACCACAAATACGTGCATTAAAAGCCACTTGGAATCTGAAAGGAATCACAAGAAAACGTGAAGGTATCTAAATGCAATTCCCAACAATAAAAATACTTACCCCTCCATTTTCCAAACAGTCTAGACTTCAATATATTTCCTATGGTGGCGAAAAGTACCCACAATAAAGCTATGAAACTGGACCTGATTCGTAAAATTATCCCTATAAAAAGAACGACAGTCCAAAGGGCTTGGTAAGCGTCGTAGTACAATTGAAACAAGGTCCAGGGTTCTAATTCTAAGTCCTAAAAAGTATCACTAATCATTACTTGTTTTTTATGTACCTATATTAATAATGTTAGGTTATACATGTAATTCGGATATTTCAATAAAAAGACTAGGTTAGGTTAGGTTGTAGGGTAAACGTCACAAAAGTATTATATTAATATAATAGTGGCTGCATTCAGCACACGTCCTCGATTAGTAATCGATTACTGACCATGTGCTGAACACACCTGAAAGTTTCCGATCACTAATCGCCGATTGGTAATCGGACAGGCACGCGTAACATACAGACGTTGATCTACACAATTTTTATAACCGTTCTCAAAGAGCGATTTGTGATTAACGATTACCGATTTCTTTATATAAAAAGAGTTAACTATGACAATCTCTGAATAGAATGCAAGGCTATTTATAGAAAAGAATGCTGTTGATGCATTTGTTATTCACCAAGAAAACCGCCCACTCTTCTTGGTGAGACAATTCCGTTTGCGGAGGAAGTTAAGTATCTAGGATTAAACCTGGACAAAAAACTTCTGGAACTCCCATCTGGAAAAAATATCAAAAAAGGCTTGCTATGCTCTATGGGCATGCCGCCGAATTTGTGGTAGAAACTGGGGATTAAACCCCAAAAATATGTACTGGCTATACGTGACAGCCATCAGACCTATTATCACGTATGGTGGCAGAAAGCCAACCAAACAACGGCAAAGAATAAACTGTCAAAATTACAACGACAAGCATGCTTAGCGGTGACTGGTGCCTTTCATTCTACGCCGTCAAAAGCTATGGAAACCCTACTCGACTTACCTGCTCTTCAAATTATGTTGGAGAGGGAGGCGAGATGGGCTACTTATAGGTTTCTAAATATGGCACGAGAGAGTCAAGGAACAATCATGTTCATACAAAACCGACTAGTAGACGAACTACAATCGGATGAGATTCTGGGAATGGTCTCGGATCTCACACCACCAATCCAACTCTTGACGCGCACCTACAACGTCCTGTTTCCGAATAGGGACGAATGGGATAAGCCGAGAAACGGCTTATTATTTGCGGAAATGTGTTGGTACACGGACGGATCCAAAAATGATAAAGGATCTGGCGCAGGAATTTACTGCAGCAGTCCAAAGACTGAGATCTACCACAGTCTTGGAAAACACACCACTATTTTCCAAGCTGAGCTATATGCGATTGAAACATGTGTGCAACTGCTGGTAGAACAGCAATACACCGGGAAAACAATAAGCATATTTTCGGATAGTCAAGCCGCGTTGAAAGCACTTGAGGCAACGAAAAGTACGTCCAGGACGATTCTTCATTGTAAGAAAATACTCAATATATTAGGAGATGGAAACAAAGTGTCGCTAATATGGATACCGGGACATGTCGGCCTAGAGGGAAATGAACGTGCTGATTCCCTCGCCAAAACTGGTGCAGGCTCGCCATTCGTGGGCCCAGAACCGACACTTAGCGTACCAAAAAATCTCGTAAGAGACAGGCTCCGTGAATGGGTTAGGGGTGTAACGCTTCGGGACTGCTATGACAGTCCCGGAATGGAACATGCCAAAACAATCCTAGCAGGGCCATCCAAACGTAGAACAGATGAACTCCTAAAAGCTGGTAGGAACGGAGCGCGTACGCTTACTGCAGTATACACGGGCCACTGCCGGCTGAGATCACACCTACAGAGGATGGGACTGGTGGAAAACGCCGAATGCCGACTCTGTATGGAAGATGACGAAACAATGAAGCAAAGTTATGTGTACCTGCCCCGCTGGGGCAGGACCAGGTTTGAGTGTTTGGCAAACCCACGCTAGACTTATCAGACCTAGAAGACATATCGCCCTCGGACATAACGGCCTATGTTAAAAGGCTGGGTCTTGAGGGCGAACTTTAATGCTCTTTTTCTATTAAAGAGCTTGTAGAAACTGAGCCACAATAGGCCCTCGCGGCCTCAGTGGAGGGTCCCACCTGGGATTCACTCTTAGTAAAATACAATACAATACAATTTGTTATTATTTATTTCGTAGTTATACAGTGTGTACATAAAGTATGGAATAAATTTATTTTCTTGAACTGAGATTTTATTAAAAAAAAATCCTCGAACACGTCGATATATTTTATAAAAGGGGCACATTTTAGGCATATTACCTTGCCTCCAGCTTCACCCCCTAAGTGGGGTCGGGGGGGCGAGTAGCACCCCTGGTTTTTGTAATGGGAACGGGGGTCAAGTGATACCTTATTTTAAAGGTCTCTCGCTCCAGATTATAGTCCTAGAGTTTGAAGTTGCTAGTGTCATCTTTGTTAACATGACAGCTTGTCAAAATTCCAATTTTTTTTAGCTTTGTCAAGCTGCCATATTAACAGAAATTATGGTAGCAACTTCAAAATCTAGGGTTATAATCTCTAGCGAGAGACCTTTAAAATAAGGCATCACTCGACCACCCCTCACATTACAATAACTAGGAGTGCCACTCACCCCCACTCGGTTGGTGAAGCTAGAGGCAAGGTATTACAGTATTTACAGGCAAGGTAATATGAGTAAAATGTGCCCCTTTTAAAAAATAGATCGACGTGTTCGAGCACTTTTTTTTACTAAAATCCCAGTTTGAGAAAATGAATTTATTCCATATTTTATGTACATACTGTATAAATTTATAAACAAAATTATTAGTGTAAGAATTAAAGTAAAAAAAAGTATTATTCATTAAATACACAAACGGTATAAATGAAAATGATATAAATAAATGATGGTAATATAAAAAAGTCAAAAACCATGTCAAAAATGAAATAAAAACTAGCGCCTGCTCCGTATCAATCGTAGAATTGAAAGAAAGGCATTCAGAAAAATTACAAAACACTAAACAACGATTACTAATCGTAAATAATCGATTACCAATCAGATTCCGTCTGCTGAATGCAGCCAGTAATATTTTTGCGATGTGATTGACAATGTAAAAACGTCATTTTAACGCCTAGATATAAAAGTAAAGCACTTTTACGCCTAAGCACAAAAGTACAAAGATATATTTCATATCAATTAAACATTTAGTTACGTAATCGAGGGCGCGATTTTCAAGTTCATTGTTGCCAACCATGGACATATTCGGCGCCGCACTGACTAGAATTTAGAATTAGAATAAGTGGGAGGGGGGTTAATCTCTGCGACCTTAGAGATCTATTGTGTCCCCTTTTCTTGAGTTATAACTCATCATACAGTCCCAGGAGTTCCTACGGAGACCCGTGTCCCTCACAGTCGAGGAGCTACGACCCAGGCCGGGTAGACGAAACGGTAGCTTGTGTCGCTTGTTGGGTTTAGAGGTAGGAGGTAGGCTCCCGACCCTTGGAGGAGGTGGTAGCTTGTATGTCACTTGCGGAGGATGGTCTCACGGAAGTGTCAACCACCTCTCCTGTAGTTCTCTTTGGGTTTGGCCCCTTGGAACTTTCATTGTTATTGTTCCCAGTGTCGCTAGGGGATTTCCCCACAGTTTCACCGGTGATGTTTTTATTACTATTATTACCAGATCTCATAGTGTTCCTATGAGTCGCTAGGGACAGTCGGTCCACTACTACAGAGCCCCGTATGTAGAAGTAAGGGGTAAAATACAATGGGGTGGCCCCGGTGCACCAAGGTTGAGGCTGTCCGTAGCCCCGCCCGGTATCGTTATTATGTCTTGGTGCAATTCCCTGGCCACGACACTACAGTCAGGGACAAGACGATGAGTGAGATGCTTCTTAGACCAAGCCAAGTGCTAGAGGGGATTCCCCCCAGCACCTGACCAGGAGCTTCCCCACCAATGACAAGGTCTTGCATCTCCTAGGGGAAGTCCGCCGCACTGACTAACTTGAATTTAAATTTCGCGCTGGGTATTCTTATTTATTTATTTCCTGACATTATCATTCGTTTTGACACTTTAGTTTTGTATTACGAGTTTTTGGTTTAAATGAATTGTGTTGTGATCATAGACTTAAAATAAAATATAGACTACACTATTTACATCTCAACGCGGACAAACAATCTTTTTTGTACAAATGTTTACTTCTGGGTACAGTCGACCGAGCCTTCCTCATCCAGCCTATGTTGTCACGTCTTTAATATTATCAATATTTTTTTCTTGTTATACACATGTATTGAGATATTAATACTACATTTTAATAAAGTACGTTTTAATATTCCATAGATGTATTAAATAGTCATACTACTAAATTATAAGTCGGATACTGTTTAAAAAGGATACGTTCTTTACAATATGACAACACGGATTAGAGGCGAGGGAGCCTATTCATTCATATATTACCTTGTAGTACGCGTCGCACGTGTCCGGTAAAGCTTTGTTGCCGCTATGTCCCCGGCTGTATTAACGCATTTTCTTAGCTTGTAGTCCTTAAGTGTTTATTTTATACTTTTTCTGTTCAAGAACTATAAAATATGGTTCGCCAGTGCCAAATTTGTAAGAAATTTGACTTAAATAATCCATTTAAGTCTTGAAACGACTTTCGACCGGTAGGCAACTCTCAATTTACCTATTGGGAGTCAGTGGTGTTGTTGTAGAAAGGCGCTTATTTAGATAATATTTTAGTAAAATGTAAAATCTGAATTTTTTCTCTTACAATACATTATTTACTTACTTACATTGTAACAAAATCATAATTATAACCCTGTTAATAATTAATAATGTTTTTATTAAAAATATATTCCGGTTTATTCTAAAATTACCTTCAGAATCTAAAACAACATACAAGAATTTGAAAATGATATTACATTATGAAACAATATTTTTTAATATACCGGGTCGTCTCAAAAGTGGCTCACCCCTATAACTTTTTTATTTTTTCAGATAAAAACAGATTTGTATGTTAGTAGGTATATGACATAAATTAGGATTTATTGACGTATTCAATTGTTTTTGGTCCCTTCCTGTTTCACCGAAATGATTACATCTTTTGATTTTTAAAGGCACCCTCGGTATATTGCTACTTTATTCGATAAAAAATGAAACTCTGAATAGAATGACATGAATATGTCAACTTTTGACATTGTCGCTTAAAAACAAATCCTATTTTAAATTTCAATCCAGGGTGCCATGGTGTTGTTAAAAACACTAAGTTTTAATCAAGGAGCCTTGGAAAAATACTTTTGATCGTCTAATGGGTTTCGTGTCTTGTCTAGGCCAGTTAAAAGATGTACAAATCGTATTTTTAATCATACATATGTCAATTTTTTCAAATGGAACAAGGGTGACTCATTAGCATATTTGGAAAAAGCATTTTTTTATGAATATATTGATACCACACACTTGGTATTTCGAGGCAAATTGTCGTTATGAACCGCGTGTTACAATTACAATTAAACCATTGCAAAATGTCAAATGTTGACATATGATATGTCATTCTATTCAGAGTGTCATTTTCTATCGAATAAAGTAGAAATATACCGAGGGTGCCGTTTAAAAATTAAAAGTTATAGTCATTTTCGGTGAAAGAGGAAGTGACCAAAAACAATTGAATGCGTCAATCAATCCTAATTAATGTCATATACTAACATACTAAATCTTTTTCTTTTATTTGAAAATATAAAAAAATTATGGGGATGAGCCACTTTTAGGACGCACCCGGTATAATAAAGACAGTACCAAGTTAAATAAATGTAGGGTTTTTATTTTATTCACTTCCTATCACCTTCTTTGCTTTAATGGAACAGATTTGTTTTCTCTAATTTACGTAATAAGACTAACCAGAAAAAAATTACAACAATCATATATTTTTTTCTCCCCCTGTCGCCGATTCTATTATATCTGTGGAATAGATCCTGTTTTGATTAATATTAGAGGTTGTAAATGTTTGACTAAAATTAATAATTTATTATATTAATTTCAAAAATTACGCAATTTCGATTATAAAATTTCTTCTATAACGTGTATTTTATTATGTTTATCCTAAGACGTTTTTTCTAAACTTTTATTTAAAAAAACCTGTCCTAAATCTTAATAAAATATAAAAAAATTTAAATCCGATATATTTTTAATTTAATTATAGCTTCATTAAAATAAAAAAAATTACCCGGCTATGATACGGCGAGTTCAAGGGCGCTATTCTGTAAAATCGTCGGTATCGGTAAGTTACGACAGCTCTCGATACGTACTTTTATATAGTAAAAATGTGTTAATTGTTGTTGTCATAGTTACCGATCGGCCCTATGGCAGATATCGCTAATTCGTACCAAAGAGGATCGGTATCTCTACCGTGCCCTTGTTAACCTCACAGTAGAGATACCGAGAGTCGTCGGTACAAATGTGCTATATGTCCTATTAATGACAGCTAAAACTATGACAACAACAATCAACACGAAGCTCATTGGCCGTACGGACCGATAACTGTCGGTAACTTACCGATACCGACGATTGTACAGAATAGCGCCCCAGGTGTACTTGAGAAACGAAAGACAGTGTTGTGTTTCTCGTCAGAGTCGTCAGGGAACGACCGTTACGACAGAGACAACCTATCTATCACTCGTGTTGCACTCGTTATAATCGAAAACAATAACACAACAATAACAAGACATTGTCTGACCGCATGTTCCAGCTATTTATGAATGAGATGCTCAGTCTATATTTTATTTTAAGTCTATGGTTGTGATAGTTTAAGCTTGAAAATTATTACCAGCAAACCTTGCGGTCAAACATTGTTCTTTTTAGAACCTCTTTTAGTGCAAAGTGTAGAAAATTATAATTATAAGATTAGACTTAAATATTATGAAAATGAATGGCTGCACAAGTAAAACGATAAGATACATCAACGGAACACCAAAAATAGTAGAAACACAAAAATTTCGGAAGCCAGAGGATTCAGCTCTGCATACCCACAGTTAAGTGTTCGGGTAATTTAGCAGAATGTGCGTGGACACTAAACGCATGTGTTCTTGTTGTCGGTTTCCTCGGAGCTATATGACATTGTTGCGGTTTCGGAGTCACGGATCCAGACATCTACGCGGTATACCGGAAGGATCGGGACTTGCGGAGGTGTTATTTTAGCTGTACAGGGTGGGTCAAATTCGACGCTTTTAAATAGAAACATCCTTTTCTATAGGAGATAGACGAAAACTAATATCGGTGTCTGGAGCTCAATTTTCTTCAAAAACATGATGGTGAAAACCGCACATAAATATTTGTTACCGTTTCGGAGTAACGGGGTGTTTTTAAAAAATGTGCATTTTTAACAAATCGCTGTAACTTTTTTGCTATGGAAAATTTTGTATATCTATGAAAACATTTCCAAAGCACCTTTTTACGTAGAATTTAATGGTATAATTGTAATAATATATAAATAAAATAATTATAATAATGGTAAGTATAATTTTTTTAAAATTAATAATTTAAGAGTTATCAACAGAAAAATTGATTTTTTATTTGGCACACCCTCTATATTTTTAATTAACCGAAAAGAATTTAAAATTACCCTTCCAAAAATATAGCACACTTAATATTTTGTTATATTCACCTTCGAAATACAAAATTTTTAAAAGTTCGCCACTTTTAACTAGTTGGCTTTGGACCCCTCATTGATGATATGCCCTTAATGGAACTCGAAAACATATTTTCCAGTAAGAAGAGGCACCGTCTCAGAACGCTGAAGTTATCAGCACATTTTTGCAGCCAATTTCAAGAATAATTGAATAGCTAACCAAGAGCCCAGCCGTTGGCCGTCGAGGCCGCCTGACTTAGTGCCCACGGATCTAATCCTATGGATATATTTGCTGAAGAATAAACGTTCCATATTCTTCCGTATAATCTAGACAAGAATTAGAAATACTTAGCAGTTATGAGAGGGTATCTTTCACCCCCATTGAGTTAATGAATTCCGCGAGAAATGTTCAAAAACTACCCCGTCACTCCATAACAGAGGACGGTTGATATGTCAAACGCCTCTAGCAAAATCTCATGTCTTGGTTTGCTATTTATTATTATTGTTATTAGATATAGTTTAAATGTGTTGATGTTGGTTAAATATATTTTAAATTGTTATAAAATTCTGCATCTCTCATAGCAAATATTATTTTCGTTTTAATTGATGCTCACAGCTAGAATTTTTTTGCATTACAGTCGATGTCGTTCAAAGCCTACTTATTTAAAGCGGGCGAATTTTTATATACTCTATATCTCGAAGAGGAATCGAGCAAAATATCAAGTGTGTTATATTTTTGGAAAAGTAATTTTAAATTCTTTTCAATAAATTAAAAATATACAGGGTGTCCCATATAAAAAATCAAATTTTCTGTTGATAATTCTTAAATTATTAATTTTAAAAAAATTATACTTAAACCATTAAATTCTACGTAAAAAGGTGCTTTGGAAATGTTTTCATAAAAATACAAAATTTTCCATAGCAAAAAAGTTACAGCGATTTGTTAAAAATGCACATTTTGGAAAAACACCCCGTAACTCCGAAACGGTAACAGATATCGATATGCGGTTTTCACAATCATGTTTTTGACAAAAATTGAGCTCCAGACACCGATATTAGTTTTTATCTATCTCCTATAGAAAAGGGTGTTTCCATTTAAAAGCGTCGAATTTGACCCACCCTGTACATTCGAGGTTGCATAACGGGACGTTGAACAATTGGCAATTTTTTTTGCGACATAGAAACAACTAACACCCACTAGTACCTAAGGATGCAACCCATCCCGCGTTAGATATTATCGCTACAGTTTGAATCTAGTAGTATTCTTCCGTGCAAATTACCTGTAAAGCGATATAATTTTTATAAGGCCAATTATTATTGAATTAATTATGTATTTTTTATATGAGATATACGATTATTCTCTTGAGAGGTGCAGAATACAAAATAACTTAAGTTTTATATTTAAATTGTGCACCAACTTGATAGAATGTACTTAATTGTTAAACAAAATAAACTTTGGGGTCCCGATTGCTAATACTCGACAGTGTGAATTTTATCAGCCATTGGCGACATCAAATCTGCAGCAGAAAGCGCCCATATACCGTTCTTGCTTCCTATGGAACAACTTAGCAAATTATAACAATATTAGTATTAGTATAGACCTAGTTAATATTGTCTTGTAATTGGATTTTTTAATCTGTTAGACAATAAAGCATATTATTATTATTATTAAGATAGCTTAGTAGCCGTAAAAAACTCATCGCAATTTTATTAGAATAGTTTAAACGGGGAAGCGGTAGTAATGGCCCTTTATGTCCGTCAAGTGCAATTAAGGAAGTAAGTTTTGTTGATGTAAATCATTATCATCATCATCATCATCATTATTTTCAGCTTACTCAACCATTTCCAGTTATGCTGTAACCTCCCTCACATACCCTCTTTGTAGTTGGGCCCATTGTTGTCTATTGTTGGCTATGCGGGCCCAAGTTATCCCTGCTAATTTTCTATCATGTTCCCATCTTAAGGAGGGTCCACATTTAGTAACATGTTATATAACATTGCTATTTAACAAGCTACATGTAACATGTTAAAAAACCGGGAGCCGTCCACATTATAGTTTTCGTAGTCATGAATCGTTTTGGCGAGAAAGAGGTTCAGCTCGCAGCAGGGGCGTGCGTAATTATTTTTGAACTAAGGGAAAGAAAGTCGAGAAAAAAAGCAGTTTTGAGTCCGCCATAGCCTACCAGCCAGGTCTAGATATAGTTGAACTCAATTAGCTTATCTTTTCAATACTTGCCTCGGCTGTTTCTCGTGGTGTGTTGCTGTCTTTTAAAAACATTAATAATTTACAGTACGTCTCGTCTGCTGGATCTGCGTCTATGAAAGGAATGCAGACAAAAAACATTTAAATAAACAGCAATATATTCTATACGTCGATTTGACGAGTGCGTCACCGCAAATCGCTCCGCCCACTCATTTTATTAGCTACTTGCAAATTTGTGGAATTTTTATTGATGGGACGCGTCGTCTATTTTTTACGAAAAACATCGAGAGAATATCGTTTCCCCTCTCACGGATACCCCGTAGCTACAGAACGGAAGACGTACTGTAAAAAGCAAAAGCAAAACCATTTTGAATTATCCACTTCATCTAAACCATGCAGTTCCTCGATTTGCATTTCTTTGTTCCCTGAACTGGCCTATTAGATTACGCATTTTTCTCAACTTTTTCTGTTTCCAAATACATACTATGAAATGAAAATCGCTGTCATTTTATATGGAAAATTATATGGGGAATGTCATCGATCGACATGTCCAAGCCAACTGGACGGAGGCCGAAGCCGACGGGACGCAGTTTTTCTGATCATACGGTATTATTGACCAGTAAATAAACAAACCAATATCAGCTCACCACACTAAGATTCTGTCGCGCACGTCCCCTGAAATATGAGCGGCTAAACTAGAAATTTAGCAAGTGTGGACGCGTTGTTTCATGTTACAATAGCAATGTTGCACAACATCTTTTGATCTTTACCGACTACAAATGGATAACATCTAGCAAGTTATATAGCATCGAAATTTGCTAAATATAACTAAAAAATATGTAACATGTTATATAACTTTGCTATATAGCAGTGTTATATAGCAAGTGTGGACCGTCCTTTAGGTTCGCTCTGCCTCTAGGTCTCTTAATTCCTCGTGGGTACCATGCTGTAATTTTTGAGGTCCATCTGTTGTCCGTTCTTCTTGCCAGGAGCCCTGCCCATTGCCATTTGAGGTATTTGACTCTGTGGATGACTTTATTACCTGGGTCTTTTGTCGTATCCACTTTATTCTTTTACAGTCTCTGTTGGTTATTCCCAGCATATTTCGTTCCATTGAGCGTTGTGCGACCTGCAGTTTCCTTTTGATGTCCGTTTTAAGTGTCCAGGTTTCGCATGCATAGGTCAAGACTGGTAGTACACATTGGTCGAATGTTTTCTTCTTTAGATAGAGAGCCATTACTACCGCTTTCTCGATCAAATTATTCTAACAAAGTTGCAATAAGTTTTTTACGGCTATTAAGCTATCTTCTACATTTCACACTAAAGGAAATTCTAAAAAGAACAATGTTTAACTGCAAGGTCTGCTAGTAAAAATTTTCAAGCATAAAATATCACAACACAATTCATCTAAACCAAAAACTTGTAATACAAAATTAAAGTATCAAAACGAATGACAATGTCCGGAAATAAATAAATAAATGTGGCAACTTGACATTTTTTACAGCAGAGCTACCACCTGAATACGCAGCGTAAAATTAAAATTCCAGTTAGTCAGCTCGGTGCCGAATATATCCAAGGTTGGCAACAATGAATTTAAAATTGCGCCCTCGATTACGTAACTAAAAGTTTAATTGGTATCAAATATATATTTTTCTATTTAATCTAAGACACATAAATAACTAAAACTTATTGGGTATACCATGCATTTTATTACCTTATTATAATATTTGGCATGCAATAAAATCGAAACTAGTAGAATCACAAACGAGGGTATCACATATAAAAAGAAGGCCCAAAAAGGGCGCGCGTACCAACTCATGGTACGTTCCAGACTAATCAAGCAGGACGCCGATAGAACACCAAACAGAACACAAATAACCCAGGATATCAAAATGCCGCCGATGCATTGAAATAATCTCTTAAAATATGACCGTTTACTAATACCTAAAAAAGAAAATCACTCAGTTAATGAATTGTTTAGATCTTTGAATAAGAAGACTAAGAAAGGAGCATATCAAAAATCTTAGGTCCACCGCGATGGGACTCAAATATGGCCGACTTAAATTCCGGTTTATCAGTGCCGTTCTAATTTTATTTAAAAAATGTAAAACTATGATGTAGGGTAGACGTGGGGTAGACTCAATCATTTTTTTTTATTTTACGTTGTGAATAAATGTTGGTAGTTATTAAAATTGTTATAAAAACATATTATTATAATAAAAATAGATAAGTTTTAATAATTATTTATTAACACAAACATCCGATATGCTACTGAAGCAGGTAAGTCAAATTGGCATATCTAAATTCTTTGATAAGTAGTAAATAAAAGCAAAAATGCAAAATATATAATTAGTTAATTTAAGTGAATTTCATAAATGATCGGTTTACTACACGTATGTATATTATATAGTCACTTACTAGCGAAAGGTTGTTCCATTATTTCACTCGATTTTTGTCGAGATCTACCGCACGCTACACAACCAACTATTTTAGACTCTTTTTCGATAAATCGCGATAGTGTCATTGTTAATTTAAGTTCTACGACAATTTCCATCTAGATTTACTACCTTTATACAACTATCAGTAGTAGAATAAATAATAAATAACATAAAATAAGCTCCGTAAAGACTGACAAATCCACAAAATTTCAAATCAAATTCAAATGTGTCAAATGAATCGTCAAACAGAACTGTCAAGGATCCCCACCCTAGAGTCTTTTTTCCGCCCACCATGCATGAATACATGGATATAGTCTGTGAAACGAATAACTTTGAATTTGACAGTTCCCACGGGCTTTTCTAGTGTTAATTTTATTAGGTTAGCAACTTGCGACCATGCTGACGCAATGCCGTCTCTAATAGCCTCGGAGCGAGATTTATGACGTCACGCTAACATAATTATTCCTTATATTTGACTATGGCTGAAATCGTACTCCATAGTCAATGTAGATAGTTTTAGTGTTAAGAATAATAATTTTAAAAAAATATGTGGTCATCTTTTGACAAGTTTATATTAGTTTATTAATTGCAGTAAACATTATGTGGTTTGGTTTGGTGTGAATATTTTATATGCAATTTTTGGATTATATTCGACACTATATTTTTATATGACACAACACTGATGAAGGCTATAATGTTAGCCGAAAAGTTTTTTTAAACCAAAAAATAATGAAGAACCTAATAAAAACTTAATCAGCGTTTTTCGCGAACCTAAATCCCAAGAAAATCAAAAATTTTAGAATAATTTTACATTATAAAATGAATCGCTGTCATTTTATAATGCTTTATTCATAGCCATCGCTGACGCATTTTTTTCTATGATATTGTATTATTTGCAAATATAATTTTTAATGATACTTGCAAAATATATGTACATATAAATTTTGTGAATGCAAATAATAATACATCACTATTAGTATATATTGAATGTTTTTTGTTAAATTAGATCGATTTTCAAGCCCCAAAATTTAAAATATATTTTACATTTTACACATTATCTTATGTACCTATTCATTATATGTATATTGTAAAACATTTGCTGCATTTGTATGGTTCATAGTTTATTTGCCAAAGTATTTATTACAAAAAATGGGTATATATTATATTTATTAACTGTATATTATGTATATTTCATGTAAACTATATCATTTCTAAAATACAAACCAAAAATACGAGGAATAATTATGTTTTCCATGTATTCTACAACATATTTGTTAATCCGTATCTAATTAGCGTGACGTCATAAATCTCGCTCAGAGGCTGTTCTATTACAGACGGCATTTATCTCTGATATTTAGAAATGTCAAAAGCTGATGACATTTTACTTTTGACAATTATGCCATTTCGTGTTGATTTTTGCAAGAAGAGGAAGAACTGTCACTTGTTTTATTATTTTCCTTTTCTATTTCACGTTAAGTAAAAAGAGTTACCTATCTCATTCGTTCAGGCACTCATTTTAAAGAATATCAGTAACTTTTTTGACAGAGGGATTTTATATTTGCCATGTTGGTAAAAAATAACGGTCAAAATTCAAAGTTATTCATTTTATAGACTATAGCATTATGCTCCATATGTATGCTCCTTCCTTAGTCTTCTTATTCAAAGTATTAGATTTAAGTAATTTAAGAAACAACTTACTATTAAAATGTTGGGCTTCTGTAGCATTTACAACAATACAATAAATAGAAGCTATCACAGACAAAAGGTTAACGATATCGGCTACCGGCATGGGCCACCTAATAACGAAGGCACCCAAAAAGTCGAAAAACACCAAATTTCCTGGCCGGTACTTTTCGACGTTGGACAGCTGATGCCCTTGGGCCATTCCCTTGGCTAGGGAGAGAATATTGTCGCCGGTGCGCTGTAACGATCCCACGGGGATCTGATCGATTGTGTCGAATTTGGTGTGGTACACGTAGCCGTTTGAGGACCATGCAAAATCCAAACCTAGAAAAGGCGTATTATACATGATAATTAATAAACGTAAAGCTTCATTTAGAAACTCGCAATTAGTGGAATAAATTAGTGGTTTCAATTACACTTTATACTTTTTAGTTTACGATCATTCACAATGTTTAACTTTCCAGAAGGGCTAAAATAAATGTTTTTCTTTCCAGAAATAATTCTGGTAATTAAATAAAAACAAATATTTAATACTTTACTATCAGAATATAAACAAAAATAAAATAAAAAAGTCTTTGCCCTGACCCAGATTCGAACTCTGAATCATCGGTTCGTGGTCGGAAACTCTACGCACTGCTCTATGGAGACATGTTCGATTTATATTCAGTACTAGAATTTAAAGGACTAATAAAAATATTTCTTCCTTTGATCTTATTTAGATCTTCTTTCAATGCGCAGTAGGGAACGCAACGTTTACCGGCAGCCAGACGGGCCGCATGCTGTTTTAGAGAGCATAGTAAAAGATATATCAGAGAGCCAGAAGTCTTAAAATACTTGTTTTTCCGACGTTGCTAGCTACTGTACTATTAAAAACGATGTATTTTAGGTATAGGAACACGTATATTCAAAAAGCATCGAATTGGAAAACCTTTTCACTAGTGAAATAAAAAAAGTGGGTTTCCACCAAGGATACTATAGAGGTAAAGGATAGTTCGATTCCTATCTTCCTGCACTGTCAGTTTTTTTACGTCATCTGGGGACCGAGTTGAAGTTGGCGCTAAAGATTTTAGACGGTTATTTTTGCATTTGACGGACGAGCGCACAGTGCGTTGGAAGATAAATTTAGCGGGACAAAAGCGTTTGGTTAGAAATAAGCCAAAAAATGTGTACTGTAAGAATAAATAGTAGACATTCCAATTGATATAAAAATGCATGAATATTCTTTGTATTTCGATACATTTTTATCAATCAAATTTGGCCGTTTTCGAGATCATATGAAAACAAAATATTTACAAGTGCTTATACATTTTATTCCAAAGCCAAATTATGTTGAAGATTGCCAAAGGTATGTACTTTTCTACTGTACGTATATTATTTGTTAAAATCCTTCGTGCCTTTGTTCTGCAGATATCAAACTTTAACTTTTTTCAAATATCGATATATTGAATGATGTAGATCTTTTGAGTTACCAATAGTTACCAACACAGGTAGTCACAGTCACAGGAAGTTCAAGCTTAACAGGTGAATGCCCAAAAAGTTTAATTTCAATCGCATATTATAAAAACAAAACAACTCCATCAAAAGGCACTGATTTTAAAAAATTGTCTTAGATACTTACTATATATGAATTTACAATTATCGAGTGTTAAAATTAAAATTAAAATATCTATCTTAATTAATATTTTTAAAATAAAATATAGAGGGTGTCACAAGATTACAAAGTAATTAAAAAATAACTGCTAAATAGTTTTTGTAAGTATTTCACCTGATATCATAATTTTATGTATTTGGCAATAGTTTACAATACGGTTTTTGTGTGTCATGTACGAATAATATCATAGTTTTATTATCTTGTATTTATTTATTAATAAATTAAGTTGTTAATAAATAAATAAATTTAACCATATAGTTGCTATATATTAGACCATTTGCTACGTTCTTAGGTGTTAAGTCCCAAACATTGCTCTTGAGATTTTGCCCCGCTAGAATAACCATCCGCCCCACTGTGGAGCGCTGGTCAGCGCGTGACGTAGCATTCCACGGCGACTACGACAGCGGCGATTTGACGCGATCGAACAGTCCTTTAGAATATATTATACAGTCCTTGGGTTTCCACTTCAAAAAAAAATTATGATAATTTTTTAATCGCTCAATTCCATGACAGCTATATGACATTTGAACAATTTAATTTTTGAAATAGATAGCCACATGTCTTCTCTTTATGTCACAGTGGCTGTGGTAATCACTAAATTTTACTTTTAGGTTATACAATTTATTTTGACAGGTAGTTTTTTTCGTCCAAAAATTTTAAATATTTTTTTTCCCAAAAACGGTTAATGTTAGGAATAAAGTGTTTAACATGAATATTCATAGAATGTTACAGAAAATTTAAGAATGTAATAAAAAATAGAGACACCCATTTAAAATAAGAAAGTTGCTGTCAACTTCCGGTATTTCCGGAAGTGCCGCCATATTGAAAATATTTTTAATCGATATATCTCGTTGTAAAACAATGATGTGCAAAAAATCTCCGATCTAGATATTGTGGTCCTGTATAAACTTCGAATGCACGCTCCGCCTGGGACACCCTGTATATGTGTAGAACAGAAATTAGGATTGATTGACGTATTCAGTTAGTTTCAGTCACTTCCTATTTCACCGGATATAACTGCAACTTTTTTTGCATCTGAGTGTAATTGCGACATGAAACATCTTTTTAAAAGTCAAAGAATTATCCAAAGTGTCACTTTAAATGTGAAAATTAGAAAGAAATAATTACCTGACACATTTCCAAAGTCTCTAAATATCCGATAGTCGGTATCTCCGGGAATGACACCGCTCTGGAAAATTTCTTGAGCGAGCGACGAAGCGTACGGATAAGGCACTTCTTCGGAATAAGTTTCCAGAATCCACGGATGATTCGGTCCAGCCTGGAACAAAATTTCTCTACCGCCTGCCCCGCAAGCCTCTAAATTAATAAAGGCTCTAACCTGGAACAACATATTATAAATTATAATATAGTGTAAAGTTTTGTGGTGTTAAGGTAGAGCATTTCCAAAACAGTAGTTTCAGTATACAGATTTGGTCACCGTAGAAGCGTGGCCTGGAGTGTAAAGCTTGATTTTCATGCATCCGTTGTCCGACGATACGATGATACGATATTAATTTTATTGGTTAAATTTAAAGACTTCAATTGGTTAGAAAATTATGCAGTTTTTAAATTTATTGCATTTAAAAAAGCTGGTTCTTTAATATATCTTTTGCTATGCTCTCCTGAAAAGAGTGCGGACCATATGGCTGCCGGTAGACGTTGCGTTCACTACTGCGCATCATATCTGTATTCAACATTTGTTCACTACTGCGCATCACAAATTCGCCTTGTATTTCAGGAACTAAGAAGGCTAGGACAAACCTTTGTGTAGTATATTTAGTTTCATAAAAAAGTAGCAAAGTAATGTGAAAATCGCATCATTATATCTCTACTCATAAACGAAAAATCTCATAAAGCACTTGAAAATAGGATACCTACTCTGTACAGATGTGATGCGCAGTAGTGAACCGAGAGCCAGACGGCCCGCACTTTGGTCAAGAGAGCTATTTTTATTAAGGTTGGATGAAACTTGCTAAAAAAGTGTCAAAACGTCCGTTATCGTGCAATCTTTCTCCGTTGACGAGCTGGAGTAAAAAATTTAAGAATGAAAACAATAACTCACAATCATAGTTATTAGTTTAGTAACTAAAGTCAAAATTAACAGCTTTTTGAATTTAGTACAAATTTTATTGGTTCCATGGCGTGTAGCCCGTGACACTGCGTAGTTTTAAAATGAAGCTTTACACCTTAAAATACGTTTAATACCGCTATTTCTAAACTAATCCGAACAAACCAATGAATAATTATTATTTATATAGTATTTGTAAAGAGTGACTAGAGACATTTTATTCCAAGTTTTCAAGCAACAGAACTGAGCATTATTAAATAGCTTAGATATATTATCTTCATTCATTATGTTATTAATTTGACATGCCAAATGACAACACTGTTTGCCGCTTTTTATTGTCTCTCTCTGTCTGTCAACTGGTCGGATATATTAATCTCTGTCGTATGTATTAAAATATACAATAATATGGTATGTCTTCTCACCTCTTTGGCCCATTTGTGCTGGGTAATAAAGCCGTGTGAAGCCGGCATAAAATTTTCCTCCCCACCATTGAACAGAAATATAATGTTGTGTCTTAATATTTGCTTCGATACAGCCATCACTCTTAATATTTCTAACATTACAGCGCAACCGGCACCGTCATCGCTAGCCCCTAAAAAAATTAAAAACATCATATCTACTAAATAAAAACTTGTGTGATTAATGAGAATTCCAAAAAAGACTGTAAAATAGTCATGCAGTTGCGGTAGATCGCAGTCAAAAATCGAGATAAATAAGAAAATTCTTCTTCTTCTTAGAGTGCCTAGGGTGGAACTCTGTAACTAAACAGCGATCGGTAGCGATGAAGAATAATGTCACTTGCCGTTTAGTTTCTTGCTCATAGTTTATGAATTATATTTTGTCAAATTTCTTTAATTTCGACATTGACTCACTGACACATCATCAAAAGTCTAGGGTACTTCTAGAATACAAACTTCAAATTTTGAATTTTGGGTAGCTTTTAACTTATAACCAAAGGAAAAAATGTGTAGTGGTTTTGGTTGTTGTTGTGATTGATGAATTGTTTGTATGATTGTTGAAAGATTGATGATTGGCATGTCTAGGTAGTCTGATGAGTTTGATATAAGGTTGAGATGTTTTGATACCCAAAAACCACGTTCCGCTACTTTAAACTAAATAACTATTTATTGCCACTAACGATACGCTAAAGATACAGACAGAATATTATTTATAATATACATTAACACGATTTGTTGAGATGTTGAACAACGGCGTGTTTCAACGTGGATGGTCAGCCATGTTATTGCTGCTTTTTTGTTTTTTGGCGGGATCGACTGCTTTCTTCGTAGCCACAGTTCGGTCGCTTGTATGTTGCCAACTTACGTTTTGTTTTGGCTATGGTGTGTCACCACAAATGAAAAATCTCAAAATATTCTTATGGGGTGCTTGTCAGATATAACACCCTCCGAATTTGGCATTTATTTATATATCAGTCGAAAGCATACACTTAAATAAGAATTTTAAGCAAAAAAAATTGCGGATGAACCACAATTTATTGAAAAATACATAAATTAAAAGTGCATTTTTAGGTAATGGTGAAGTTGTATAAGCGTGTAATTATTGTAAAAGATGACGATTATATGCATTTTTTTATTAATATAAAGGTCAGAATTAATCATTGAGAAGCATTAATAAGTCATAAATCAATAATAGAGTTGGTTGTGAGCCGGAGCCGTCTGTCACCATTTGTTGTTAAGCTGCGTAAGCATTGTTGCTAAAGTTATTTCTTGTTTGTATGATACATAATACTGTATGATCGAAAAAAAAACGGCGTCCAGTTGGCTTGGAAATGACGATCGATGACATTCCCCATATAATTTTACATATAAAATGACAGCGATGTTCATTTCATAGCCATGGCTAACGCCGTTTTTTTTTCGATCATACGACGGTGCGTTACATGATACAAAAAAAGAGTTGAAACCGAAAGAGTTTTGATTGCGCTGGTTTCAACCTTTTCGTGAGGGTGTTAATCTTTTGTTATGTTTTTTTTTATTTTAATACGAATCTGATTGCTTTCACTTGATTTTACGTGCCGGTCGCCGGACGAACAAATCCTTATACAGTAGCGCTGTCACGATAAGAACAGATTATAAGTTATTTTAAAGTCAAGATATTGAAAGCACTCAGATTCGTATTAAAATATAAAAAAACAAGGGACTAACCCCCAAAGAAGTTGAAACCAACGCAATCAAAACTCTTTCGTGCAACTTTGTAGTTATAAATAGTCAGATCTCGTAGGCAAAATATCAGCTATGGGTAGGAGCAGTTCCTCAGGCGATCGCCTTTTCTTGATTTCAAAATAATTTATAATCTGTTCTTAACGCGAGTTTTCTTCCGACCAGCACGTGTTTTTTTACAACGCCGACAAAATTTGAAGGAGTTTTCGCATAGAAAGTAGCCTGTTGTAACAATAATTAGATGTTTATTTTTTCATTAAATTATGGATCATCCACACTTTTTTTTGGCTTGAAATACTTATTTCGATGTATGCTTTCGAGTGATATAAAAAAAAGTACAAAATTCGGAGGGTGTTATATATGACAAGCCACCGGATAATGCTTACCTGGACTATCTACTACTGTGTCAAAATGACAATTAATCAACAAACTATGCGGAGAATTGATCTTCGATCCTACTTTAACGACTATATTTTGTACGTCTTGATAAACATTCGTCATGCCATCTAGAAACTCTAAATTGAAAGCTCCCGACACTTTTTGTACGTCTACTTCTATTATATGGTTATGGTGTGCTTGTTTCACTATTAAATCTATCTCGTCTGTGAGGAATTTTACTGCTAAGACTTCGTTTTCGTAACTGCCGGCAGGTCGTGGACCTAAAACAAGATTAACTTAATGAAAAAACAATCATAGAACTAGTAGATAATGCAGTAGTCTAGCAATTAATCAACCTAACCTATTACTACTAGAGTTTCCCTTTGAAACATATATGTATTGCAAACAATTGACAACATTTTTTTAAATGTTTTAAATTAAATACAATTATTGCTAAAAAAATATGATGATTATTTCAGGCTAATAACAATAACCAGTCAAAATGTTTAATTTTGCCTTGAATGTGTTCATTATTTAGATTCCAAATATCTTGAGAGATATTACTCGTAGCGATTTTTACCAAGAGACCTTTTGTACGTAAAAAACGGCGGAAATGTATATTTTTTCACTCTGTAGTATAATACAGGTACGGAAGAAAAGTTATTACACTTCAAAACAGTTTAAAAAGATGTAAACGTCGTACAAAATAAAAACCGTTGCATGTCATCGAGCTTGTGCGTTGATTGTAGACAGCATTGTTGCCAGATTGTAATCGGAAGAGAAATATTTTTGAAAAATTTACTATATCTAAGATCTATTAAAAATTCTAAAATAAACTTTAAATTGTTAACACTTTTAAATAGTTTCAAGCAGCGCTGAAAAAAATATTTTTAAACAAAACATGTTTTTTTATTGTTTAAAACAAATTTTTATGGTTTTAAAGAACATTGTAAATACAAAGTCGAAAATATGTTCACAACACTTTTATACTCTGTTTTAAACCATATCATGTTGAGTAATGATAAAGCCAAAGGACAAAACTTAATTCGATTTTAGAAACCTTAATGGTGCTCCTCCAAGTAGTAGTACAGAATTAATAGTTTATTTAGACCTTTGAATAAGAAGACTAAAGAAGAAGCATATCAAAAATCTTAGGTCCACCGCGATGGGCCTCAAATATGGCCGACTTAAATTCCGGTTTATCAGTGCCGTTCTAATTTTATTTAAAAAATGTAAAACTATGATGTAGGGTAGACGTGGGGTAAACTCAATCATTTTTTTTTTATTTTACGTTGTGAATAAATGTTGGTAGTTATTAAAATTGTTATAAAAACATATTATTATGATAAAAATAGATAAGTTTTAATAATTATTTATTAATTTTAAAATTTAAAACATCCGATACGCTACTGAAGCAGGTAAGTCAAATTGACGTATCTAAATTCTTTGACATCTAATCTTTGACAAGTAGTAAATAATAGCAAAAATGCAAGAAAAAATATATAATTAGTTAATTTAAGTGAATTTCATAAATGATCGGTTTACTACACGTATGTATATTATATAGTCACTTACTAGCGAAAAGTTGTTCCATTATTTCACTCGATTTTTGCTGAGATCTACCGTACGCTACACAACCAACTATTTTAGAGTCTTTTTTGATAAATCGCGATAGTGTCACTGTTAATTTAAGTTCTGCCACAATATCCATCTAGATTTATTACCTTTATACAACTATCAGTAGTAGAATAAATAATAAATAACATAAAATGAAAAATTAAGTAAAGACTGACAAATCCACAAAATTTCAAATCAAATTCAAATGGGTCAAATGAATCGTCAAACAGAACTGTCAAGGATCCCCACCCTAGAGTGCTTTTTCCGCCCACCATGCATTAATACATGGATAGCATTATGCTCCTTCCTTAGTCTTCTTATTCAAAGATTTAGACAATATTAAGTTGAGCTGATTACTCTGTTTTTTATTCCGTTTTTATTATATTTGTTTTTTATTTTGAAAGAGTTTTTCTCATTTTTTATTTAAATAAACACCTACACACCAAACCTATTTAATACTCTGTTTTAAACAAATATTTAAAACAAGTAATGGTGTCTTAAAAACATTGTTTTAAACATTTTGTTTAATTAATAACAGTCTGGGTTTCGGGCAATTCAAAATATTATCTATTATAAAGAGTGGTAAATGATTATAAAATATATAGGCAACTTTTTGAAATATTTCAAGAATTAATAAGTATTTTCCATAGAAGATTAGTAGGTTTTGTTTCTCAAAATAAATAAAAAACTCACTTCACTGGTCTACTTTAAAATACTTTATTATAATATACCTAACAGGCCGTTATTGTCCCTTTCTTTCTCAAAATATTGTATCAGAGATGACACTAATTCTTGGCACCGACTATTTAACTGCTTAGACATTTTTCAAAGAAAAAGCTAACAACTACTATAAAAAATATTCTGAAAACAACAGTTTTCGATCGATAGATAGGGTTTTAAAAGATACAATACACACGAGACACAACTCTCAACTAACGTTCAGAAAATTCTGGCAAATGTCAATTAAATGTGGCAGCGCTGCAACCGGTTCCTCGCCGTTGCCAACACAATATCGAGTGGGAGATTTAAAACTCATTGAAAACGTCCCATAAGGGCCATATTTGTGTAGTGGTAGCACTGCACACATTTATTAGCCTAATCGATAGCCCGAAACGGTTTTTATTTTGTACGATGTATAGGTGGAGTTTCCTATTAAGTAGGGGTCGTATTGACATCAAAAACAAATTTTTCCTGCCAAAAAATACCCTGACGACAATTTTCAACCAAATATCGACATTAGTTCAGAAATTATTTTAAAAAAATCGAAATAAAAATGTAACTTTTACACCCTGTATCTCCGAAATGAAGCATTTTAGGATATAAATTTATACAAACTTTTCGAACCACCCTGTATATTAATAAAGTTTTCCAGTGTTTTAACAACCGCTACTGAATAATTAAATTGACTGTGTGTATGAAAAATTTAAAAGTTTGCTCATTGACTCAATATTGATATTTCTGTTTAAAATTTTATTTCAAACAGTTACTTAATTATATACCAGTAAAAGGTTTGTTTACATTGATGGTATACTTAAAATATATTTTCAGTTTCGAACTATATTTTAAACTTGGTAAATTGCATGGGGAGTTGTCCTACAGCTGTTCTACTATTTCGTAGAAAAATTGAAGAAAATAACAACTAACCGTTGCATTCGCGAAGTAGGTAGTATTTTTCAAACGAAAACGTGTAATTTGTCACTTAATTAGACTTAAACAGGAAACATATTTTTTTCGTCTATTACTGTGACGATAAAAGCAAATGCATAAGATACTTATGTTTTGGTATTTTATAAAAAAATATATATTTTTACATTGAGACGTCAGTAGGTTACACGGTCGGCAATTTGTGGCTCTTGGTGCCGATTTTCATGTGTATGGAAAGTCCAGTCAATGTGTTCAGTACGAAAAAAAATGAAGTAAGAAGAAATTACTAAAATTCAAAAATAAAAAAAAACTTAATATTAATATCAAGGGTTCTGCTAGGCGCCAAAATTTTTGTTTTTAAATTTACTTTCAACTTTTTAACAACATAAGATTTTTTTTTATTTTGAAACATCCTAGTGTTCATTCTTTTATCAAACACCGTGTATATTGCCTTGTAATGTTGTAAGAGTATTAAAATCTCCCAAGCAGCATTTGGACGTCGGGACAACGTTGTGTCACGCGACCAAACGTCGGGGCGCAACGTCGGCACAACCTCGTGCCAACCCTAGTCTGCACTAGTTTGGAGAATAATTTTTGGGTCGAAACGACGTTGGATACCGACGTTGGCTAGAAGCCTAATTTAGTACAAACTGCAACGTTGTTTAAAATCCTAATTTACAGAAATACAAAACTAATATGGCATCTAAGGCGCGTTTTATCCTAAATTGGGATAATTATAGTAAAAATATTATTTTTATGATTTAGTTAGAGACATATGTCAGATGGCAGTGAAGGAAAACAAAACTTTGTCACTAACTTGGTCCGCCACACAAGCACAAGGTTTTTATCCGCAGATCAAGTTCGCAGGCCAAATCCTCAGACCAAATCCTCTGCTGTATGGGAGGCTAATCTCCTTTTTATCCCAAAAAGACTTGTACAGGGTGGGTCAAATTCGACGCTTTTAAATGGAAACACCCTTTTCTATAGGAGATAGACGAAAACTAATATCGGTGTCTGGAGCTCAATTTTTATCAAAAACATGATGGTGAAAACCGTACATCAATATCTGTTACCGTTTCGGAGTTACGGGGTGTTTTTCAAAATGTGCATTTTTAACAAATCGTTGTAACTTTTTTTGCTATGGAAAATTTTGTATTTCTATGAAAACATTTCCAAAGCACCTTTTATGTAGAATTTATCGAGTTTATATAATTTTTTAAATTAATAATTTAGAGTTATCAACAGAAAAAATTGATTTTTTATTTGGAACACCCTCTATATTTTAATTAACTGAAAAGAATTTAAAATTACCTTCCAAAAAATATAGCACACTTGATATTTTGTTATAATTCCTCTGAAATACAGAATTTTAAAAGTTCGCCACTTTTAACTAGTAGGCTTTGGACCCCTTATTGATGATATGCCCTTAATGGAACTCGAAAACATATTTTCCAGCGAGACGACGCACCGCCTCAGAGCGCTGGAAGTTATCAACAAATTTTGCATCCAATTTCAAAAATAATTGAATAGCTAACCAAGATTCCCGCCGTCGAGGCCGCCTAACTTAGTGCCCATGGATCTAATCCTATGGATATATTTGCGGAAAAATAAAGGTTCCTTATTCTTCCTTATAATCTAGACAAGAATTAGAAATACTTAGCAGTTATGAGAGGGTATCTTTCACCCCCATTGAGTTAATGAATTCCGCGAGAAATGTTCAAAAACTGCCCCGTCTGTCCATAACAGAAGATGGTCGATATGTCGAACACCTGTAGCAAAATCTCATGTCTTGGTTTGCTATTTAGTTTTATTGTTATTAGATATAGTTTAAATGTGTTGATGTTGGTTAAATATATTTTAAATAGTTATAAAATTCTGAATCTCTCATAGCAAATATTATTTTCGTGTTAATTGATGCTCAAAGCTAGATTTTTTTGCGTTACAGCCGGTGCCGTTCAAAGCCTACTACTATTTAAAGCGGGCGAATTTTTATATACTCTATATCTCGAAGAGGAATCGAGCAAAATATCAACTGTGTTATATTTTTGGAAAGGTAATTTTAAATTCTTTTCAATATATTAAAAATATACAGGGTGTCCCATATAATAAATCAAATTTTCTGTTGATAACTCTTAAATTATTAATTTTAAAAAAATTATACTTAAACCATTTTTTAGCGGACATTTTTTCCAGCGGACCTTTTTCGAACTTGAAAATAATTTCCAGCGATTTCTCTTGGTCGATTTACTCATTAGAATTTTTTTCCCAAAGTTATACGATAAGTAGTTTCTGAGATACAGCCGGTGTCCATTCTTAGTTGGCCACCCGGTACATGCGTTCAAAAACGTGCATACAAAAACGTCAATGTGTATGCACAGAAACGTCACGTTTTTGAGTGCACATTCATTTCGATCAACGCTCATGATTTCTGTCGACGACAGAAATTTTGTACGTGCACGCAGGATTTTCTTGCCAGTCTCAACGTGTGGATGTGAACTGTGCGTCGCACAACAGTAGCGTCGATTAGTCCCACAAGCTGCAGCGTTCTGTTTATTTGACTCTGCTAATAATTTCTTAGTAGAAATGTCTGATTGTAGAACACTGTCCCGTGAATTCCTGTGGGAATTTATTGAATTGTACAGAGAAATGCCCTGTCTTTGGCAAGTAAAATCCAAACAATATTTAGATAAAACTAAAAAAAAACGAGGCTTACGCAAAGCTGGTTAGGAAGCTACAAGTTGTTCAGCCAAACGCGACTAAGGCTTCGGTTATAACTAAACTTAACAGTCTTCGGGGAGGATTTGGAGGAAGGGAACATAAAAAGGTTGTTGACTCCAAGAGATCTGGTTCGGGAGCGGATGAAGTGTATGTTCCTTCACTTTGGTACTATGACCAAACCTTTGGCGTTGAAGAAGCCACTCTTTACACCACATACGGCGCGGTTAGGAAGTTTTATTTATTTAGATTAGGTTAGCTTTTTAACTTTCGTTTGAAGCACAGCAGTGTACGCCACTGCTGCCAATGCTAACTCAACCACTTCCTTGGACATCGCTCTAAAACACTGTGAATTTGCAGATTTTGTATGTGCATCTGTATGCTGTGCTAGTACACGTTTTTGAACGCGCGTTCATAAACGCCTACAAAAACGTCCGCCTGTAGGGGCCTATACACTGTGTAAAACCGGAAATATAGGCGATACCAATTAAACTTTTAGTTACGTAATCGAGGGCGCGATTTTTAAATAAATTGTTGCTAACCATGGACATATTTGAAGGAACTAATTTATTTATATTGTAATGTTTTTAGTTCGTTACATGCCTTTTTTATATATAATATATGATGTCTGGCCTATCATCACCGGATTCCCTCTCGTTCAGGCCGGATAGTTTATTTGACGCGTAATTTTTACGTTCCCTAGTCGGCAACACTGTTATCGTTCGACACAACCTTGTTACTATTCTGTGGAGGCGCGCGCTGTCAACATCGCTTCTGTCAACTCTCTGTTATTTAACGGCACTTTTGGTTTGACCGTTTGGCCTGTCAGACGCCATTAGTCCCAGTTTTTTAGAAATGGTGATTATTTAAATCTTGCTGTATAATTTGAATCAGCTGCTATTTCGAGGTTACAGGTAAAGATGAGGTATTACCTTTTATAGATCCGATATTATTATTGAATTTTTTTAGGGTAGAGTTACGGATGTCCCAACTTGTATTTGTGTTTTGCTGGCACGTTGGCGTCCCTTTTCTTTTGTCCTCCAGAATGTCACATGGAAGAAAGGACATGTTGTTTATTATTTATTGAGCCCTCGGAAGTATTTCGAGGTAGGTTTATTTTGTTTATTAGACCTTGTTTGGTTTTAAACAAGAGTTTCATATTTTTAGGTCCAAGGTACGACTGTGTCCAAGGTACGGGTAGTGTCTTATGTACGGACATTATCTTACGTAATGGATGTCCTGTGGACGAAAGTGTCCCAAGTAAGAACGATTTTTCTTACATATAAGTGCCATTGGAAGGTGGATGTAGTTTGAGTCCCATGTTGCTTTGTTCCCCAGCTGTAAGCCAGTTAGTTACGGCTGTACTCAATTCATGGTGCCCTCATTCTGGCCCCTTTGGTTGTGTTATGGCCAGTTGGTGAGGAGTGAGACCAATTCTACGCTGTTACTGTTTAAAGTAAGATTATATAAAGAACAGCGGCAGTAGATTTAAGTTATAGTTTTACATTTTAACATTTAAAACATTTACAGTCTTAAACAATAATCTACATCTTAAATAATATCGCACAGGACTATGTTTAGTGGTTAGTTGTTAAGAACATTCATGTCGATTTAATATTTAATATAAAAATTAATATTAAATATAATTTAGATCTTAGGTTTCATTGCATTACATCTGTAATGGTATTACTTTTTATAGATATTATTATCGCACTATATTAACAGAGGAATAACCAAACATAGATTCTAGAATCTACAGGTTGCAATATTCTTCGATTAGCATCATATATGGAATATATCAAATAATTAAAGTAATGCTACATTTCATATATATTCTATTGGGCTTACATGTCTTGTATTTCATTGTAGTTGTTTTCATTGATATTTAGTACCTAATTTTACCACCACTTTGACATATAACTACTCGGATATTTATTAGAACTCTACAATGTCATGTACCATCTAAAGAACATCATGAATAACTATAGTCATTAGTTTTAAGTAATATACAACTGTGTTTTCTTTCTCTGTACATGCCTGGCGCCCAATATTTATAATTTCGAGTAATTATTGTTAATTAGTTTCTTTCCAGTGAAATACCTTATCCCCGACTGCTCTACCAACGAAAAGCTGCCGTTCGCAGTGATAATGTTTAAAAAAAAAACGCTACAATATTGCTATCGATTTCAGCTCCGGCACCGGCACCGATTTTGCCGACGTGTGTAAAAGCGCTCTAACTGGAATTTAAATTTTCCGGTGGGGATTCAGGGGCCCGATTCTGTAAACATATTTCCTGTCTAATGACTCTTCCATCGTATAAAAATAGCATAGGCTAGACAGGAAATGTCTTGTTACGGAGCTTACAGAATCCCACTGCAGGTGGTTAGCTCTGCTGTAAAAGATGTCAAGTTGCCACATTTACTGTAATACTTTATTTTTTTTACTAGGAGACTTTGTAGTCGTACATTGTTCTTTTTAAAACGTATTTTAGTGCGAAGTGTACAAGATAGCTTAATAGTCGTTGCAAAAAACTCAACGCAACCTTAATAGAATAATAACTGTTTAAACATTATTACGACACGGGTATTAGCAACGATGATTTACAAATTGTGTTTTTCGATGAAGGACCATTAGAGGCGTCAAGGTGGTCAATTTACAAGATATGTCCTCAGCTGTATTTTTAAATGGAACACTCCTGTATTATTTTTAGTTTTCTACGATTGTGTCAAGGTAATTTGGATTAAGATTTATTATACTTAAATTTTTTGAATATTTCAATTTTAGAGTATGTTTCATTTTTCCGCGGCACGTTTTTACTAAATATTTACTGATCAGTTGCAATAATAAAATATCATACCAGCCTAGTGCTCCAGGCTTATTTTAATATTAGTTAAACGGCATAACTTGTTTAATTTAGCTGAACATCTCTGTATATATGAGAATCAGAGTATCAACGAATTTGCCCACTAAATTATATTATACCATTTTTACCTATCTCTTTAAGTTTCCGTAGAAAATATTTTCTTGTAATTTAGAACTTATTTATCAATATACCCATGACTATTGACATTTTAGATTATTTTTAAAGATGTACCAAATTTTTAAAGAGTACAGATACTAATATTGTCGATATAATTCGTTTATTTCATTAAAAATAAAAAAAAACTTTTTAAATATTTGTTAAAGAGGACCACTAATATGATTCCAGTATTCAAACTACATTAACTGACTGTTTGCGTTGATTAATAATAATTGCTCCAAATACTAAAAAAAAACTGAATTTGTATGGGCATTAGACAGTGTGATAAAAAGTAACACCTTAAAAATGATATTTCATTTTTAATAAATGCTTATTTATAACAAAGAGACTTTAATTTGATAACTTATTATTAGATTTCTTGACTAAATCCACATTTATTTTATAATAATTCTTATTAACGAACACAATTAAGTATGTAATAATTAGTATATGGCGAAATACGGTGTTTATATTTAATTACTTGGTATACCTTATAAAAAAGATTTAAATAGTTTTCTTTTACAGACTAGTAATATTATCGTTTTTAGCAAAACGATAATATTAGATTTGTTGCTTTAAAAACAATCTAAAATGTCAATATTCCATGGATATATTGATAAATGGGGTCTAAATTATAAGAAAATGCATTTTCTACGAAAACTTGAAGGGATAGGTAAGAAATAGTATAATACAATTTGATAGACAATTTAATTGTGCATCTGATTCTCCTAAAATATACAGGGCATTCTATTTTAAATTAAAGAAGTTATTGCTGTTTGAAGCTAATAATTATTTAAAATAAATTTTAGACACTCGTATAAGGTAGTATTATTTTTATTATTGCAACACAATAAATGATCAATAAATAAACTTCAGTAAATATTTAGTATTAAAAACATTGATACCTTGGAGAAATGAAGCCTTAAAATTTTTACTGTAATTTCAATAAAATTGAAAATATTTCAAAACGGTAAGGTTTAAGTGGCACAACCTAATCAAATTTACCTTTATTTTAATCGTAGAAACCAGTCAATAATATACAGGGTGTTCCATTTAAAAATACAACTTTGATATTTTTTATTTATTTGGGACACTTGTATCTTGTAAAAATATTTTAAATTGTAGTCACAGTCCTTCAACGAACCCCAAAGCAATTTTGTAAAATCTCTAACGTCGTTTAGCTACAATACTCCGTGTCGTATGTGGTGAACGACCCTGTATATTTATAATTAATTTATTTTTGTTTCTTAAAATATTTTGACTAAAATAAAATATGTAAAAGTGGGCAACGCTGTGCTGGTCAAGCTTAATCACGTAACTAAAAGTTCATTTGGTATGATCTATATGTTCCTTAGTATTCTGAACAATAAGCACAATAACAAAACACAATATTTTACCTATTTTAGTTAAATTCTTCAGTATAGTATAGGCTCTCTCAGCTATAAAACTATCCGGATGTTCCTTTTCATTTTCTATCGTCAGGCCTTTGGGTAACTGTTTTTCTATGATGATGACCAGCGCGAAAGTCACCAACATCAGCCCCATAACACCGATAAAATGTGCGGTGGGCAACGGCTTGTGAAATTTTACATCCTCATCGTTCAATTTCGTGTACTTTTTGTTTGCGGTCTGGCTAGTGAACCTGTTCCTCACCGAAGACATTTTCCTAAAAAACAATCACATAACAGTTAGTATTAGACACAGTAAAGTAATGAATGAGTAATGAAAATTGATCTGTCAGTTTTGACAAGTTGGAACCATAAAATAATAAATACAAGAAGAAGTGTCAAGTCAATGTTAAATTATGGAAACAGCGTGGCTGCCTGGGTAACTAATTTTCAGATATGGCGGCTGAGACATTTGACATGACATAGACATGACAATTTCAATTTTATGAAATTTATTTCCGTTTCCGGTTTTTAATGGCGGGGCTGTTCAGGAGGTTTAAATGAGGGTTAATATACTTTACTTCTAGTAAAATAATAATACAACAAAATAACTCAAAAATATTTATTTTGGAATTTAGAACAATGGAATATGCAAATCAACATTAAAGAGCTATAATCCAAGAAACTACTGTATCAATATCAAATATTTAAATACTCAGAGATGCTGTAAGTTGCTTGAATTAGTAAAGTAACAGTGCATTGACTTGCTATGAAACTTGAAGATAAATAAATGTTTTCACAGCTTCACGGACATAAACTAAATAACTGAAGCAGGAAAAAGGCAACTGAACCCACAAAACCTTGGAATCAAAAAATATAAAAATATAAATATAGGTACATTCTTGTGAATTAAATCAAACAGGACTTAATGTAAATAAATGAATAAAAATATAATATTATATACATTCAATACCTCTACTACTTTTAAAAATAATTTACATACATAGATTTATAGCATTACAAGCTATGAAATACATAATAGGTAAATCTATGTGATATGTAATTATTATCTGTTCATCTTGTAGAAAATTAATGTAGGCTAATAATACTTCAATAATCATAATTCTTGTATAAATTGTTTAGTCGCCTTAAAATCACTGATCAGTCTTTAAAGTAGAGACATAAGGAAAAATCCTTGGCAAAGAATATCCCAAGATCCTTGCTGAAGTTAAAAAATATAAAAACAGTTAATATATTACTCATTTTACATATAATATGGGTCTATACCTACTACACGCAGAAACGCTGATCATCATTTTCTTCATGTAATTAATATCATATATACTTTATTAAAGTGTTAACAAGGAACTTTATATCAAAACATCTTTGGTATTTATAAATTCCAGCCAAATATCAGAAACAAACTTCCAATCTTAAACGGCAAAATTAAATGGCGCCTGACCTTGCCAGAGGTACCGGAGCTGACGCTGACACACAGAAAAAGACAAAAGAACAGGACGCCGACGTGCATAAAAATGTTCCGTAGCAGAAATTGACAGAAATCATATAGAAATATTCAGATTTTTGTCTAGGACAGTCTAGAAGGCCATGCTTTCTGCCTGGGTAGAACCGCGCCACAACTGTTTCCAATTTTCCGGTTTACTGTCACCCCCCTGATTGGAACTAGTGAAAATACAGGGTGTCCGAATATTTCGTACTACGAATTTTTTGAATCAAAATAAATTCATTAGGAACAATTTACCGCTATACAATAGTGCTTCGTTTCAAGGGAAATTCCCAGGGAGATCTAGGGGGAAAAGGGAAATTTTAACCCAAAGCGCCATATTCGTGGGAAATTCTAAAGTCATTGTATTATTCGTAAAAAAATAGCATTTTGCATTAAAAATAGTATAAACGCAGCAAACTAAGTAAATTGAACCATTTATAATGATAAACCATAGACAAACAAATAAAAAGAGATTGGCAAATTAAATGGCAAAGAGAGGGACAACGTTCCCGTAGCGCAACTCAGAACGCAAAATTTCGTTCTATTTATGTTGATCTGCGCATTGCGTCTATTGGGCACACTATCTCATTCTAATATAACAAGAGAGAAAGAAGCAGCCATATAAAACGTAATTTCTAAATAGAAATTAGAACAATCGCTCTTCGTTTTCGTTATCATGACAACCGATGACAAACAACATCATGACAATTCGTCATATTTATAATTTTTTTTGACGATTTATTCTTTTTTTCTAAACTTCCATTTTATTGACTACATATGGATAGGGAACAAATTCCTTGTCTCAGATAGGTATTTATATTTTTGTTACTTATAATTTTAGTTTTTACTATTTGTTATTTTATTTGAAGGTAAGGAGCCAGTATCATCTATTTTTTTATATGTATTGGTACCCCTCTTTCTGATAGATAAAGACACCCGGTAAAATAAAAGTAAGTAGTTATATTTATCATCTTATTAAGAAAAAGTAGAAGTTAGTAGTGTCAAAATATTTCGAACCTTGTCTTAACATAACAAATTAATACAATGATTTTTCATATTTTGGGTAGGTAGTCAGAGTAGCTGGTTTATCAGCTGCAAACTAGAAACTTATTAATATACCTATTTTACTTTTGGATTTAGATTAAAACTGGACTTGAAAATGGTCTTGTGAACTGATTCTGTAAAGTCTTCGCTGGATATTCACTGTTATTTAATTAGGCAGTTTTTTCCTGAAAATGAGATTTTTAATGCCCTTTAAAAATTGGCTGACTGTTTCTGCAACAGTCAGTTCTTCTGCATTTAAAATTACAGTAGTGGGTGGAATAAACACTGCTATTTTTTGTTATTATATTATAAAAGTTTATTTATTTTTATGTATAAATAAATATGTTTATAAACAGCACAATTTTTGTTTTTTATAATTTCCTTATAAGTAGTATCTGAAAGAAAACCGTAAATTTTTTGTTTCAAATCCGATTTATTCCCTACACCACGTTCCCTTTACGTGGTATAGGGTATAAATCAGTTTAAGTGAAAATTTTCAGTTTCAGAATGTAAAGACTAACATGGTTAGCGAAACGCGCGTCCAGTGTAAAAGTAAAAGTGTTTTGGTGTATTGTGGTGATTTAGTGTTTTTATTTTGCTGTGTAACACCAAAGGTTCCAACCCTCAACTGTAACATCAACATTGGTCCGATTCTGCTTTGTTTCGTAGCTACAGGGTGTTAATATCTTAATAATCTTTCGATTTAGTATAATGTTCTTCCAAGTACTTTTATTGATTTGAATGAAATTTTGAAGATTAAAGTCACTATGAGTGTTATATATTTTAATGCTAAAAAATTGGCGCCGGGAGGCACGTATATATAGCCGCCCATACTAAAATATGTTAATATCTCAAAAACTGCGACTTTGACTGATTTTGATGTTATTACAAATTTTGTTGCAAATATTATTCCTAATCTTAATTTGAAAACCGCGTTTCGCTAGCTACTATAATTTTGGAGTTACGATTTTTAAAATTTTAACCCTCCCATACCCCCTACCAACCCCCCACCCACCAAAAACTAATGGTCAGATTCTCGGTGCCACATTTGTGCCAAATTTGGTTAAAATCGGTTCAGCGGTTTTTGAGTTATCGTGTTACAGACGGACAGAGACAGACCATGAAAATATTTAATTAGTCATCATGATCAAATAATGCATTTTGAGTGAATTAAAAAAAATAGGTCAATGCTTAGGTCATAAAAATCTGCTTAGCAAGGAAAACCAAAATACGGAGATCAAAAACGCAGGATCCATTTGGCATGGGTAGCATTTGAACATGAGCGATATTTCATGATGTGCTGTGCCCATGAACCTAAAGAAAAAAGGCTTACGACAGCTGCATTCTACCTGTGCTTACGTGCATGGCTTAGAGACTATGGCAATTACTTCCTAAAACAGCAGAACAACTACGAGGCACAAAGAGCCATGGAAAGAATCGTGTTGGTCACCATTGAAAATACGGAATACCCACATACGTCAAAACAAAAATAATAGATGTCGTTAAAAGAGTGGCAAGTCTGAAGTGGCAATGGATAGACATGGCAAGACAGATCCAGACCGATGGCCCCAAAAGTAATCCTATGGAGACCTAGGGGAACAACAAAAAGTGTGGGCCGACCAAAAAAGAGATGGGTCGATGACGTCAGGGCAGTTGCGGGAAGACAATGGATAAGATTGGCTAGAGATCGCGAAGCAAGGAAAAACCTAGAAGAGGCCTATATCCAACACTGGATGGAACCAGGCTGGGAAAGAAGAAGAAGAAGAAGAATATTTTGTCCAATTCGGCCTCCTTGATGAGATTTAATTTCGGAAAATGGTTCTTCTAATATTTAACTACATTTTTTGTCTCTTGGAAAAAAACGCCAGCGGGCATTCTTTTTGAGGAAAAAATATATGTTTCTCCGAAGCTGACTTACAAAATTATTTCTTTTCAAATCAAGCGTTATAAAATCTAGAATGTGCTAATAATCTAGTTGGCGAAAATATGGAATTTAAGGTTAGTATCTCCCAAATGAAATTTGACAATAAATTTCATAAATTTTTAATTAATTACCGTTCGGGTTTATTTTTGATTGATGCTCTCTAACAGACAAATGAAGCACTTTTGTATAAAGATAAATTGTGTTCAATTAACTTAGTTTGATTAAAAAAATATGTAGTTGATCTATGTCCACAGAATGCTGAAAGTCCCTGTATATTTTGTAGGTTTGCTTTGGAAAAAAATTCTCCAAAAATATATTTCTCAAAAACTATGCTATGATGTGGCGTTTTTTAGAAGAGATAAAATATGTAGTAAATACTAGGAGGACCGTTTTACCGGAAAAATATCGGTCATCGATGGAGTTGGAAAATATTTTTAATAATCTTTATGGAAGGGTGAAAACTACCCCTAAGTTTTCACCCTTCCCGTACTTTTTCTTGAGTTTGGTGAAAGTTATGTTAGAGCTCTTAGCAAAACACTCCAAATCTTAATAAAATCGGAATAACGGTTCTTAAAATCTATACTAATAAGTGACTGACTCACTGATTAATCACGATCCTGCTCAAACCACTTAACGTAAGAAGCTCAATTTTGGCATACAGGTTGATTCGAGGGTGTAGAGTTTCGATAAGAAGGGATTTTTCGAAATTATAGTTCCAACCCAAGTAGCAAATTTTATTTTATAAAGGCTGTATAAACAGCTATGTGATAATTTTTATAGGATACCTCAATTCATATAACGTGCTATATGACCGTAATATGATAGCTTTAGAACAAAAAAAGCCCATTTTTATACAACCGTTTAGTAGTATAGAAGTTCTATAAAAAGGGTATACAACTCTTATGCAACTATTTTACACAGCGTTATATGACTATTATAAAACTAGTTTTATTGTGTATTACGTGGTCACATCTAAGAAACAGAACAATAAAAACATTTGATCATTTAGCGAGGTACAAGAGTATTTTATTTTTTACCGAAGAATATTAAGAGCAAATTATATTTTAAGCGTGTCGTAAAATGAATCTAGAGGATGTGGGTTGTTAAAAAGGAGACTTTTAACTTTTTAAAGGAGACAAAAATACGATTTTCAAAAATTCTTGTTTTTCATTTAAGTAAACACTTTATTACTGTATGTGGGAATCTTATCAAAAAATAGTTCTCAAAAATAACATTTTACAATTTATTTTGATGTTTTTAATTTTGCTTCATATAATGGCGGCCATAGGACATACAAAAATGCTGCCTTAAACATGGCGAATTATAATGCAACCATTTTATTATAAATGAATCCCTTAAATAAGTCTTTGTTGTAAAATAAAACGGTATAGGATAAATATTTATCATTACGCAGAATTTCCAGGCACTATAGAACTATTTTGGACATATTGAGATTTGTGACAAATAGATGTTGCCAAATCTCATTTGATTAGTATTTAAGCTAACAAACATGATCAGATTTTCATGGATTCATGCACGCAATGCATTTCATGCGTGCCCGACGAGTGAGCGGCAACCTAAGGACTTGGAAAAACAACAATAAAACAATACCAACATTACTACAGTAAAACTTTTACATCAACGTGGCAACAATGCTTTGAAGAAGCCAGACAACACGAGAGATTTTGGCTTTTGAGAAGTCTGGGAATTCTCGGGATTATTTGCCGTAATTTCGAGGAGTTTTTCTTACATGCTCTTTATAACTACCACTGCGTTTGTTAACTTTTTTCCAACTTTGTCGAGAATTCATAATAGCTGTGATTGATTATACTCGTACGTAGATATTACTTTTGCAACAAAATAAATAACTAGGTATACCATTTAATTTAAAATGAGGTTATATTATACATTACCAGTTTTATAATGTAGATATTACAGCGAATTTATTTTGTTAATGACAATTTATTATATAACAACAACACCAGTTATATAGCCTTATATTATCATATAAGGCTATATAACTGGTGTTGTATACAGCATCGTAGTTTAACGCAATTAAACATTCTATCATGCAACGTAATACAACTTTAATAAGACAAGTTTAAGTAACTGTTATATGATCTTGTGACTACTAGTTATATGAATATTATAGAACTCTTACATGGTGGGTATAAGAGTCTAATAAAATAATATGTTTGTTATCATATAGCATTGTCTTATTAAGTGTTACATCATACTAAAAGAAATGATCGTTTAATGCGTTATAGGATACGTTGTAAAAATCTCTAGAAAATAGTTTAATATGGCAACTTTTATTAAAAAACAGAATGGTCGAAACCAACGCTTAATAAAATCAAGCAGTCCTTAAGATAACGCTATTCGACTGTTATAAAATAATTCAATCCTTTTAGAATTTCTTTTTGCTACTTGGGAAGGGGTTGAAACCACACCTCAAATATTACAATATTTTTTTTATTTAAAAATGGTCAAGTTTCCGAAAAAAACGCTTAAACACGTATATTTAATTTTGTTTTTTTTACATATTTTAAGAATTTTTAAAAATGTATACAGGGTGTTTCGAAAAATCTGGTCATTGATTAATCACGATCCTGCTTAAAGCGCTTGACGTAAAAAGCTGATTTTTGGAAAACGGATTGACTTTAGGGTGTAGAGGTTCGATAAGAAGGGATTTTTCGAAACTCGAATTCTAAGGGGCTGAAACCACCCCTCAAATATTAGAATATTTTTTTATTTAAAAACCGGTGAGTTTTTCGGAAAAGTTCTTAAACACATATATTTTATTTTGTTGTTTTACATATTTTAAGATTTTTTAAAAATGTATACAGGGTGTTTCATAAAATATGCCCAATGAGTAATCACGATTCTGCTTAAACTGCTTGACGTTTAAAGTTGATTTTTGGCAAACGGATTGACTGTGGGATATAGAGGTTCGATAAGGAGGGGTTTCTCGAATCTCAAATTCCAAGAGGGTGAAAATGCCCCTCAAATATTACAATATTTGTTATTTAAAAAACGGTTAGTCTTTCGGGAAAACGCTTGGACACGCATAATTTATTTGTTTTTTTACATATTTTGAAATTTTTTAAAAAATCATACAGGGTAATCAAAAAAGTTGGATAATTGATTAACCACGATTCTGCTTAAACTGCTCGACGTAAAAAGCTTATTTTTAGCAAACGGATTTTTCGAAAGTCAAATTCCAATGAGATGAAACTACCCCTCAAATATTACCAAGTTATATAATAATATCGCCATATTGTTTTTTCTCATGCTAACATAAATGTGAGAACACTTTTTCCAGTTTGTATGTTAATGGAAAATCTTTCCTTGCTTTATCATCACCATTACAAATGATTAATTCGACGCGAATGAAGTCGCGGGTACACGCTAGTATCTTAATAAATGTGTTTAATTTTTGACAAACGAAGCACTTTTGTATAGAGGTAAATTGTGTCCAATGTTTATAAAAATGTCCAATGTTTATAAAAAAGTAGCACAGCGATGTGAAAACCGCATCTTTATTTTTCTAGTCACAATAAACTACAAATCCCATATAACACACGAAAATGGAATAGCCTGTACTACAACTTAGACTATTTTAATATGATTAGTTATGAAGAAAACACCTTCAAAAATCACTTCTATTTAAAAATGATCAATAATAATCAGCGATTTTTTAACTCTCAAACGGCTTTAAATGTGTAGAACATTTAATGTAAAAACGCATATTTAAAAATAAACATTAAGCAGAGATAATGGTATTCTTGAATATTTTGTATAAAAATAACAGGCTTTCTAATGAAATATAATATCAAATTGGCTATGGGACCACCTCCTTGAGGCTTAACATTAACTCTTTTAAATTTGAAAACGTCGAATTTTCAAAATCAAAGTAATTAATCCAATTAAAAAAAAATAATACCTGCCAACTTTGTCACTTTTTTTATTTTTATATTAACTCATTATTTTTTCTAATATACCACTTTTAATTTCTATTAAATTTAAGTCATAAAGATTATAGAACGCTTTCAACAATATACATAAATAGATGTTTTCTGTTTTGTCCTAATTAAAACTCATGCTTTATCAACAATAATGATTTGTTATATTAAATATGTTCGTTGTCGTACACATACAGGGTGTTCCTTAATGACATGCTAATATTTAATGAGTAACTAATACAATTAACTTTTGATTATTGTCAAAGACATTGATGTGTTGAAAATCAGAAGTATTACATTTAATATGCAATCATAAATTAGTTTCTAAGTACTTTTTTTTTCTCTAAACACCGACAATTATACATCAAATAAAATCAGAAATAAAGTACAAAGTTATAATTTGTATTTAGGTACTTAAATAAATTTAATGAATCGAAAATACCCCTGGCTTTTAAATATTTTATTAGAAGTAAACCATTAATATCACTGATAATTCTAAAAATATAAAGCTATAAATACTGTCATTGTGAAAAAATATTTAATTAATAAATTTACTACCTATATTTTATTTAAAAAGTCTAATGAGATGATTGAAAAATATTGAAAATGCAAAGATAAGGATATCTGTTGATTTGAATATCATTAGACAAAAATAAAGTTGAGCAACACCTCAATAAGAATAATAAAATTATAACAAAGAGTAGGTATTCAGAACAAATTTTGCAATAATAGATTAATATATCGGCTATTTACCTTATTAATGTTAAATCTTACGAAATTAATACTAAACAATATTTATCCTTAGTTTGTAGACAAGATTAAATACAAAATTATAACCAGAACAACCTTTTGGAACAAACGCTTCCTATGGAAGTATGAATAATTTTATTCTATATTTGGAAACAACAAACAATAAAGTATATTAAGGCTTCTATTGATACTAACAATAAAATCTTTGTTGTATGAGTTTAAAATACACAAACAATGGGTGGTTTATTGCAAGTAAAGTATTCCACATTATATAGGTACATTCATCTCATTGCATATAGGTATATGTAGCGATATTATGGTGTATATCGGATCAAATTTCAGACAGAATTACAAATAATGCTTGTAATTCTTTTACTTTTAGTTCTCTTTAGATAATAATAAAAATATAATGACAAAAATTTATAAAAAATTAAATCATTATTAAACGTCTAAATAAATGCCTTTATAAAATAGGTCAAACCACTAAAAATATTTTCTATATTATTGAGCTGAAACTAATTTCAATATAATAGAAGAAAAATATAAATATGTACAAGAATGATAGTAATTATTCGGGCCACAATTAACACAACAAAAGCAAGTACTTATAACTTCAATAATATATAAATGAATAAAATCAAAGCCATTTAATTACACAGCTATTAAATGTTTATGAATATAAAAGCAATAACAATAAAATTATTAAAAAGCAATTTGACTTACCTTTAATTCAGTTCTAATCCTAATTTAACACCAAAACTAACTTAACTCAATTTTTGTATGTTGCTTAGTGAAAAATAACCTGTATCGAACAGGTTTAATAACTTGTTCCCCAAGAGCAACATACAGATAAGACTTTGGGACGATTAACTGATAAACCTGATAAATAATATAACTTCGAAATATTAATTTGTTGTTGGTTGGAAGATGAGTTTTGCTTCATTGAATAATGCCTTTTAATATGCGCATATTCCACTACCGAGGACTTTGGGTTCACTTTTGACACTGACAAGAAAAATATAACCTCGAAATTTCTGACGTAGGAAAAAGAAAACAAAGGGAGTTGTCATGGAAACTGTGTATAACTGGTTGCAGACCTTTAAGATTTGTATTTGAATTTTTATTTTTCAAGTTAGTGATTTTTTTATTTGTATTTAAATTATTGACAATATATATCTAATTAATTATTTAAAGATATTCTTGTTAATTAATTTACATAATAGTATACCTATACAAATTTATTTTTAAGTAAGAGCGTGAAATAAAAATACATCAAATAATATAAAATATTTTTTATTTGGAATTGCCTAATACTAGGATACAAAATATAGTTTTAGAAAAAGAGTTACAAACTTAACTTAATCAGAATTAAAAGTCAGAATAAACCGAACATTATATTAATGTGACAAATATACCTATATATCGAAAAAAAAACGGCGTCATAGATGGCTTGGAAATGAATACTCGCATTTTATGTGATTGTCCACTTGACGCCATTTTTTCGATTTCTCTGTATACACTCTTAGTATATATTTAAAGTTAATGATTTTGGTTTTGTTTTTATTCTAAATCTACTTAGAACTTGGACGACCAAGTAATGTTATATTGCTGAGAGGAAAATTACTGGAACCTTCCTTCATTTCGAAACTATTAATTAATACATTGACAGCCATTATTCCAATATTGGTACATAAAATAATATTATTTGTTTTGTTTGCTGTTGTGCAGTCGCCTTCTTTGTTGATGTTGTAAGCTGAACCCAGGACAACACATAAGCATGCTTGAACGATCTTAAGAAAAAAAAATAAAATAAAATAAATAAAAATTATAAAAAATAAATAATATAAATAAAAATAAAACAAGAAAATAAATAATATAAATAAGAATAAAACAACAAAATAAATAGAGTGCAATACAGTTTTCGAAACCCCTTTGGTGACGGCATTTAAATTTTTGTTATAAGTCAAGGTCCCACGTCCAATTTTCAATGATCGGCAGTTACTGGCAGCGTTACTGACATTTGTGTAAACGATTAAGGTGCGTCCACATTACTCACGAGTAGGGTTTCCGGAACCGGTGCGGTTTTTCGGAACCGGGAATTTCGGTACCGCGCCTTTTAGGAACCGCGATTTCCCGTTTTTTTCGGTACTTTCGGTACTGACTAATTTTTGTTCAATGGTGGTGCAGTTCATCAATCAGAAAGCAAGGGATGGTTTTCAAAGTAAAATGGATAAAATAATTGAGATTTTTAATGAAAATAATATCAAATTATTAAGTAATCAGTCATGAAAAAATTAACATGGGCACAAACATGAACACAAGTAAAGAAAAAAGTATTTAGGTAACTTAAATTTCACATCAAACAACATAAACCAACTTAAGTGAATTTGAGACAAAAGCCCTAAAATATTGAATTAAAAATGCAAACATCTATTAAAACCGATGCCCGGTGCTGTGATGGCCTAAAAGATCTGAACCCTAATTGGTAGTATTAATTAGAGTTTCCAGAGCCGTCCTAGAATATTTTCATTCAACGATTGTGGAGTTCGTCAATTAGCAAGCAAGGGATGGTTCTCAAAAGTAAAACCGATAAAAAATTGAGTTTCAAATGAAAACAATATCAAATTATTATGTCATGAGAAAGTAAACATGAACACAAATAATAAAGACAAACGAAAAGAAAAGAAAACACATAGGTAACTTAAAAATTACATCAACCAACCTCGAAACCAACTTAACAAAATTTGAAAAAAAACTTAATATTTTCAATTAAAGATGCAAATTTCTATAAAAACATAATACAAAAAATATAACTAATACATTCAGCAATACTATACTAAATAATAAAATAAAGTATTTAAACTTCAATATTTGCTAATAAACATTATAGAAACTTCAAAATAACTTCAGAAGTAACAACAGTAAGAGATAGCATTACTACTTGTTTAGAAGAGTTTGATTTCGACCGCTAGAAAGTGTCAAAAGTCTTTCGCACGTAACAAAAAATATGTTTTTAACTATTATTACCGAGTCCCGAAAGTACCGAAAGAACCGGGAATTAATAATTTCGAGTTCCGATTCTTTGATGTCTCAAAAGAACCGGGAATTTCCGGTTCTGAGCCCTACTCACGAGCAGCCCAAACAAACGCTTCAAACACTATAAATATTAGTAGTGGGAACTATCGAATGAATTCTATCGAAACATTCGATAGTTGCAATTCATTCGAATAATTCGATAGCTAGTAAAAAAACATTCGTTGAAAACTATTCGAATAAAAATTATCGAATAGATGCGTCATCTGCCTTGAAATATTGTATTCTAGTAATTCGGCAGCAAAAACCATTCATTTATGAAATTCATTTATTCGTCAGGATCGATTATAATAAAATATTAACTGGATTTTAGTTGTCGCCTGGCGACGTAGGTTTCTTTCCGAGAAACCCGACAGCGGTCGGTGGCAATGCTATGAAAGAAGCCGGCATCTTTGATTTTTTGCGGAGTCGTATAAAGATAAGGACACATTATTTTTTTTATTGAGGTGCTAGTATTTACACAGAAAATACATTATGAAGGGCGCTGTTGCCATATATTGGTATTAGTTGATATTAGCAAAGAATATTATTGTTTGGCTTTAGTTAGTTAGGGATAGTATGTCTATATATTTTGCATTTTTTTTATTAATATTCTGTTGTTACACTGCAATAATACTTGTTATTTTGGATGTAGGAAAATGATTTTTAAGCAAAGACTGGTTTAATAAAAATAATAGTAATAATTTGTTATACCTATTAACAACAAAATTTAAAATAATTTAATATAAACATTTTTTTACATAGTTGCAAAATATAAACAACAAATTAGATGTCAAAATTATTTATATTAGATCCTATTTAAAAATAATATAGTCTTTAAATTTTTTCGCAACATTGGTTTATTAAATAATAATAATTACAGAACTAATTTGTTATATTAACAACAAACTTTAAAATCATGAAATATAAACATTTATTAATTTTCTAAGCATGCAGTGTAATGGAAGGAAAATATACATCAAAAATTAGAAATCAAAATTATTTATATTAGGTACTTTATATTACTATTTAAAAATAATATTTACTTTTACTGGCATTTACTTTAAAAAATAAATGAAATATTTCTTCGCAAAAAACTACATGTAAGAGAATTAGCATAAACAAAATACAAACATCGTTAACTTTTTTTAAATTGGCACGTGTAAAACTTTCAATTTAATTTTCACACCCCATAGTTTGAGTTCGATAACCATTTACTTAACCACATTACTTAAATATGATTATTAAGTTCAACTAATTCATATTATTAAAACATCTAAAATACAAATATGTATTTTTAAAATTAATTCTAAGTTCATCTCATCTTTCTTAAAAATTGCTACTTCTCAAAATTTCCCATTAAAAAATAGACCATATATACCATATAAAATAAAATAATTGAAAGATCGGGCTACGGAAAATCACACAAATTTTCGGAAAAATTTTGTCAATTAAAAATTAACAATCGTCAATTAAAAAAAACTACTATTTCAGTATTTTAAATATTTTAATAAACGCAAAAATAGCACAGTATTTATAAGGTGAAGTTATAAAAATTTGGAAGAACTAATAATGCACTGACGTACACAAAAATGAAACGAATACTAAATTTCATTTATCAAAAGCATTCGATAGTCGTGGCTCAACGATAACCATTTAGTTGCGCGGCGAGGTTGTCAGATATGCTTTAGTATACAAATGAATGAATGATTTTATTCGAATAAAACCATTCGATAGTTGAAATCATTCATTCAGTAACCATTCGATAGTCTAATTCATTCGATAGTTCCCATCGCTAATAAATATGGCAAGCAGTAGAAGCGAGATTCACCGAGATTAACATCGTTTCCGTTAGTTGTTTTGATTCACAAACGCAATCAAGCTATACTGAAATGTGGATATTGTTGCCTGCGAGCCGAATAATCTTGAGAAATAAGACAACATACGAGAGCAAGCAGAAGAAATACGAGCAATGTGGATCCACCTTTATGAACATTTTGCGCCTTAAGAAATTTGTTTGGGTTTTATCAGCACTGTATCGTTGACTGCAAGTGCAGGATCTAGACCGAAATTCATTTTGATAATGTCGCAGAATAGGGTTCCAGTGACAAAACCCAAAGAAATTTGATTTAGAATAGTTAGAAGCGTATTGATCTTTTCTTGGTGGTAGGTTCTTAAAACGGCGATAAACACCGATAGCAGGCCTGCTGTCACCTGCAGACAAACAGAAAATGTCATTATACAGAGTGTTACAAATGTTTGTGCCATAATATCGAAAAAAAAACGGCCTCATAGACAGCTGGAGAGTGACAATCGATGATAATATTGGCGAAGTCAAGCCCTAGGAGTCATTTACTTAGCCCGCATACTTCTTTATTTTTGCCATTAGTAAGCTGTTATTTATTTTTATATTGAATAAAAATGATTTTTAAATAGTGTAGCGTAAAATTCAAAAAAAAATTATATTTTGAAAATAGATTTGTGTATCTGAAAACATTATTTGTTTTTAATCTTTCTGTAATTAATGTTAATTGTAGACTAGTTTTATGTCAATTTTTAGTAAATGACGTCTAGAGATTGACCTCCCCAAAATTATTATCGATTGTCATTCCCCAACAGTCTTTGACGCCCTTTTTTGTCATACGGTATCTACAAAATCCAACAATTTTCTCCTAACTTTTTATTCATTCTAACTTTCTCTTTCTTCATCTAACTTTGCTAGGCACATTATTTTCAGATAGTAACTTAAGGGGCTGGCTGGAATACTCGAAACCAAAACCGGAAATGATAATGTTAACTACGGAAATAAGAAAAATAAAAATTAAAATAATATCGTTCAAAACTGTAGCTGCTTGGTGGTCCTTAGCTTTGTTAATGTTTAGTCCGCCAATTATGACGAACAAAATGGCCACTGTTAACTAAAAAAAGATAGAAAAAAAAATATATAAGTAACTATTTAGTGCACAGGGTGTCCGAAATTTGAACCTCATCATAATGCGAATTTTTCAAATAAGTGCGATACATGGTTTTGGGATCCTTAAAGTTGTTAAAATCAACGTTATAAATTATTGAGACAGATACAAATACACTAAAATCTTTAAATAAAAAAACGAGTGACAATTTTTTAATAATCTAATAAAATTCTATATATTCATTATACAGGGTGTGTTTTAAATAAGTGCAAATATTTTTAGCGGTATATTTCGACCCCAGAAAAACGATTATGAAGTTTTCTCGCGAAAAAAATGGCAACATAGGTAGTAGGTTAAATTTACAAGAAAGAATCCCCAGAAAAAGGGTCAGTGGTTTCCAAAATTTTAGCAGTACTTGGTCCAAGTATACTTTGATCGTGTCATCCTGTCTTTATTGTCCTAAATTTGATATATCTGGGGCTTCGAAAACTGCATAGCGTGCTATGGTCGGATCAAAACAAGAGATCACGAGATTCAAAACGGTAATTATAAAAGAAAAACCGGTAGTGATGTAGTTCAGACAGATGGCTGTAGAGTGGTAACTTCGTAAATGAAGTCTGCAATCGGACAACAAGTGTAGACTCAAACATAATATGCCGATCAGTACCTTTAAAGAAAACATAATCAAAATTAATTGGTTTATTTTTTCTGTTGTTTTAAATATTGTAAAGACAGATAATTTAGACTATTTCCTTCTCAGAAATGTCGAATGACAATTTATTAATGATTTTTAACTGAAAGTATAATAATATACCGAATGTTCTAAATTCGAACCACATCATTGGAATATCGGAAACTAAAAGATACAAGATGAGATACAAGATGGTCCGAACTGTATTCCGGAAAGTTCGGCAGCATATGCTGCAGATAAAAATAAGTAAAAAAGTTCGTATAAATATATGTCCTGCTAAAATGCTTAGTTTCGGAGATACAGGGTGTAGAAGTTTCATTTTTATTTCAATTTTTTCCAAATAATTTGTGAAGTAACGTCAATATTTGGATGAAATTTGGTGTCTGGTAGTTTTTTGGCACGTGAAATTTGATTTTGATGTTAATATGACACCTATTTGTAGGAGGCGCCACCTACATGTGCTATAACTGTTTTGAAGAATAATAACTTTTCGTCCGTACCTGTATAAAACTACTGAGTAAAAAAATGTACATTTCCGTGACTTTTTACGTAAAAATGTCTTTTGGTAAAAATCGCTACGAGCAACCGTTCTCAAGATATTTAGAATGGAAATAGTCAATACATGTCATTATATTGACAAAAAATAAACACGTTGAGCAGATAGTTATTTATAAATTTGTTTTTTTTAATTAATCATAAATTTTTCTGCAAAAAAATATGATAAAACAGTTTCTGTTGAACTTTTGGCACAAAAACATTTCAAATTTATGATTTCAGTTTAATAAGTACCCAAGCAACACCGTTCAAGAGTATATACGTTTAATAAACGTACTATCCGTATAAAGATCGTATATTTTTTTAAAGGTATAAATAATATACGTACCTATTTCATATTACTTTTTTATATGCAACGTATAATATACGCATATTAAAGGGCTTTATTTTCCGTTAGTCTTAGTATATACGTTTATTACACTGAACATTAGTATACTGCTTTTTAATGTATATTCGAAACATATATTTTAAGTATATAATATTTCGATTTTGGCACCAAGTCTTATATATTCTTAATTTTTGAAAAGTTCATTCACAAAGGGCATCGTAAGTCATTATCAAACTGTTTTTTGTGATGTTTTGATAAATTTGAAATCCAATATAAAAATATTGGAAAGAAATGAATTTCAAAAACGTATATAACCAGTATCAATAAATTGTATAGAAATGGTATATAGACTACATATACGAAACGTTTATTCGACACTATAAAATCTAGTCATGTGATAAGATCTACCAATCATGTCGTTAGACTTTTTACAGCAGATGGAATCTAAATGGAATATGGTATACGAATATGAAACCTATACTCGACACTACAAAATATTGTCACATGATCAAATCTACCCAATCACGTTGCGTCTTCTATGAAACATCTAGGCTAGGGTATTCATAAGCGTGACTAAGGGTGTAAAGACGCCATTGTGTCCACACATTGTTTGTTTGATATCAATATAAGGTGCATTATTTAATATAATACTTTTCCTAAAGACATACATATGGTATATCCAGTATCCAGCTCTCCTTTTACACAATTTATAGTTCAATTGCAGAAGAAAGAGAAAGTACACTTAGGCTCTATTACCGTATTACGCGTTGTAGCGTTTTGAGGATGTTTTTTCGTCATTTTTTTCCTTTGGAAACGGAATTGAGGGTAAGTTTTAAATTTATCAATTATAAGCTTTTATTTAACTTCACTTGTATGTATTTATGTATATTTTTATATGCATGAATATGTTCATGTTCAATGACAAGTTTTTGCAGTACTGAGCATAGGTTTTGTAGACGTATACTGTATACCGTTTACATACCCCTGTTGCAAATTAAAAAAACAATTCGCGCAAACATTTTTAAAAAAACAGACCTTTCTTAAACCTAAACTTTTTTTATTACTTTTAGTACACGGATTAAATAAAAACTTGTTGTTAGAAAGTTATTTATTACACCCTATCAGTAATTGTATAATATATTGTTGGCCCTTTCTCCATTTTTTAGAAGCTGTCAAACTTTCTTATTCTGGTAGACAACTGGATTGATTTAAACGATTTTGTAAAATAATATACTACTCGTATAACAGAGAAAAAATGTGAACGTATGTATATATTATTCTTTATATTTTATGTTTAGTTATATTTATGCATTGTCAGTTTTCTTATTTTAAGAATTATGATATGTTTTGTTTATTTTTATTTCAGTAATGTACGGTATATGTCTCCAATTTTTAAAATGTTATTAAAGAAGATTTCCATTAAGTTTTTTATACTTATTCATTAAAAATTCCACCATTAACCATAAAAAATGTATTAGGTAATTAAATTTAGTAATTTAACCACCTAGCGTTATTGTTTTTATTAATAGGGAGAATTTTTGAAGCAGTAAAAACAACCTTTTTAATTTTAGATTACTTAAAGATTGCAATATTATAAAGGGGTTATAGGGTATAATTTATGTCACCATTGGTATTATGGTAGCATTTCTTAAGTAACCTAAGGTTTGTTTATACTGGTTCAAAAATCCTTCATATTAATGAAAAACAATAATGCTAGGTGTGGTTATATTACTAAATTTCATTTCCTGGATACGTATAAATTTGTATGTAAAAATAACATTTAATAAACGGTTCTGTTTCACGTATAAATTTATAAAGAAAAATAACATTTAATACACGTATAGATAAGACGGACGGTATTAGATCAGTTTAAACGTATAATATACCATTGTGTGTTGCTTGGGTATTTAGTCAACATGTTTAATCAAAGTCAATTATATATGACAGGTGTATTGATAATTTCGATTCTAAGTATCTCGAGAATCATTACTTGTAGCGATTTTTACCAAGAGACCTTTTTTACGTAAAAAATATCGTTAATGTATATTTTTTTACTTAGTAGCTTTATGCAGATACGGAAGAAAAGTTATTACTCTTCAAAGCAGTTAAAAAATATGTAGGTTCTCTACATATGAGAGAATGCCCTCTACAAGTAGCGTCATATTGACATCAAAATCAATTTTTTTATGTTAAAAAACTTCCGGGCACCAATTTTCATCCAAATATTGACGTTGCTTTATAAATTATTTGGAAAAAATCGAAATAAAAATGAAATTTCTACACCCTGTATGTCCGAAACTAGGCATTTTAAGACATACATTTATACGAACTTTTTTATTTATTTTTATCTGCAGAATATGCTGCCGAAGTTTCCGGAATACAGTTCGGAACACCTTGTATATTACAAAAAATAAAATATGCCCTCTACAACAGAACTGTCCGCCATATTTTATTTGTTAAAATCTGAAAGAGGAGACCCCCCTGATATAAAGTTCTCTCAAAATAGTAGGCCCCCCTGTATAATAGAAGTCTATACAGGGTGAGTCTTAAATAAGTGCAAATCTTTTCAGAACTGGTAGATCTCGATAAAACATTTTCGATTTTATTTCTTGTAAATGTAATCGACCATCTATGTTGCCATATTATCAAAAAACTATGTTTTTTAACCAAAAACTAAAAAAAATTCTAAATCTTTTTTCAAAAAATTCCAAATTTTCAAAAAAAAATCGCAAAAAACCTTATAATTGTGTTTCTAGGGTCGAAATATACTACCCCTAAAATATTTGCACTTATTTAAGAGTCACCCTGTATATGTTTAGGAAGGTATACTTGTTTTTAAAGTAACACATTTTTCTTGGAAATTATCGACGAATTTTAATTTTTCGTTATTATTTTTTCATGTATAGCGTGAGCAGAAACAATTATTGGAAACAGGAAGCAAAATATTCTACTTTTTCAAATATTTTTACATACAAAGTAAATTAATTTTTTAAAAATATCTGATTGCTACAAAAATCTCCTTTGAAGATTTGGTGAATTTTCATGTGATCGTCACAATGAAAATAGAAATTTTTAACCGCTCACATATTGCAAAACAATTTTTTTATGTCGAAATTATATTTTCCTTGTTTCACATCAAACCAATTATTCATATACAGGAAACGAAGTATTGTAGTTAATTTTTTAATTAGTATCGCCTGAATAAAATTATTTCTTATATGCTGTAATCTGTGGCATCCTACATGACACCAAAAAAGTAGAGTTATTAAACTTATTTATAGTGATTATTTATTATAAATAGCTATGCGTAATATATTTAATAACATTATTTTGAAAAAAATAAGTTCTATATACTACCCTCCAGTGGCAAATATATGATTTACGAATAATTATGCCTTTACTTTAATATTGATTACAATTTTTAGATATACAAAACAAAAAAATTCATAACTTTTTTAGCAGTTCTTAAGCTTCATTTCGAACCTCGAAATTACTAGAATAAATTATTGGTTATAATTATAACGTTATACTTAAGAGTTTATGATTTATGATCATTCACCATGTCTAAAAATACAATTAAAAGAATATCCTAGCCACAGTTTGCGGTAGTCGGTTGTATCCATAGAGAAAGCCTAAAAATTAGCTTATAAAATAATAAACTTTTCATTTATAACCACAATTTCTCTTTAGGGATGATAATAAGAAGGCAAAATGGCGTTACTCCCTAATTTTAAGTATAATTAGTGGCAAAAGTTAAAAGTTTGTAAAGCTTCATTCAGAACCTCGCAATTAGTGGAATAAATTACTGGTTTCAATTAGCGTAGATGTTTGTTCTTTTAATTTTAATGTAAGCATTCAGAAAGTTAAAATTAGTGGTAGACATTTTCAATTAGTAGAAAAAGTTATCAAACTTTTAACTTTTCCACTAATTATACTTCAAAATTTGCGAGAAATGTCATTTTGGCCTTTGATTATCTTCCGTCAAGAGAAATTGTGGTTAGAAATCAAAAATTGATTGTTTTATAAGCTAAATATTTTATAAGCTTTCTCTATGGATACGATTGACTAACGCAAGATGTTGCTAGGATATTCTATTAATTTTAATTGTTTTTTAAATATTGTTAATGATCGTTAAAAAATTATAAAGTGTAACTGAAAAATTTATTCGACTAATTGCGAGGTTCTGAATGAAGCTAACCTTTTTCTACTAATTGAAAATTATAACCACTAATTTTGACGTTCTGAATTCTTACATTGAAATTAGAGAAACCTAATAAGTAATAAACATGCGCTAATTAAAACCACTAATTTATTCCACTAATTTCAAGGTTTTGAATGAAGTTAAATCTATAACTGTATTTTATTGTTCCTAGACAATAGATTAATACAAACCTGTAAAATTATCGATATACTGATTAAACTGAGCATTAGTGAGTAGAATTCATGCTTTTCTCCAACTTGCAGGACGTATTTGAGTTGTGAGGCATTTGCAGTGAGTAAGGCGACATCCAGTAGGCCTTGCGCGATGGTTTTCTTTGTGGCATATTTGTTTACATCTAAGGTCTTCTGAAACAAATAATAATGATTCAGTAATTATCTTTATGGTATAATAATTGGTATAGAAGAAACGAGAGAAGAAACCTTGGACTATATGCATCACATTTTAATTACTTACTATATACCGGGTGGTGTGTGCTTCATCATTGGAATCGAAATAGGAAATCCCATGCAAATTTTGGACTCAAAAAATTAAAAGCTCAACTGTTGAACTTTACACTGAAGTCATAAATAGATTTTTTAAACGTCTGCGTATGCTAAATACAGGGTGGCGCATATCATATGACTCCGACAGTTTATTTTGAAAGGAAATTTTGATTTAATTTAGAGTATTTTTTGAAAATATATAGGGTTCTACAGGGTGTTTCTAAATACAAAAAGGTACGCATTAAAGTTTTATTTTTTTGAAGTGAAACTTCTTTACGCGCGATGGGACTAAAAATTGAAGGCCGTGACACACAAGACGCGAGAGTAAAAGTGGTAACGATCCTGGAGCGTCGTAACTCGGGCACTATGTGGGCTAGGGGGTTGAAACTAGGAACGTATGCTCTTCGAGCCCCATCTTTTCATGATATTTTAACGACGTGTCATGCACTACGAAACCCCATTATCAATGCATCAAATAAAAAAATCGTCCGATTTAAATAAAACTTAGTATGTCGATAGATTGGACCAAAGCCAACTTGACCAGGTAAGATACGTGTCACTGTGACAGTTAGTTTTGACGTAAGAAACGGCAAAAGTTGATGTCGTCCGTGGGACTAAGGATTTGATATTAAAGAAAAATGTGGGTCGATTTCGGCATAATTGGGAACGGGCTACAGGATGACGCCCTCGACATGCGATGCCTTTAAATGGACGAAATCATCAGGATTTTTCTTAATTATGGGTCGATTGGAACCAAATTCGGCACGTAGATAGAGGTATCCAAATGGACAGAAGTAAGTAAAAGTTTGATTTCATATATGCACACATAGTGCACGCACAGTTTTTTATTTTTATAATAGGATTCCAGGGAAAAATAAGGGTGTGTTTCATTAGAGAAATATATAACTAAAATGGAAGCAAAAGTATTTAATATTTTACAAAAATGAAGAACAAATTTGAAATTGCAATAAAAGCTACCTAAATTGGAATTTACCCTGTATATGGCCTAATATGTAGTTAAACAATAATTGTACTTTAAATCAAATTAAAACTTCACCCTAAAAGCTGTATAAGGTGAGACAAAATGAATATTAAATACAGGCTACATTGTTTCACAAAGTTATCTTCTTTATTAACTTTTTGTCATGAAGTTTTTGAAATCACTAACCTTTACAATTTCTATAGTCGCTATAGTAGCTTCAGCTATAACTCCAACTACGTTTCCATCAACAGTCACTTCAGATTCTTCACTTTTACCCGCCATTTTTACTAATATATTTTCTAACCAGACTCACACACACATACACACAACTAATTTACAATAGAAATGATAACAAATAAAATTAAAATATCGTATCAAAAGATCAGATACATCTTTAATTTAGATACCGATAAAAAATGCGTCTGTTTTTAAACTTGTTTACATGCATTTATAAAAATAATTGGTTGCAGTCATCAGTAGCTAGGTTAAGTGGATTAATCAATATTTTTATAGTAAAATAAAGTTGATCGTGGAATAGATTATCTGTGAGATTCTCTGAAACATGAGTTGATAAGAGCATCTTACAAATTAGGTTTAAAATTGTCAAACAGGTCAGTGTATCTCCTTTGTTTAATATAAATAATCTTTTTTTGAACGGATGTTAGACAATAAAACTGATTTTATTCCAGTTGCTTCTTTGCAGTTACAAAATTATAAGGCTTGTGTAGGAATATTGAAATACAATATTTTGTTTAGTAAATTTTAGTGAATACAACTACTGACTAGTTTTATTTGAGAAAAAATACAGTAATACTTCGTAATGTAATGTGCTAACATGTGTTTTATTATTTTATTCACATGTAACTTTAAATTAAGGAAACCACATTGACTAAGAAGTAAGAAGGTTCTTGAGTAGAGCTTATTATTATTTTATTTATAAAATATATACATTTTAGAATAATTATTATTTATATTCATTGCTTTTTAATAACTGCTATTTATAATTATTCGTTTTACCGACAAAAATATTTTTAAAAATATAATAATTGTTAAGTTTATTAAAGTTGTATATTTTCAATTAAAATTTGTAATATCTATTTCACAGCTTTAATACAAATATGCAATGAGATACCTACTAAATATTCAAAACAGATTCATAGATGAGATGCAATTATTTAAATAAATCCATTGTTTGGGTTTGTAAATATGTTTTGTTTATACCTACAGAGGCGGCAGATGTTCTTTTGACACTTAGTAATTGCACAAATATTTAGTAGTAATTATATCACTTATCTATAATTATTTATTTTATTGTTTGTATCTAGTTTTCTGCTTTTATTAAAAGCAGTAAAATCATTATATAAACAAACAAAAACTAGAATAAAAGTCGGCAAAAAGTTAACAACAGGATTTAATGGAACCAAAGGTTTGAAACAAGGGTGCTGTATTTCACCAACACTGTTCAAGATATATCTCGAACAAGTTCTCAAAGTTTGGAAGCAAAAATATAGAAATATGGGAGTACCCATAGGGGATAACATGCTCTACACACTTTGCTTCGCGGACGATCAGGTGATCATAGCACAAGAATACGATGACATAAATTATATGACACGTAAGCTTATAGAAGAATATCAGAAATGGGGACTCGAGATCAATACTAACAAAACAGAATATATGTGTAACGGAGGAGAACAACAAGATCAAATACTAGAAGAAGGGAAGAGAATTAAGTGCTGCACAAAATACAAATATTTGGGTATGCAAATCACAAATGATGGTCTGTTGGATACAGCAATTAAAGAACGAAACCAACTTGGAAAGAATGCTATCACGGTATTGAATGGGATACTGTAGGACAGAAGCATAAACAACAAGAACAAAACTCTAATATATAATACCATCATCAAGAGTATAACCACATACAGCTGTGAATAAGTGTGGCCAATTAAAGAAACAACAAAACGAATGCTGGAAGCTACAGAGATGGATTTTTGGAGAAGATCAGCAGGCAAATCAAGACTCGAGCGAATAACTAATGAACGCATAAGAGAGATTATGGAAGTTAAACGTACGATAGTGGACGACTTAAAGAACAGTCAACTCATATGGGACGGGCATGTCCAAAGAATGGCAGAAATAAGAATCCCAAAGCAAATTATAACTGAAAACCTGCAGGGAGAAGAAAACCGGGTAGACCGAGAAGAAGTTGGCAGGAAGGGATTGACACGTTTATGGAGGAAATATCTCTCGGAGACGGTGCATGGAGAGATGGCATCGGAAGACGTAGAACGTTTTAAACCGATTAATATACAGGGTGGTCCGAATTGTATTCCGGAAACTTCGGCAGCATATTCTGCAGATAAAAATAAGTGAAAAAGTTCGTATAAATGTATGTCCTAAAATGCTTAGTTTCGGAGATACAGGGTGTAGAAATTTCATTTTTATTTCGAGATTTTTTCCAAATAATTTAAGAAGTAACGTGAATATTTGGATGAAAATTGGTGTCTGGGAGTTTTTGGATATGAGAAATTTGATTTTCATGTCAATATGACTCCTACTTGTAGAGGGCGCCACCTACATATGCTTTAACTGGTTTGAAGAGTAATAACTTTTCATCCATACCTGTATAAAACTACCGAGTAAAAATATATACATACATTTACAACTTTTTTACATAAAACAGATCTCTTGGTAAAAATCGCTACGAGTAATGGTTCTCGAGATATTTGAATTGAAATTATCCATACCTGTCATCATTGACAAATTAAACATGTTGACCAACTAGTTATTAGACTGAAATCTTAAATTTGAAATCTTTTTGTGCCAAAAGTTCAACAGAAACTGTTTAATCATCATTTTTTCGCAGAAAAAATTTATGATTAATTTAAAAAAATTAAAATTTATTATTTCAGTCAAATAACTCTATTCAACGATATTGCTTATTACGAAGGGTGTCTCACTTGGGCAGAAAATTTTAAATGTACTGCCAAAAATATCACTTACCGCCAAGCGACTGCCAATGCCTGCGAAAAGACTCATGACCGAAATGTTTAATTATTATAGGCGACTGCCATAAGACTGCCAATGACTGCCAATGAATGCCAGCGACTGCCAAGAAAATGTACATGTAATTCCAGTAGTGAGACACCCCTCGGCTTATTATTTGTCAATAATGACATGTATTGACTATTTCCATTTTAAATATCTTGAGAACGGTTGCTTGTAGCGATTTTTACTAAGAGACATTTTTTACGTAAAAAATCATGGAAATGTATATTTTTTTAGTCAGTAGTTTTATACAGGTACCGTCGAAAAGTTATTACTCTTCAAAATTGTCAAAACGCAGGTAGGTGGCGCCCCTACAAATAGGAGTCATTTTGACATCAAAATCTAATTTCTCGTGTCACAAAACTCTCTGACACCCATTTTCATCCAGATATTGACTTTACTTCAGAAATTATTTAGGAAAAATCGAAATAAAATGAACTTCTACACCTGTATCTCGAAACTAAGTATTTTAGGACATACATTTATACGAACTTTTTACATTATTTTTATCTGCAGAGAATATGCTGCCGAAGTTTCAGGTACAGTTCGGACCACCCTGTATACAGGTGTGAGTTTCCTACGATGTTCTCTATGGGCATCTCGGAAACTACTGGAGACAGAGAGTCGTTTAAATGGGGAAAAGAATTGCAGTTTTGTGGGGTCATAAATATGCGCCTTTCAGATTTTGAAAAAGTTAATGGCTTACTAGATATTTCGAAAAAAACAAATTTTGGCTATTTTAAAAATTGTCCCTAATTCCATTACAATGTTTTAGACAAAAGTGTTCAGATAAAAGTTCAGAAATTCACATTCCCTAATGAGTTTGTGTTCCCCGATTTTTTATAAAACCTGTCATTTTGAAATACGACACAAACATATTTTTTTAAATGGAAACTATATTTTGCTATGACTTCATAAAAGCGCCATTTTTAAGCTTTTCAGCTTTTTAAACTCTATAATATGTTTCTTTCAAAAAATACTGAGTTATAGCCAATTCTTATCTTTCTTGACTAATTTCACTTAGTTAGCCATGGAAACAAGTTCAATCGTCGTTGCTCTCAGAAATGTGAAATTGTGTCACATCAATCTTTGTAAATTAAAATAAACAAAATTGTAAATAAAATTTTTTCAAATGAAGAAAAGCGTGTAGGATTGTTGGTTCAACTTTTCTTGGCCATACAGGATACGTTGACCGGTGAAAGTTACTTACGTTTTTAGAGAACGGTTTTCAATGGTGTTCAAATTTTGTTGTGATTTATAACTTATAAAGAGACAAAATATGTTATTTTGAAAATCTTTTTAAAACTGAATTTCTAGCTATTGTCACAGAACGACCGGTCGCCTTAATTAAACTTCTCCTGTTCCGCCTCTTCGAGTGCCTCTCTTAATTCATAAGTTTTTTTGTAAACCTTGTTAACCATATACCGCATAAAAAATCTAAAATGGATAGGTCAGGTGACCGGGGAGAACCATGCAATTGGTCCACCTCCCTGAGTATACATAATTATGATATAAATAATTTTTTAAATAACATTTCTTTCATTGTGGGGGGGGGGTTAGTGCGTCATAATGAAAGTCATGTTGGAACCACTGTATTAATGCGCGAGTATCTAAATTTAACTTTTCTAACATGTCTTGAAAACCGTTTCTAAAAACGTTTTATTTGACGGTCAACATATCTGCGAAACTGGATGGCCAAGATTAAAGTTGAATCAATAATTCTCACGCTGTTCTTCATTTAAAAAACTTTCAGTTTACAATTTTTAGTTTATGTTAATTTACAAATCTGGTGGATGTGACAGTTTCACATACAAGAGCAACGACAATTGAACTTGTTTCCATGGCTAACTAAAGTGAAATTAGTTTTTGCATATGTTTGATAAGAATTGGTTATAACTCAGTAATTTTGTGAAAGAAACATATTACAAGCTTATATCGTTGAAAAGCTTAAAAAACGGCGCTTTTTATGAAGTCATGGCCAACTATGGTTTCTATTTAAAAAAACATATGTTTGTGTCATATGTCAAAATGACAGGCTTTAGAAAAATCGGAGGACACAATCTCATTAGGGATGTGATTATCTACAACTTTTATCTGAAAACTTTTTTGTCTAAAATAGATTATAATGGAATTAGAGACAATTTTTAACATAGCCAAAATTTGTTTTTCAGAAATATCTAGTAAGCCATGAACTTTTTCGAAAATCTGAGAAAAGCGCATATTTATGACCCCACAAAACTGCAATTCTTTCCCCATTTAACTGACTCTCTATCTCCAGTAGTTTCGAGATACCCATAAGAGAACATCATGAGGGAAACTCTTCCAATTAGATCAAAATAAAAAAACACTAGTAATGCTTCCATAAAATTTCATTAGTCTATCTCTTTTCGTTTTCAAAATAAAAAATAAGAACATTATTTTTCCGCCATCTTTGTACCGCGATATCTCCCTAATGGTTGACTTTTGACCCAACGTTTATGAAGCAAACTACCCTTTATTTTGAACAAGGAATCACCCCCTGAAGTTTTTCGCATTTGTTTTGAAATACCCTGTATATCTAGTTTTCTACAATTCTAATTAGATGATGTATTTTTTTTATAAACATACAGGGTTCGGCAATAGTGCGTCGGACATTTGTAGCCCCTAGAATAAAAAAAATTGAGAATTTTTGTTTAAGTGCAAACCTAAAGTATGTATACGAGGATGTATTTCAGGAAAGTATTTTAACTTCTATAAGGTGCATCAAAAGAGTGTGAGTGGATTGGGATGATTTTTTTAATGGAACACCCTGTATATTACTTCATTTTTGGCTTCCTTATGTATTTTCCTAAAACATTATTTTTCGATCAGAAGCATGGTATTCTGAATATTTTGTGTTTTGACTCTTCTCAACACATCCTTTGGTTAATTTTTAAGAGCAAAATTAACTTGCCACAAACATTTTCCAATTTTTCATTTATTATCATTACTTTTTGATTTTATTCTTCATAATGACGAGGTGGCTTTGATGATTATTGTTGTGTACGATTGAATATGGTTCTTAGTGTCCAAGATTGTGCAAAAGTCATTGATCTTGTTGAAGATGGCCGAAATTGTGAATATTCACTTTGTGCTTGAACACAATATATTTACAGCCTCATTAACAGTATGAACGGCTGTATACAGACAGTTATAGCAGCCGGGGGCGACAATGCAATGTATTAGAGTTTTTTTTTTCAAGTTTTTTGTTTGATTGTACACTTATTAGTTATTACAGTTATTATTTTTTAATATTCTAAGTTCTGTTAGTGTTACTAATTATTTATTAACACCAAGCCTGTATCGTTACTTTTGAACGTTTTTTAAATTGTAATATAGAGTTCTGATCAGTGTCGATATGACATTACCATAATAATCACCAAAGTCACCTCGTAATATTAAAAAATAACATCAAAAAGTAATGATAGTTGAAAAAACTTACCAATTGTTGATGGAAAATTCATTTCGCTCTTAAAAATTAACCAAACGGCATGTGTTGACATGAACCAAAAAAAGAAAATGCTCAGGGGGCATGGTTCTGATCGAAAAATAATGTTTTAGGAAAAGTTACTAACGCAATTATTACACAGAGTGTTTTAAAGTTAGGGTAAAAAACAACCCAAGACTAATACTAAAATTTATAAAAAAAACTGAGTTTATGAATTAAAGTTGATAGATTTATATACAGTTTGCTAAAAAAGATCATGAAAATTGGATTAAAAGTAAAAAAAAATATAACGCTTTAAATTTGACGAAGAAATTCTCCGTTGCGTTTTTTGCATCTAAATTTCAATGAATATTTACTTAAAATAGATAGATATATAAGTAAAAGTAATACTTACATCAGTTCCTCTATTTATAGACGGTGAAACCGACATTGTCTTGACACAGAAATCAACTAAAATCCACCTAATTAACAATTGCACCGCTGCAAACTCTGCTGTAATAAACTAATTCGATAGAAGGGGATTTTTCAAAGGCTACTCGTTTCTATACGTCTAATAGGTGTACTCTAGCTGTAATAGATTGTTAAAAAAGCACCAAGTAGTCGTCTCGTATCGATGTAGCAATTCATGGAACGGTAGCAGGACCGATCAATTTCTTTCCACCAATGGCGTTTCGGCGCTATTGTGTTGCGGAACACAAGAATAGAGAATGACAACGAGCGCCTGATTAAGCTGGCTCATTACCATATCACTCAGTGTTTGTATTTATTTAGTTGTCTGTTGTTCATGACAAAGAAAACTATAATTGGGATAGTGTTAACGGAAGTAAATATTTATTTATACAGGGTGACTATTAAATAAGTGCCAGTATATTTCGAAGTCACACAAAAAAACCCATGAGAGATATTTTATCAAAAAAAATTGCGGGAATTTATATTTTTGGATGAAATTTTTGGAAAAAATTTAAAAAGGAAACATTTTAATGCCTCCGTGTTTGTTTCCTCAATATTAAGAGGACATCATTATTTTATCTAATAGTCACGCAGCGTTAAAAGCGATCAACTCAGTATCAATCAATTCGAAGTTGGTCAAAAAACGCCTAGAGGTACTGAACAAATTAGGCAAATAAAACAAAATCCTACTGTAGATGCCAGCTCACCAAGGGATGGAAGATAATGACAAAGCAAATGATCCAATATAATAATAATTCGCTGTATTAAGATTTTCATTAAAAAATTTATTTATTTTTAATTTGTGACAAAATGGTGTTAGATAGGAGAAAGTTGCAAGAGACATTTTTTCTTGTAAATAAACCTTGGAATAAGAAGACTAAGGAAGGAGCATAATGCTATCCATGTATTCATGCATGGTGGGCGGAAAAGCCACCATAAAAGCTCTCTAGGGTGGGGATCCTTGACAGTTCTGTTTGACGATTCATTTGACACATTTGAATTTGATTTGAAATTTTGTGGATTTGTCAGTCTTTACGGAGCTTATTTTATGTTATTTTTTATTTATTCTACTATTGATAGTTGTATAAAGGTAGTAAATCTAGATGGAAATTGTGGCAGAACTTAAATTAACAGTGACACTATCGCGATTTATCGAAAAAGACTCTAAAATAGTTGGTTGTGTAGCGTGCGGTAGATCTCGGCAAAAATTGAGTGAAATAATGGAACAACTTTTCGCTAGTAAGTGACTATATAATATACATACGTGTAGTAAGCCGATCATTTATGAAATTCACTTAAATTAACTAAATTATATATTTTTCTTGCATTTTAGCTTTTATTTATTACTTGTCAAAGATTAGATGTCAAAGAATTTAGATACGTTAATTTGACTTACCTGCTTCAGTAGCGTATCGGATGTTTGTGTTAATAAATACTTATTATAACTTATCTATTTTAAAAAAATAAACCGAGTAAATAAAAAAACTCCGAAATTTTTATTTTTGGCAGTGGCGTACTATTTTTTTTGAAAAAAATTACCCGATGCGTATCACATCTACGCCACTGGTTGAAACTAAAACCTCTTCTTTTTACATTTAAAGTGTCTCTGTTAGGTAGACTCCTATAATGAAATTTTATAACGATACTTTCAACTGTTAAAAAATTATTAAAGAATATCTTAAATTTTTCTAAAACTTTAACACCCTGTATCTTGCAAGGTGTTATTGTAAGAGGCATTTCCGACCCATAGTGTGCTACATCAAAATTATAATTTCGACGTCCCCTATCATTCCCCGAAAGCATGACCGACTTACAGGAATCACCCTGTATATTAAAAATAAATAAAGAATACTTTGCGCATTTTTGTAAATATTAATGCTGATATAATTTATATTTTTGTAAATATGAATACTACAGTATTAAGTCACAACAAAAGAAATCTAAAAATATATAATAATAGTTCATGTTCTCAGTACAATTTGTTGATTATGTTTTTTTTTAGTTCTAGGTATGTGTTTTGAAAATACCAAATAAAATGCCTTTCATGCTGCAATCAGGACATAATTAAAAAATATAGTATACGATAAAATAAAATTATTTATATATTTTAATTTTATAATAGAATAATTATTTATATACAAATTGGCATTGAAACGTCAGTACCTTACAATACATAATATCCGATTTTTTTTTCTAATAATTTTCCGTTTAATCATTAAAGATATATTGAAACTGTTCGATACAGATATTTAATAGCTAAGAAAATAGGTTACGATAGAAAGGTTAAAATGAATAGAAATGAGCTTATATTTATATTTATTTATAGTTTATTAATAAATCTACTCTCGTTTGGCTATTTTTTAAAACTCCCTAATTACCTTGAAAGATATTCTAAAATATATGTTACTGTTAAGTAATATGGGAAATTAAAACAATTTTCGGAGTTTGCTGGTGGGTGTTTTATGATATGCAACCTAAGTTATTCTAATTTATTACTTTGTTGTCATTTTTTTATACATCTGAATAGTATATCGAAAGTACAAATTGGACACTTTCAAAGGGAAACTCTCTTTTCTATAGGATATTGAATTAAATCATTGACTAACCATTGAATTCTACGTAAAAGGTGCTTTGAAAACGTTTTCATAAAAATACAACATTTTCCATAGCAAAAAAGTAATAGCGATTTGTTGAAAAAGTACATTTTTGAAAAACACTCCATTAACTCCGAAATAGTAAGAGATATCAATATGCGGTTTTTACCATCATGTTTTTGATAAAAATTGAGCTCCAGGCACCGTTATTAATCATTTTATCTCCTATAGAAAGGGGTGTTTTCTTTTAAAAATGTGCTATTTGGTCCACCGTGTACAGGGTGGGTCAAATTCGACACTTTTAAATGGAAACACCCATTTCTATAGGAGATAGACGAAAACTAATATCGGTGTCTGGAGCTCAATTTTCATCAAAACCATGATGATGAAAACCGCACATCAATGTCTGTTACCGTTTCGGAGTTACGGGGTGTTTTTCAAAAATATGCATTTTTAACAAATCGCTGTACCTTTTTTGCTATGGAAAATTTTGTATTTCTATGAAAATATTTCCAAAGCACCTTTCTACGTAGAATTTAATGGTTTAAGTATAATTTTTTAAAATTAATAATTTAAGAGTTATCAACAAAAAAATTGATTGACACCCTCTATATTTTTAATTAACTGAAAAGAATTTTAAATTACTTTCCAAAAATATAGCACACTTGATATTTTGTTATAATTCCCTTCGAAATACAGAATTTTTAAAAGTTCGCCACTTTTAACTAGTAGGCTTTGAACCCCTTATTGATGATATGCCCTTAATGGAACTCGAAAACATATTTTTCCAGCAAGACGACGCACCGCCTCTGAATGCTCAAGTTATCAGCAAATTTTTGCAGCCAATTTCAAGAATAATTGAATAGCTAACCAAGATCCCAGCCGTTGGCCGTCGAGGCCGCCTGACTTAGTGCCCATGGATCTAATCCTATGGATATATTTAGGGAAGAATAAAGGTTCCTTATTCTTCCGTATAATCTAGATAAGAATTAGGAATACTTAGCAGTTATGAGAGGGTATCTTTCACCTCCACTGAGTTAATGATTCCGCGAGAAATGTTCAAAAACTGCCCCGTCTGTCCATAACAGAAGACGGTCGATATGTCGAAGACCTGTAGCAAAATCTCATGTCTTAGTTTGCTATTTATTTTTATTGTTATTAGATATAGTTTAAATGTGTTGATGTTGGTTAAATATATTTTAAATTGTTATAAAATTCTGCATCTCTCACAGCAAATATTATTTTCGTTTTAATTGATGCTCACAGATTTTTTTGCATTACAGCTGTGATTACAGCCGGTGCCGTTCAAAGCCTACTTTATAAAGCGGGCGAATTTTTATATACTCTATATCTCGAAGAGGAATCGAGCAAAATATCAAGTGTGTTATATTTTTGGAAAGGTAATTTTAAATTAGTTTCAATAAATTAAAAATATATAGGCTGTCCCATATAAAAAATCAAATGTTCTGTTGATAATTCTTAAATTATTAATTTAAAAAAATATATACTTAAACCATTAAATTCTATGTAAAAAGGTGCTTTGGAAATGTTTTCATAAAAATACAAAATTTTTCATAGCAAAAAAGTTACAGCGATCTGTTAAAAATGCATATTTTGAAAAACACCCCGTAACTCCGAAACGGTAACAGATATCGATATGCGGTTTTCACCATCATGTTTTTGACAAAAATTGAGCTCCAGACACCGATATTAGTTTTTGTCTATCTCCTATAGAAAAGGGTGTTTCCATTTAAAAGCGTCGAATTTGACCCACCCTGTACATTATGTCCCCGGATTATCTTTACTAGAGGAAAAACTTTTTTATTATTGATATTTTGAGAAAATTGCTTTCTTCATAAAAATGTTTGCTTGTTCTAAAATGGTTAATCTCGTTTATGCTTTTTTAAATTACCATAACGTTTTAGAGAAAATTTAAAATAACTTGAAAATATTGTTGAATTTTTCCTAAAAATCAAAAGGCTTTTTCTATAGTAATATCATTTCGATTTCATTGTTTGATAGATTGTTATTATTTTTTTTTGATGTTGTTGTTGTTGAAGTGTCAAATTTTCTGATAGATAACTATCATCAGCCTTTCCATAGCATTGAACTAAATAAATTTTGTGGTCCTTTAACATTTTAAAACACCAAAATATGTGACTTTAATTAAAACTCAATCAATAACAATCTACCAAAAAATGAAAACTAAATAATTATATTACCATAGAAACGCATTTTGATTTTTTGGACTTTTTTTAGGAAAATTCAACAAAATTTTCATGTTTTTATAATTTTCTCTAAAACAGTATGGACATTTGGACAAGATTAACCATTCTAGACAAAGCAAGATTTTTATGAAGAATGCATTTTTCTCAAAATACCAATATTAAAAAAATTTTTTCTCATGTAAAGAAAATCCGGGATATACCGTATTAGCCTAAGAGCTGACGACATATTTAGAGAACATATTTTAGGCAAGCTAGAATAACTAAAAATGTATAGTTTATTAACTGGTGAACCCAGAATCCTAAGTCTGGCTGGGGGGTTGGGGGTATTTCGCTACTGCGCAACCCATAACATTTGCAAACAAATAAATCCAAAAAACATTCTTTAGGCAACTTGAAATTTGTTTATTCTTAAATTTTTGCATCTATTTAACCTAGAAATAAGTATGCCAGACTTTCTTTTCGGGTTTAAAGTGTAACCAGACCATTCCAAATATGTTTAATTATTATTCCTGGAAAACATACTTTAGGCATTCTAAAATTTTTACAGCGTGTTTATTAGATGATATTAAAAAATGTGTGTTAATTTCCAGACGAATTCAATGGCATTTAATACTTGCCAGACGCGAATAAAGATTTTAAATGAGCGCGAAAGAAAGTCTTATGAGTATCTATAAGCGCGAGAAAGATAGTTTATTGAGACCCGGTCGGCAGCTGATGCGGCTGACGTAACAGCATTTTGGAGTCGTAAAAACTTAAAAAAAACTAAATAATATTGACTAAAATATTTTTATTAAAAAATAGAAACATTTTTTAATCAAAATGTATGATTGAAATCCTTTCAATAAGAGGACTTTTTAACTTTTTACTTAAGTATTTTTTATCTGAAAGAATAAAAAGACGAATAATTATTTAAAAATTAGCAAAATATAAAATATATTTTTTTCAAACGTCACAAAAGTATAATTATTATTATACTTTTGTGACATATTATATTATTATTAATTTTTGCGACCTGATCGACAATATAAAAAAGTCATTTTAACGCCTAAACATAAAAGTAAAGCACTTTTACTTACTTTTGAATCTATTTAGAAAGATTAACAATGGTAGGTACTTTAATAAAATCCAGAATACTTATTTTTTTAGCACTGTACATGGTACCCTTTTGTCGGGACTACGTTTTCTGGTAAAACCACTTCTTTAAATTTTAAACAATGTTGTTGGCACACTTTTAAAAATTCTTTGCATTTTTGTAGTCTGCCTTCATCAAAAACAATAACTTTGTCACTAGTAACTTTTTTACAAACTACACAACTTAAATGTTTTTTATCCATTGTGATTTATTAATTAGTAGCGAAATTAGTAGTTACTAAAATATTTATTTGCAGTATTTATTCTAAACTATTTACACTATGCACGTCAATATTTAATTTATAAATACATATTTGTACATGGTAACTTAATTTCAACAAAATAATCTCTGAATTGAAAGCCTGCAAATAATTGAAATAAAATCGAAAAAAAATTGTTTTTATGAAAATTTGTAGTACATACTCCAAAATACTGTTACGTCAGCCGCGTCGGCTGCCGACGGGTCTCAATAAACTATCTTTCTCGCGCTTATAGATACTCATAAGACTTTTTTATCGCGCTCATTTAAAATCTTTATTCGCGTCTGGCAAGTATTTAATCCCATTGAATTCGTCCGGCAATTAACACATATTTTTTAATATCATCTAATAAACACGGTGTAAAAATTTTAGAATGCCTAAAGTATGTTTTCCAGGTATATTAATTAAACATATTTGGAATGGTCTGGTTACACTTTAAACCCGAAAAAAAGGTCTGGCACACTTATTTCTAGGTTAAATAGATGCTAAAATTTAAGAATAAACAATTGCAAATGTTATGGGTTGCGCAGTAGCAAAATACCCCCAACCCCCCAGCCAGACTTAGGATTCTGGGTTCACAAGATATTAAACTTTATTTTTTTTGTTATTCTAACTTGCCTAAAATATGTTCTCTAAATATGTTGCCAGCTCTCCGGCTATATATTGCAGATCTAGTAAAACACAATTTTCCGACGTACTTCCAAGACTGACCTGCTATATCACCGTTTTTTTTTGCTTTCAATGGAGAGTGGTGGTAGTATAAGTCTTCCTAAACTGATAAAACCAATTTCTTGACTATATAGATCAAAACCAATACAGAGATCATTGATTTCTTTGACATGTTTAATGGCATAAAGCGACTGTCAGGCTCATGACATCTATGTCGGTTTTGCTCTATCTAGTCAGAGAATAGAGTTTCTATGGACCAATTTCGATCACCCTGTATAAAAAAAATACAACTGAGAAATTTTTAGAATCATGGAATCTCATCCAAGTAGATTTCTACATTTTTAGGTAGAAATATATTATTTTTCAGAGGATTTTAAACGCACAAACGCATACAGTTCCGAGATTGAATTCCTTTAAAGAAAAAATCATGCCTTTTGTCCATTCTTCACGCTTTCAACCTTAACTAATACCAAAGACCAAAGACTCGAGCTGCCGGTCTAGTGTATAGAATCGACCCGACTTACGTGAAAGGTACATACACCTCCCAAATCTCGAACAAGAGCGTTTCTTTAGATTACACGCCACCCTCCGCATAGCAGTATCGTGCAGTACCGACCTTAGCGGAAAACATATCGTTTAAAATGAATATGTTTAAGAAAATTGTGTCGTGCTTTTGTTTGTTTTTAATCGTAATTCAATTGGCTTACTGTCAAAAAGGCCTAAGCAGCAGCGTTTACGTGGAAAAGCAATTATTGTGCGCTTTGGATAAAGGACCTTGCGATGGATTGGGTCGTCAGATACGGAGTAAGCTTTAATTTATCTATTTTGTGTGGTTTTAAAAATGCATCTGATGTTGAAGAAAATTGCAAAATATCCTTTGATACGAATCTTGCTTTTGTTGATTGTGAAAAACCATTAAGTTATTAAGTTAATTAGTAGAGTTTATGGCTGTATATTATTTTGACCTGTTTTTATTAGAAGGAATTGCGGAAATTAAGTCAAAAGTGCCGCAGTGTCAAAGATTGTAAGATTAGCCTGATACAGGGTGGTCCGAACTCTATTCCGGAAACTTCGGCAGCATATTATGCAGATAAAAATAAGTAATTCGCAGATACAGGGTGTAGAAGTTTCATTTTTATTTCAACTTTTTCCAAATAATTTCTGAAGTAAGGTCAATATTTGGATGAAAATGGGTGTCTGGGAGTTTTTTGGCATGAGAAACTTGATTTTGATGTCAATATGACTCCTATTTGTAAGGGGCGCCACCTACATATTATGCTTTAACTGTTTTGAAGAGTAATAACTTTTCGTCCATACCTGTATAGAACAAGTGAGTGAAAAAATATACATTTTTTTTACAAGTAAGAGTAGTTCTCATGTCAAAAAACTCCTAGACACCAATTTTCATCCAAATATTTACGTTACATCATAAATTATTTGAAAAAAATCGAAATAAATATGAAACTTCTACACCCTGTAGCTCCGAAACTAAGCATTTTAGGACATACATTTATACGAACTTTTTTGCTGATTTTTATCTGCAGAATATGCTGCCGAAGTTTCCAGAATAATACAGTTTCCGAAGAATACAGTTCGGACCACCCTGTATATGAAGTATTAATAGATATTATTATGAGATAATACTATACAGGGTGTCCCTGAAATAAGTGCAAGTATTTTAACTGGTAGTATATTTCGGCCTCAGAAACACGCCTATGAGTTTTTTTTGCGAAAAAAAAAATAAAATTTGAAATTTTTTGAAAAAAATTTCGGTATTTTTTTTTAGTTTTAAGTTAAAAAACATAATTTCTTGATAATATGGCAACATGGGTAGTAGATTAAATTTACATGAAAGAAAATCCAGAAAAGATCAATATTTAAGCAAAAAAGCATTTTTTGTTTAAATTTTTAAAGTAAAATAACTTGGTTATTTTGGACTTATTTGAAAAATGGTAAAGAGAAAAAGTGTTTCTTTTGACCAGATCTATCACCCCTTAAAATACTTGCACTTATTTCTGGGACACCCTGTATAAAATAACAGTAAAAATATATTTTTGTCTAAATAATCTTACTAGGCACTTTACTACTGACGAAAAAACTATAATAGAAATTATAGTTTTTTCGTTTTACAGAAAATTAATTTTTAAATATATTAAAGGGTAAAATGTACAGACGAAAAGTTATTATTCTTGAAAACAGTTAAAAACATATAAGTAGCGCCCCCTACAAGAAGGAGTGATATTGATATCAAAATCCAAATTTATCATGTCAACAAACACCCAGACACCGATTTTTATGCAAATATCTGCTATAACCCAAAAATGATTTAGAAAAAACCGAAATAAAAATGAAACTTCTACACCCTGTATCTCCGAAACGAAGCCATTTCGGGACATAAATTTATACGAACTTTGTTACTTATTTTTAGCTCCAGATGCCGAAGTTTCTCGAGTACAATTCGGACCACCCTGTATACGACACAATTTATTTGATTTAATAAAAACAGTAAACATAAGTTTAAAAACGAAAATTTTTAATTAATTCTTTTTCAACATTTTGAACACTGAGACAGAAATATAAAACTATTTTTCTTTTAAATCCTACCATATGATCGAAAAGAAAACAGCGTCAGCGATGGCATTTTATATGTAAAATTATATGGGGAATGTCATCGATGTTCATTTCTAGCGATGCGAACTATCGAATGAATTAGACTATCAAATGGTTTTATTCGAATAAAATCATTCATTCATTTGTATACTAAAGCATATGTGACAACCTCGCCGTGCGACCAAATGGTTATCGTTGCGCCACGACTATCGAATGCTTTTGATAAATGAAAAATGAAATTTAGTATTCGTTTGATTTTTGTATGCGTCAGTGCATTATTAGTTCTTCCAAATTTTTATAACTTCGCCGTATAAATACTGTGCTATTTTTGCGTTTATTAAAATAGTTAAAATACTAAAATAGTAGTTATTTTTTAATTTTATTTATTGACGATTGTGTGCATGTGCAGGTGGTCAAAATTTTTCCGAAAATTTGTATGGTTTTCCGTAGTCCGATCTTTCAATTATTTAATTTTATATGGTATATGATTTATTTTTTAATGGGAAATTTTGAGAAGAAGCAATTTTTAAGAGAGATGATATGAACTTTGAATTAATTTTAAAAATACATATTTGTATTTTAGATGTTTTAATAATATGAATTAGTTGAACTTAATAATCATATTTAAGTAATGTGGTTAAGTAAATGGTTATCGAACTCAAACTATGGGGTGAGAAAATTAAAATGAAAGTTTTACACGTGTCAATTTAAAAAAAAATTAACGATGTTTGTATTTTGTTTATGCTAATTTTCTTACATGTAGTTTTTTGCGAAGAAATATTTCATTTATTTTTTAAAGTAAATGCCAGTAAAAGTAAATATAATTTTTAAATAGTAATATAAAGCACCTAATATAAATAATTTTGATTTCTAATTTTTTATTTATATTTTCGTTCCATTACACTGCATGCTTAGAAAATTAATAAATGTTTATATTTCATGATTTTAAAATTTGTTGTTAATATAACAAATTAGTTCTGTAATTATTATTATTTAATAAACCAACGTTGCCAAAAAATTTAGAGACTATATTATTTTTAAATAGGATCTAATATAAATAATTTTGACATCTAATTTGTTGTTTATATTTTGCTACTAGTAAAAAAAATATTTATATTAAATCATTTTAAATTTTGTTGTTAATAGGTATAACAAATTATTGCTGTTATTATTATTTATTAAACCAGTCTTTGCTTAAAAACATTAAAAATCATTTTCTTACATCCAAAATAACAAGTATTATTGCAGTGTAACAACAGAATATTAATAAAAAAAATGCAGAATATATAGACATCATAGATAGACATACTATCCCTAACTAACTAAAGCCAAACAATAATATTCTTTGCTAATATCAACTAATACCAAAATATGGCAACAGCGCCCTTCATAATGTATTTTCTGTGTAAATACTAGCACCTCAATAAATAATGTGTCCTTATCTATATCTGACTCCGCAAAAAATCAAAGATGCCGGCTTCTTTCATAGCATTGCCACCGACCGCTGTCGGGTTTCTAGGAAAGAAACCTACGTCGCCGGGCGACAACTAAAATTCAGTTAATATTTTATTATAATCGATCCTGACGAATAAATGAATTTCATAAATGAATGAATTTTATAAATGAATGGTTTTTGCTGCCGAATTACTAGAATACAATATTTCAAGGCAGATGACGGATCTATTCGATAATTTTTATTCGAATAGTTTTCAACGAATGTTTTCTTACTATCGAATTATTCGAATGAATTGCAACTATCGAATGTTTCGATAGTATTCATTCGATAGTTCCCACTACTATTCATTTCTATGCCAACTGGACGCCGTTTTTTCTATAATACTGTACTTTTAGATGCTACGAATAATCCAGATTTTTTTCACGAAATGAACAATGAAATGAATGTTATAAAAATATAAATAATATTTACGATAATGCCTATGATTGTCATGTTTAGATAATTCAGTTATATCCTTGTCCAAGGGTTATGTAGAATTTCGAACTTTCTGTGTAAACAATGTTAAGATTTGTTTATTATTTAGATTCAATATTTAGTGTATAATACTAATCTAATATTCTTTGATGTATCCCATATGTTTACGCTGAAGAACTAGTCAATCCAACTTTATCACACAAATTGTAAATTTTGTATATAGGATGTACAGGGGCTATACAGGGTGTACCAGGCTGAGCGTGCATTAGAAGTTTCTAGAGAACCACAGTATCTATATCGGAGATTTTTTACACATCATTGTTTCATAAAGAGAAAAATATTTTTAAGTATTGCGGCACTTCCGGAAATACCGGAAGTTGACAGCTTTCTTATTTTAAATAAGTAACCCCGTTTTTTATTATACAGGGTTGTTCACCACATACGACACGGAGTATTGTAGCTAAACGATTAGATTTTTACAAATTGTAAGTTTTGGGATCGTTGAAGGACTATTAGAGCTACAATTTAAAAATATTTTTACAAGATACAGAGTGTCCCAAATAAATAAAAAATATCAAAGCTGTATTTTTTTAAATGGAACACCCTGTATATTATTACATTTTTAGTTCCTACGATTAAAGTAAAGGTAAATTTGATTAAGGTTTATTACACTTAAACCTTACCGTTTTTGAAATATTTTCAATTTTGTGAAATTGCAGTAAAAAATTTAAGGCTTCATTTCTCCAAGGGTACCAAAGTTTTTAAAACTAAATATTTACTGAAGTCTATTTATTGATCAGTTATTGTGTTGCAATAATACAAATTATACTACCTCATACAGAGTGTCTAAAAATTTATTTTAAATTATTTCTAGCTTTAAACAACAATAACTTGTTTAATTTAAATGGAACGCCCTGTATATTTTAGGAGAATCAGATGCACAATTTAATTGTCTATCAAATTGTATTATACCACTTTTTACCTATCCCTTCAAGTTTTCGTAGAAAATGCATTTTCTTATAATTTAGACCTCATTTATCAATATACCCATGGAATATTGACTTTTTAGATTGTTTTTAAAGCAACAAATGTACAAAATGTACAGGCTAGTAATATTATCGTTTTTAATAAAATGATAATATTACTAGCCCATTTGTATGCAAAAGAAACTATTTAAATCTTTATAAAAGAGTATACCATTACCCAAGTAGCATTTTCACGACTTGCGACCACGTGTTTACTAAACACAACGTTGGATTAGTTACAAAAAATAGTTAGCTCCCTACCTTGGGTATTAAAATAAATTTAAACGTTTTTATAACGTTGTGCCGACGTTGGACTAGTACTACAGCAAAGTAGAAGCTTCTGCGACGTCGAATAAACGTTGTCTTGTAACTTTTTTTGCTTAAGTGATCTTTAGGTGATTCGAACAACGTAGTTACAACGTTGGACAATATAGAGTTTTCCGACGTCAGTTTCAGGACCTATTCCAACGTTATGCAAACGTCGTCTGTTTTACTAATTCCAACGTTGTTTAGATTTCCTTATTCTTACGTTGGTAGGACGTCGAGTCACTACCTTTTTGCAACTGCATTGAACCATAACCTTAAATCTTAAATTTTCACTTCATTGTTCTGTTCAGTCAGACAGTTCAGTGCTGTTTTTGTTTTATAAAAAAACTTAATTAAAATGGGACATAAGAAAGGTACATATAAAACTAAATTTAAATATACATCGACATATATTACCGATAGTTTATCCACTCCCTCGTTTATTTAGATTATAGAGGGCGGCACAAGCTAAACTCTAGGATGACTAAATTAGGCAATCTTGCGACTAGTATACTACCTGTTAAGGCCGAACTGCGACTTTATTAGTCCAGTATGCGACTACTCGAACTACTCCATCTTAATATCCAAAACAACAAAATGAAAGCCGCCATGTTGTTAAATAAGAAAATGTTTCGTTCCTAAAATAGCAATTCCTGCTTTTTGAATACATTAACTTGAAATATTTGACACCAAAAAAACACGCGGAAACAATTTTTTCGACTGCAAATAAATTATTCTCATTTTACTAAAAAAAATTCAAGAAAATTTTTAAAACTTCTTTAATTTTAAGGCCCATTAGTATTTTTCAAAGTAGAAACAATACATTTATCAATAAAGTTATTTGTGTTTAACTTTTTTGCCTTGGGTAACGAGTTACAGAGTCGGTTAAAGTGTTTCAATAATTATGATCTTCAAACATCCTCCACACTTAAATACTTTTGTTTTGTTTTCCTTCACTGCCATCTGACATATGTCTCTAACTAAATCATAAAAATAATATTTTTACTATAATTATCCCAATTTAGGATAAAACGCGACTTAGACGCCATATTAGTTTTGTATTTCTGTGAATTAGGATTTTAAACAACGTTGCAGTTTGTACTAAATTAGGCTTCTAGCCAACGTCGGTATCCAACGTCGTTTCGACCTAAAAATTATTCTCCAAACTAGTGCAGACTAGGGTTGGCACGAGGTTGTGCCGACGTTGCGCCCCGACGTTTGGTCGCGTGACACAACGTTGTCCCGACGTCCAAATGCTGCTTGGGTAATTAAATATACCACCATTATTTCCGCCCAAATACTAATTAATTACATACTTAATTATGTTCGTTAATAAATTATTCTAAATAAATGTGGATTTGAATCAGAAATTAATGTAATAATAAGTTATGAAAATGAATGTCTCTGTTGTTATAAGAGCATTTGTCAAAAAATGAAATATCATTTTTAAGGTGTTACTTTTTACCACACTGTCTAATACACATACAAAATTCAGTTTTTTAATATTTGGCGCTATTATTATTAATCAACGCAAACAGTCAATTAATGTAGTTTGAATACTGGAATCATATCAATTGGTCCTCTTTAACAAATATTTAAACAGTTTTTTTATTTTTTAATGAAATAAACAAACCATATCGACAATATTAGTATCTGTACTCTTTAAAAATTTGGTACATCTTTAAAAATTATCTAAAATGTCAGTATTCTATGGGTATATTGATAAATGAGTTTTAAATGACAAGAAGATGCATTTTCTACGGAAACTTGAAGAGATAGGTAAAAAATGGTATAATACAATTTGATAGACAATTACATTGTGCATCTGATTTTCATAAAATATACAGGGTGTTCCATTTAAATTAAACAAGTTATTGCCGTTTAAAGCAAGTAATTATTTAAAATAAAATTTTAGACACTCTGTATAAGGTAGTATAATTTTTATTATTGCAACACAATAACTGATCAATAAATAAACTTCAGTAAATATTTAGTATTAAAAACTTTGATACTCTTGGAGAAATGAAGCCTTAAAATTTTGATTGCAATTTCACAAAATTGAAAATATTTCTAAAACGGTAGGATTAATCGAATTTACCTTTATTTTAATCGTAGAAACTAAAAATGTAATAATATACAGGGTGTTCCATTTAAAAAAATACAACTTTGATATTTTTTATTTATTTGGGACACTCTGTATCTTGTAAAAATATTTTTAAATTGTAGCTCTAATAGTCCTTTAACAAACCCAAAACTTAGAATTTGTAAAAATCTAATCGTTTAGCTACAATACTCCGTGTCGTATGTGGTGAACAACCCTCTATATTTAGATTTTCTATAAAATTTTATAAATTTTGATATGAAACACTCTATATCTAACATTAACCGTTTTGGGAAAAAACATATTTAAATTTTTTGGAGAAAAAAACTGCCTGTCAAAAAACATTGTATAGGCCAAACTTTACGTTTAGTGTGATTACCACAGCCACTGTTATATAAAGAGAAGACACTTAAATTGTTTGAATGTCGTATAATATTGGCCGTAGCCTGTCCTGGAATTTAGAGAGATTAAAAGATTAAAAGTAAATTATCGTATTGTATTATACCGCATAAACAAAAAAAAAACGGCGTCAAAGATGGTCGGGGAATGACAATCGATGTTAATTTTAGCGAGGTCAATCTCTAGATGTCTTCTACTAAATATTGACGTGGGGAATTTTTAAAAATTAACACTAATTAATTATAGAAACATTAAAAATTGATAGGACGTTTTCAGACGCATACAAATCTATTTCCAAGAAACGATTTTTTCTCACCAACTGGCAGTAAGTGTCATTAAAAAATACAAAACAGGACGGTTCAAGTCAATGACTTCTAGAGCTTAAACTCGCCAAAATTATCATCGATTTTCATTCCCCAGCCGTCTTTGACGCGTTTTTTTTTCCTCGATCGTATGGTATAAGTGTAGTAACAGTGATATTTACCATTTTAGACTGTATAAAATAATAAGGTAAACAATAATTGTCTATACATACATACCGATATATTTATTTTATTAATAATAAGTTTAAGTTGAAAATCTAATATCGTCCAATATCTATTATTGTATTGTACATGAACCGCAGTTGTCTTAGTGAAAGTGAATTTACTTCTAATCGTCGACAAAAAAAATTGGATTTTCGAGGTTAATCACCGGATAATTAAGAAATCTGAAATCTAGTTTGAAATTGCAAACTACAAAACAATAATATTGCGGTTGCTATAAGAGAGTTACGTTTGCCGGGTTCCGTGGTATTGTCACTCTTTCTTGCGGTCCCTTCTTACGTTTTTAATACAATAATCATTATTGTTAAACGTTCGTCCTCCATCTTTCTTATTGTTCGACAAACAATAGCATCAAAAATTTTTTATTGTTTTGAAATGTTATTATCACCAGTACCGTATAATTAATTATAAGTAAACATAATTTAAGAAAGTCCTGATTTAATATTTTGATTTGAACTCATCTTGTTTGACGAATCTTGTCTTCTCAGTTTTGGTTGACATTGGCAACTAGTCATGGTTTATTTTCTTTTAATTACTAATAAAAATATGTTGTAAAAAGCAGGTCTCTTAAAATTTTATGAGTTGTTTGTTTGAGTGTAGTAATATGTATTTTTATATCTTATGTTAGAATCTCTAAACTGCTATCGGCTGCCTGTTGCCCTGCAACCTTTTCATATATATTGTGATTCCCTTCTGATCTCTAGATGACATTCTCAAATCTATCCTTATCAAAAAATCTAATAACATGGACTCTGAATCCTTTATACAGGGTAGTACAAATTCGAGGTACGAGCATTGGTATTTTGGAAACCATAATAGACCCGAAGAGGGTTAAATTGGGGCAGAGTTGTTCTGTGACAAAACTTTCAAGATTTGTCCGTTAACATGGTAGTGTGGCCTTTATATAATTATAATTAAAATAATTTACTGAGCGGTAGGCAGAACTTGGATAATGAGAACACCGACTTTTCAGAGCGTAAATATATATATCGTTTACACATAAAAAACAAAATATATCCAGCTAAAAATAGAAATTAAGATATCGCACTTTTATGGTAAGAGTTCTTTCTAAATTCAGTTAATATACAATTCTACTACCACTTACCACTTACCAATTACGTCAACATCCGTCAGTATTTCATCAACAACAAGAACCTGTCGAAGACTTCATTGATCCCCTTGTAGATCTGCCGCTTCGGTCTTGGACTTATTCTTTAGATTAAACCACTCGACCGGTTATCACAGTGTTCTTTTAGATAGTTTAATATTTTAGAGAAAAGGTGAGATTCAAAAATAAAATGCCGATTTTTCACAACACCTAACTATATTTAATATAAAGAAAATAAATAAATAAAAATAAAGAAAAAGTTTTAACAAGAAATTTATAATTAACGAAATATAAACAAAAGGAAAGAAATTTAATCAAAAATAATTAAAGAATGATATTAAAATTCAGAAGTGATAAAGTTAAAAATACAAAATATTCTTCTTATTAGTCTAATCTAAATTATCTAAAATTAGCATACAAATCAAATCTCTCTTAGAATTTTCGTTGCCAGAAAATTAATATGTCAAAAAAAAAATATTAACTGAACAATTGGATTTAAATTAGAATTTAATAAAAAGAACAATTGTAAAATAATCATTTGTGTGATGATATCTAACTTTTACTAAAGCCTTTAGAACAAACAGAAAGTCTTAAATCGTTAATAAAAAATATTAAAGAAAATCTAAAACAACAAATTAAAAATCTTTATACATGAAATGTTTAAAATTTCCTAACTTGAGAATTGAATATTTAAGAAAATCTTTAAATAGATAACTTACTAAAATTATTAAAAGGAAACCACTGGATAATATAAGATCTACACGGAGTAAATTCGACCGTCTAATTTAAGTCAGTATCGAACTGATCCAAAAAACTATATTCCTAAATCTCGAAATCTTTAAAATGGGCGGGTAAAAAGAATAGGGAACCACCAAAAGCCGAGCCATTCTCAAATCCTCTTCGGGTTCGCTTTTCAGGAACCGTCTGATTGGTCTGAGAAAACCTCAACTACCCTGTCGTTCCCGGTCTAGTTCGCCCTATTTGTCACAGATGTCGTTACTATGACCATTTCTACATTATTTCCAAATTATTACTAATATCCGTGTAAATATTATAATTACCGTAAACACAATTACACATGATTAAATCTAACCCTAACTAAAGTATATTTTAAGGTCTGTCCTTAAAAAAAACCAAACAAATCACATTTATAATTTGATTTCATTAGATTCCGCTGTTTTAACTTATATGTTTATTTATTTCACATACTTTTGGATATTTTGGATAAAAAAGGAGGACAGTCCTTAACTTTCAGAATATCATTACGTGAACTTTACTGTAATATTTAAATTAATAATTATACTTGTTTTTATCCAAAATCTCTTTGTATTAGCCCTTGGGAGGTCTATCGTGAGAAGAGTGTCGTCTTAGGAGTTTTATTGCTTTCTAGGGGTTTTGCTTATATAATCTCGAAGTTAAAATTTAGGGTTTTACAGCCTTAATGACTGATGCTAGTCGTTTCTAGCTGTTTCAAAGCAAGTATTATATTAATTTATGGACGTGGGATTTTACACCCAACAGAAAAATATTTAGTTTTTCCCAGAGAAACGGGTCCTTCATTCTAAACAGTTTTTACGATCTTCTGAAAAAAACCAATTTAAGGGCGGAAACACATGATACACTTTTAACAAGCTAGGTTTGTTGTCTGCTCTAAAATATTCCATTACAGTTCTTTGCGATGTTCACCAAGATGCCATAAAAATTTTCAAGGATTGCTAATTTTTTCTAAAAAAAAAACGTTACTTTTTAGAAAATCAAAAAACTAATAATTGTATATTCTCATTCTAAAAAAAAGTATCAAGTGTGGCATATCATTGTACTCAGGAGACTGAATGCAGGTCCGTATTTAAAAAAATTAAGTTGGCCTAAATCTCACAAGTTATCAGCTAATTTGAAAATCTAAAAATACTACCAGATAACCATAATAAAGTAGCTAGAATGTGCAATTAGTTTTTTGATTTTCTAAAAAGTAGCGACAGGAAAAAATAAAATTAGTTTTCAAAAAAATCCGTTTTTTCCAAAAAAATTTGCAATGCTTGAAATTTTTAAAACTTTTTTGATGGCATTTTGGTGAACATCTCAAGGAGCAACTTTGCCCCAATTTAACCGTCTTCGAATCTATTATGGTTTCCGAGATATTAATGCTCGTACCCCGCATTTGTAGCGCTCTGTACAGGGTGGGTCAAATTCGACGCTTTTAAATGGAAACACCCTTTTCTATAGGAGATAGACGAAAACTAATATCGGTGTCTTTAGCTCAATTTTCATCAAAAACATTATGGTGAAAACCGCACATCAATATCTGTTACCGTTTCGGAGTTACGGGGTGTTTTTCAAAAATGTGCATTTTTAACAAATCGCTGTAACTTTTTTACTATGGAAAATTTTTTATTTCTATGAAAACATTTCCAAAGCACCTTTTTACGTAGAATTTAATGGTTTAAGTACAATTTTTTTAAAATTAATAATTTAAGAGTTATCAACAGAAAAATTGATTTTTTATTTGGGACACCCTCTATATTTTTATTTAACTGAAAAGAATTTAAAATTACCTTTCCAAAAATATAGCACACTTGATATTTTGTTACAATCCCCTTCGAAATACAGAATTTTTAAAAGTTCGCCACTTTTAACTAGTAGGCTTTGGACCCCTTATTGATGATATGCCCTTAATGGAACTCGAAAACATATTTTTCCAGCGAGACGACGCACCGCCTCTGAACGCTGAAGTTATCAGCAAATTTTTGCAGCCAATGTGTTGATGTTGGTTAAATATATTTTAAATTGTAATAAAATTCTGCATCTCTCATAGCAAATATTATTTTCGTTTTAATTGATGCTCACAGCTAGAATTTTTTGCATTACGGCCGGTGTCGTTCAAAGCCTACTTATTTAAAAGCGGGCGAATTTTTATATACTCTATATCTCGAAGAGGAATCGAGCAAAATATCAAGTGTGTTATATTTTGGAAAGGTACTTTTAAATTCTTTTCAATAAATTAAAAATATACAGGGTGTCCCATATAAAAAATCAAATTTTCTGTTAATAATTCTTAAATTATTAATTTTAAAAAAAATTATACTTAAACCATTAAATTCTACGTAAAAAGGTGCTTTGGAAATGTTTTAATAAAAATACAAAATTTTCCATAGCAAAAAAGTTACAGCGATTTGTTAAAAATGCATATTTTTGAAAAACACCCCGTAACTCCTAAACGGTAACACATATCGATATGCGGTTTTCACCCTCATGTTTTTGACAAAAATTGAGCTCCAGACACCGATATTAGTTTTCGTCTATCTCCTATAGAAAAGGGTGTTTCCATTTAAAAGCGTCGAATTTGACCCACTCTGTACAGCTTTTTGTCAATGGCTTAATATCGCCTTATACAAAGAACCGCATATTTGCCAGGCTGATTATACCGGGTGGTCTATTTACTAATGGACCACCCGGTAGAACCAATATTAAAACATCGTATTCCAAACCAAATTCCATTATCGTCGTTGTTGAGCCAAAAAAGTAATTATAAAGTTATAATTTCTTTTTTAATTTCTCTTCCAGAAAAAAAATATTGATAAAGTTTTAAGTTTTTATATTCTTTATTTCTCTACGGAAACAAAATATTTTTAGGATATGCACCTTTATAAAACAATGAAAAAATTATATACCCTTAACACTTTTTTTGATATAATTTTTATCAACCACCACGATATTGGGCTTCCTCGCACTAATGGGATACCCTGTATGTACAAACTGAAAAATTGACTAATTTTTTTTATCTTATTTCCAGGTGCTTTGCCTGAAATAATCGGAAAGAACTGCCAGACTTGCGACAACAAGCAATTGGCAAACGCTAAGAGGATTGCCAGATTCGTCCAGACAAAATATCCAGACGTGTGGAACGCCCTAGTAGCGAAATATGCCCAGCCGAAAAATTAAAAAAATTTACTTATAAAATGAATACAATAATTATAATATGATTTTACTTTTTTATATTAAGAATTTGTAAATAAAATTAAAAATCGCCTTCACCATTTTGTCAAGATGTTTTATGTTAAGTTACTAATGTAATTCTGCATTTTTTATAAATTTTATAGAAATAAATGGTTATAACTATAATTTTAATAGTTATTAAAAATGTGTCAGCATAATTTCCAAACAATTTACTCATTTTTGTTTTATAATATTTATTTCAGTAAAAGTAAAAATGGTTTTTAAATGAGAGGCTGATAGCAAAAGTGGGTTAAAATTTTACTCTCGGCAAAAACGGTTTGCGTTTTTCAGAGGGCAAAAGCGGTTTAAGTAGCAATGAGAGCAAAAATGAGAGAAAGAAACTTTACCGTAAAAATGGGTTATAATTATATGCCACTTTTACTCTAAGATTAAAAATATTCCAATTTGTCCGAAGAAAAAATCGTTAATTTACTATTAGATAAAAAAATCTGTTTGCGTATTTGCCAGTCAGTTTATTCATGTTCCTCTAGTTTTCTATACAAAAATAACATTTGCACCATATGCAACAAGTAGTGTAAAAATCAACTTTTTATAAGCTTTTATTTAATTTGCTTTGTATGTATGTTTGTTCGGGGCAAATCTTGTAAGCTAAATTAGAACCACTTCCTTTGATTGTAGGAAAATACATTTTTTTACAAGGCATGACCAGAATTTTTGACAGCTGTTAAAATGGCGACCAAAATGGCGCCATTTTTGAGGTTTTTGATTTTTTAAAATTCTATTATAAAAAAATTTATTATAATATAGGTATATTGTGGGTATATACATATGAAAAAAAATATGTGGGCGGCTATCTTGAAAAAATGACAGTTTAATGACATGTCAAAATTTGTATGTATGTTTGTTCGGGGCAAATCTTGTAAGCTAAATTAGAACCACTTCCTTTGATTGTAGGAAAATAGATTTTTTTACAAGGCATGACCAGAATTTTTGACAGCTGTTAAAATGGCGGCCAAAATGGCGCCATTTTTGAGGTTTTTGATTTTTTAAAATTCTATTATAAAAAAATTTATTATAATATAGATATATTGTGGGTATATACATATGAAAAAAAATATGTGGGCGGCTATCTTGAAAAAATGACTAATAAAAATCGACATAATATATATATATATATATATATATATATATATATATATATATATATATATATATATATATATATATATATATATATATATATATATATATATATATATATATATTATATATATATATATATATATATATATATATATATATATATATATATATATATATATATATATATAGGATGGCCATGGGCTAAAATGAAAGAAGAAAAAAATTCAGCTGTCAGAATTGACAGCTGTCCAAAAAAATTTCAAAGTTGTCCGATTTTGATAAAAATCGATATATTGGATGCCCCCTACCCCATAGTCGGTTTTCGTTTTATTTGTCTCACATTTGAACTGTCAAATTTGACAGCTGTCGTTTTTTTTTTAAGTTCTCCTTTGTTAATGAAAATCGATATACATATTATTAGGATGCCCATAGAAAGTTATTTAAGAAAAACCAGCATAACTAAAAAGTAAAAAATAAATTTTAAGAAAAAGAACTTTTTTAAAAACAAGCTTTTATTTAAATACACAAAAAAGAAAAAAAAAACTTTTCTTTAAAATTTTTATTATGAACTTTATAACGTCATTACATAATTTTAATATTATATTAAATCTTGTCGCGAGATTTGAGTGTACAGTTGCACTCATAAAAATCTGGTACGACAACTTTACTTTAAGTATATACAATATACATGACAATCTAAAACCTGTGTCTACCCTGTCTCATTTTGAAAGTTTGTCTTATGATACATCACTAGAAAAGGAATTACAAGATAAAGTTGTCGTACAACTGTACACTCAAATCTCGCTACAAGCTTTTATATAATATAAAATTATGTAATGACGTTATAAAAGTTCATAATAAAAATTTTAAAGAATTTTTTTTTCTTTTTAGTGTATTTAAATTGCTAAGGGCATAAAATCAGTTCTATGAATTGATTTTTACAACGTTGTAGCTGGGGGGGGGGGGGGTAAGGGTGGGGGGGGGGCGTTGTGACTCCGCCCCATAAAAAGTATAAAAATATTATATATGCATGTTTTCACGAGTTATTGCAAAAAATTAGTTCGGTATGAATATTTTCTAACTTTTATTGACATAATATGTTTAATATAGTCCAAGAAAATAGGCCTTCAAATACGAAGTTTTGGGAAAAACTTGAATTTTTGATATAAGTTACTTTGGAAGATCTAAAAACGAATTGTGAAAGATTTTTTTAAATTCACACCAGAGAATGGGTGAAAATTATTAAATAAAATTATTTCTTCGTAATTTTGGAGAAACGGTAAGGACTAGAAAAAAATTTTCAAATAAAAGTTGTAGAGCGTTCAATTTTACATAAAATGGTCTTTATACTTTTTTGCTCAAATCAAAATTAACCTAGATAGGGTGGCTAGAAGCTAGGAGACAACTTTTATTGAAACATTTTTTTTCAATGTCCTTACCATTTCTCTGAAATTTAAAAAAAAAACACTTTTTGTATATTTTTACACTCTTTCTCAGGGTAAATTTCAAAAATCTTATTAGAAATTTATATTTTCCAAACAAATTGAATGAAAATGTTAAATATATGAAATTTTCAGCAATTTGTGTTTTTTTTAAATTTTACTATCATCCCCTAGCTTCTAGCCATCGTATCTCGGTTAATTTTGATCTGAGCAAAAAAAGTATAGAAATCATTTCTATGTAAAATTAGAACAACACAACTTTTATTTGATTCCTTTTTTAATCTTTCTATAATTAGTGGTAATTTTTGACAAGTTTTATGTCAATTTTACTAAGTGGCATCTAGAGAGTGACCTCGCGAAAATTATCATCGATTGTCACTCCCCAACCGTCTTCGAATCCATTCTCCATCATACATTATTTATATTACTTTGACAGTTTGATTCTGATTTATTTCGCATTAGTTATACAGGGTGAATTTGTTTTAAATATACATATGTGCACGTATTTTTATGATTGGTATATTTCGATCCCAAGAACATGTCACAAGAGTTATTTCGGCGATTTTATTTTAAATGTTATATTTTAAAAATTTTCACATATATTTTTTTAATTTTTAGTTAAAAACATAATATCTTAATAATATGGCAACATAGGTAATTAGGCAACATAGGCAAAAACACAGGAAAGATCCAGTGGTTCTCGACATTTAAGGAAACATTTTTTTTTAAATATCAAAAAAATAACTTGGCTATTTTGAAAAATAATGATTATAATTAAAATAATTTATTGAGCGGTAGGCAGAACTTGGATAATGAGAACACCGACTTTTCAGAGCGTAAATATAGTTTATCTTTTACATATAAAAACAAAATATAACCAGCTAAAAATCGAAATTAAGGCATCGCACCTTTATGGCAAGGGCTCATTCTAAATTCAGTTACTATAAACTCTATTGCCACTTACCTTATTACGTCAACATCTGTCAGCAATACATCAACAACAAGAACCTGTCGAAGATTTCATTGATCCCCTTGTAGATTTATCTCTTCGGTCTTGGACTCATACTTTTGATTGAACCACTCGACCGGTTATCACAGTGTTCTTTTAAATAACTTAATATTTTAGTGATTAGGTGAAATAAAGAAATAAAATGCCGATTTTTCACAACACCTAACTATATTTAAAATAAAGAAATAAAGAAATAAAAAATAAAGAAAAAGATTTAACAACAAAACATTTGTAATTAATGAAAAAGAAAGAAATTGAATCAAAAATAATTAATGACAATTAGAGAATTGAAATTAACACTCAGAGATAATAAAGTTAAAAAAAATACAAAATATTCTTCTTATTAGTCCAATTTAAATTATCTACAATTAGCATACACTTTCAAATCTCTTTTAGAATTATCGTTGACAGAAAATTAATATATTAAAAAAATATTCACTGAACAATTAAATTTAAATTAGAATTTAATAAAAGGAACAATTGCAAAATAATCACTTATGCAATGACATCTAAAATTTACTAAAGCCTTTAGAACAAACAGAAAGTCTTAAATCATTAAGAAAGAAAAATATTAGAGAAAATCCAAAAACAACAATTAAAATACTGTAAGCATGAATAGTTTAGAATTTCCTAACTTGAGAATTTATTTGAGAAAATCTTTAGATAGGGAACTTACTAAAACAATTAAAAAGACCACTGGATAATATAAGATCTACACGGAGTAAATTCGACCGTCTAATTTAAAAGTCAGTACCGAACTAATTTTGAAAATGAAAATACTGATGCTGGTACTATCTCGGAAAGGCGTTACTACATCTTCGGCAAGCCCTTGTTTGACGAACCTTCGAATACCCATCCAAATGCATATTTCGCACCTTTTTAATTGGCCGAAGGGTTCCTTCTCCGAAAGATCCCTAGACTTCTTTCACCCTTGTTTCTGGTCCTTATCCCGAGAGGGCATCAGCATGTCCTATTTATTAATTAAATGTAATTTTTAAACCCTTCCGTGTAAATCTTACTCTTTTACCAATTTGCTGAAAAACATTCATAATCTCCCTTAACTAATACAAATGATATCGTGACATAGGATTACCTTAAAAAAACCGCCTAGAAATGAAATCTTTATTTCTTCATTCATTTGTCTATTTCTATTTAACTCTAGGAACGGAAAAAAAGATAATCCTATTTCAATCATTTTCACACATTCATCTCGTGAACATTTGGATTCTGATTTTAAAACATATATTTAATACTTTTAATTTTCAATTTAAAACCTCTAGCGAGGGGATGATTTAATTTTACTTATTTCGTTAAGCATGCCTACGTGCTTTTTCTGCGTTGTTTATTTTGAGATATCCCTAGGGTACACACAACTGGTACCACTCTGTCAAATAGATTTTTGATAATAAGGGATGAATGTTTGTTCTACTTTACCCTCGTTTATGTGACTTTAAATTATTTAGAAGATTGTATTATTTAGCTTTGCTTAGTTTCTCAGGATATACGCGTACTTTTAGAGTTTATGTGTCTTGAATATCATTAGATTATTTGCTTAGGCCTTTTAAAATTCGTTTGCCTATGTCAACTGATAACTTCGTAAACTGAAATGGTCCCATCTTAGAATAACAAACCAAAAGATAAAATTTTACCAAGCTTGATATTATTCTATTACATTCGGAAATAGTCTAGAACGAAATCACAAGATTAAACGAACTTACCTGAAGTGAAGTTCAATCTTGATTATATGAAGGTCTCGTCGAAATAAATAAGTACAATGTAGTTCCCTTTTCTCCGTGCGGCGACCACACATTTTAAAGCCTAAACAAACAAATTTCAACATGCCCCTCGCTTCCCTGCTCCCTTACCTCTATTTACATGCCCTTGCATCATTTCTTATTTAGTCAATTTTAAAGATACTTATTATGTTGTTGTAAATTGAGGTTGAGGTAAGGAGGGAACTTATTTATTTCGACGAGACCTTCCATATAATCAAGATTGAACTTCACTTCAGGTAAGTTCGTTTAATCTTTAATGATTATATAGGTCTCGTCTCCATAAATAAAGTACAATGTAGATTTTTTTAAAGTAATAACAAACATAATCTTTTCTCCCATTTCTATATTGAAAATATATAAAGATTAATTTCTCAGCAAAACTATTCTCATTATCCATCAAGGATCTATTGTAAACAGTAGCAGAGACATTCTAGAATTTTTAGACCAACCAGCAGCGAGTCTGATGGTATCAAAATTTAACCCTTTCCTGGCAGCTGCTGAAGTTACAGCATGCCGTGTACTATGAGCGGTAAAATGATCCGTATCAATCCTACTCTTATTTAGGACAATTTTAATCCAGCTCCCCAAGGTTTGAGTGGATGTTTTCTTATGCGGTTTCTTGATTGTTACGAAAACAGAAGTTATACTTCCTCTAATGCTCTCTGTTCGTTTTAGATACTCTACTAACGTGCTAGCTACGCATAAATTAGCGTCTTTCTTGAAATAAGGTAAGCGTAAAAAGGGTTGCGGCTTATTTCTACCGAATGTTTTTAATCTTGCGCTAATTTTTATATGTATTTCCCCTAACTTCCGAAAAATTTCCCTTATATCAATAAGCGATAGTGTTTGTAAACGTTGACCCGATGCTAAGGCCAGTAATGTCACTAATTTATGCGTAAGCCCCTCCAAGGTTAACTCATAATTATTTTTTATTTTTAAATAATTAAGTACTACGTACGTAGGATCCCAGGTATTTTCGGACTTGGGCTTATTAGGTCTCAACATATATATTCCCTTAAAAAACCTTTGCATACGAAAATCTTGTAAGAGGTCTGGGCCCGCTATCTGTGCTATGGCTGCTCTATAAGAACTTAATGAGCTAAAAGATGCGCCTTCGTTAAAGAGTTGAGTCAAAATATTAGAACGTTGGAACCCGAAACCGAGAAGGGATCTAAGTTCTTAACGCTACAAAATTCCCACCATTATTTAAGCCCTGAGTTAGACTGTTTTAAGGTGTTACTTGTTATTGAAGACATGCAAATTTCCAGCGCTTCTTCTGGAACATTCCCTAAGAGCAAGGCTTGCCTGATAGCCGGACCTCCCGTCAGAGAAAGATGTTGGCTAACGGGTGGGGAGATCCGCTAAAAGAAGTAAATATTTATTAATTTAAAAAAATAATCGGCTCATCTATTAACATCGCCCTTAAAACCGAATACCAAGGTTGCGAAACCCAGTTGGGTACAACCATTATACCTTCTGCCTGATCAGAAATAATTTTTTTTCTTTTTGCAGAGCCTTTGGGACCATTGAAAATGGAGGGAAAGCAAAAAATAAAATGTTTCCCAGTTTGTTGTAAAGGCATCAATGGCGTACATATCTGGGTCCCTGTGCCACGATATGTATTTCTTGCATTTAGCATTTATATGCGTAGCAAACAAATCTATTTCCGGTAAACCCCACTTATAGTGACCAATTTCCCAAATGCCCAGCTCGCTAAACTCCATTCTGTCTCGACCTTAAATTCCCTGGAAGCCCTGTCAGCTTCCTTATTCTCTTGAGATCTAATATAAGAGGCTACGATAAATAATCTCCTTTCCTCACACCATTGCCAAATTATTCGAGGGATATTGTTTAACTTGGAAATTGAACACATTATGTTCTATGTAATATAGGTATATGCCAGTGCAGTAACACTACTGCACTGGCATATAGGGTAGACAACACTGTCTACCTTGCACAAGCTAGAAACGTTAGATAAGTCATTAGCAAAGCCTTTCAAGCCAAAATAAACAGCTTGTAACTCCCTAAAATTTATGTGTTCTTCTCATTCGTAGGTAGGCCAGAGACCTTGAGAACTTATGTTATTGCAACAAACACCCCATCCAATATCTGATGCGTCAGAGAATATTTCCATAGAGTATTTACTATATGATAATAAGTTTTTGCTAATAGGTATGTTTCGAATCCACCAATCGGTATCAACACATAACTTCTTAGAAATTTTCATAGTTCCGTTATAATTTCCTTTATTACTCTTTAACGCTAAATTTTTTTCTCTCTCGAAACAATTTGGTATATAAATAACCGTACTTATGGCTGGACATATGGATATCAACTTCCCTGTTAGCCTTACAAACTCCCTTGTAGTGCATTTCTTCCATCTTAAAAACTTTTTTAAATGCAAAATTATTTTTGTGATTTTTTCCTCTTGAACAGAAATAGTCATATCCATAGAGTTTAATTTAAACCCCAAAAACGTCACAATTTTTTGTGGAGATAATACTCTTTTTATAGTTTACAATAAACCCCATATTCGAGTAGTCCAATTGTTTCTAATACATTTGCTAAACATGCATCATAAGAATCTCCTAGTAATTAAAAATCATCTAAATAAACAACTGAAACGTGAATATCTCTGTAATAAACTGATTTTTACATGGCTGTGCCTTAGAAATAGCCCCTATACTAAGCAATCTCCGAACGTTGCCCTCAATTGTCTTATGTTGTTGCACCGACCATTTATGTCTACCTGAGATTATGTTATGTGATGGTCTCGTCACAAACGGAATTTTAAAACCTTGCAACCATGCCATAATACATCTATTATCCCTATACATCTTCCCTGAGAACGCGACCTTACGCCGAAGTGTTGTATTCGGTTCCAGGTCCGCCTTTGACGTGGGCGGTTGTAGGAAGTTTCTCGAACATTGAGTCTGTCCCGTTTCCCTCCCTGCTGATGTTGAGGCAGACTTTTGAAGTTTAAATGCGGCGTGGACCGAGATCTGGCTGCATTTGATACGATTCTTCCTGGAGTACTTCTGACAGTCTTTAACTGACTGGATGACAGTTAAAGGCGGACAACTCTTTGGCCGCCTTTAATCTTCCTTCCAAATCCTCACCAAACAACCAGGTATCCAAAGGGGATTCCGTTAGAGTGGTTTTCCAATTTTTATTTAAATCGAACGACACTAGTTCCCTCCTCGATATTGACTCAAGGAATGGATAACACCAGTTATAAGACGTTCTGTGTCGTTTAGGGTCTCTATATAATGCTTTATATTCACTTTCCCCCTCCTTTTTCCCTCTAAAATTTTTGCCATTACTTGGCCTATAGCCGACAAACTGGCTGCTAATCTTGATTGAATTTTAGCCAATTTCATCTCTGCACTCCACATTATCATGTATGGCCTGTTTCCGCATTAAATTTAACTATGGTGGTGGCGTTCTCTGGAGAGGGGTACTTCTCCATTAATAGGTTAGAACAGGTTCTTCAAGGCCGGTTTTGCAATGTGTATCCATCTTTCTGCAATTTCAGGTTGAATCGGTGGTGTCGTGGTATTTTCCCACGTCTGTCTTATCTCCCAAAACCGCTAATAAACCTTCCTACAAAGGTTTAGGTAGGCTCTTTCCAATACCTTTTTAATAAGTGTACTAGCGCTTTCACCTATAAGAAAATATTATGATATGTAAACACATATTGGGGGCTAACTCATGCTTAAGGAGTTTATAAATCTTATACAGCTAGCTTAGCAAAACGTCACTCCATAAGGACAACCACCAACGTGCCCTTATGGGACTACCAACTTTGAAAATAAAAGCAAGACAGCCATGCGATAAGTATTCACCAATAATACATATATACCAAGCTAGAGTAACCACCAACGTACTCTGCTGTATTAATGTAATAAGTGGGAAAAACTAGGTAATATAAGCATTCACTGAGGTATTCGCCAACAATACCTACACACCAAGCTAGAGTAACCACCACTGTACTCCGCTACAATTAACTTGAATAAATTTAATGTCCTATAAACCAAGCTAGAGTAACCACCAACGTACTCTGCCATATTATTGTAGTAAGAACAGCCATGCGATAAATATTCACCAATAATACATATATACCAAGCTAAAATGAGTAACCACAACATACTCTGCTGTATTACTGTAAAAAGTGGGAAAAACTAGATAATATAAGCATTCACTGAGGTATTCACCAACAATACATACCCACCAGAGCTAGAGCAAACACCACTGTACTCCGCTACAATTAACGTGAATAAATTTAATGTCCTATAAACCAAGCTAGAGTAACCACCAACGTGTACTCTGCTGTATTACTGTAAAAGTGGGAAAAACTAGATAATATAAGCATTCACTGAGGTATTCACCAACAATACCTACCCACCAAGCTAGAGTAACCACCACTGTACTCCACTACAAATTAACGTGAATAAATTTAATGTCCCATATAAACCAAGCTAGAGTAACCACCAACGTAATCTGCCATATTAGTATAATAAGACAGCCATGCGATAAGTATTCATCAATAATTCATATATGCCAAGCTTAGAGTAACCACCAACGTACTCTGCTGTATTAATGTAATAAGTGGGAAAAAACTAGGTAATATAAGCATTCACTGGGGTATTCACCAACAATACCTACACATCAAGCTAGAGTAACCACCACTGTACTCCCGCTACAATTAACGTGAATAAATTTTAATGTCCTATAAACCAAGCTAGAGTAACCACCAACGTTGACTCTGCCATATTAGTGTAATATAAGCATAAGTGGAAAAATCTAGATAATATAAGCATTCACACTAAGGTATTCACCCACAATACCTATATATACCCAAGCTTAGAAGAAATTTCCCCTACTATTCAGGTATTGTATATGTATATGTTATATGTTTATTTACCTTTATTTCCTAACATCTCAAACACTGCTTCTAATCTCGTCCCTCAGAATCTTGCGAATAGTACTACTATTCGCCTGCCTCTCAAAACTTATTTACACTTTCCTCTTCCAAACTTGTCACTAATCTTTTTCTTTTACGCATGTTTTTATTTTCTAATAACTTTAATCGCTTATCCATCCGTTTAAGATAATCTAAAACACTCCGCTCTACTGGGCGAGAGCCGATCGATATCTTTTACGCGATATTCGATGTAGGTCGTACCGCACACAAAAAAAGACTGAATAAGAAATGATGCAAGGGCATGTAATGAGGTAAGGGAGCAGGGAAGCGAGGGGCATGTTGAAATTTGTTTGTTTAGGCTTTAAAATGTGTGGTCGCCGCACGGAGAAAAGGGAACTACATTGTACTTATTTATGGAGACGAGACCTATATAATTAGTATTATCTAACGTCAAAGTGTACTTACTGCAAATAAAAAGGTCGGTAAGAATTTGGAAACATACCAACGTTTCAAAATATATATATATAAAATAACATATTTTCTGACAACGATTATAGATTTTCGGGAATGAAGATATAGTCTCTATATAAGAAGAACCTAGTTCTGGCACTAGTGTGCGAATGATATGTATTCGAACAGCGAATTTTTGTCACTTAGGTATACATAAATTTTAGCGGTCTTATGGACTCATCTGTTATATCTGTTATAGAAATATTTTTTATAGTTTTCTAGGACAGATTTTTATAATTTTTACGGTTATTTTTTGATTTATTATAAAGTTTCAATAAAATTATTTTTTTGATTTAAATCACCTGATTAAAATTTAAAAAATCACTTGATTTAAATCACGATTTAAATCATGATTTAAACATTTGATTTAAATCATGCCAACCCTGATTTAAAGCCATATTTCTTCTGTTTTCTTAAATACATTATGCGTTTTCTAAAGCTTCTCAACTTATTATAACCTCACCTCAAACCTTTGATATTTGAAAGTTACATACATATTGTTACATAAACTACACCCTCTACATACACTACATTAACTACATGTAATGTAGTTTATGTAGTTTTTATAAGTAACATGTAGTTTTCCGAACCCTGTCTACCAGTCCTGAAAATATGTGCACTTATTTGAAACCCACCCTGTGTAAACTCTGTCATACGAGAAGGAGAAATTATTTTGACAATAGACATCCAAAAATGACAGAAAATTCAATTTACTTGTGAATTAAAATGACAGACACATCTGTCACTGTCATGGATCTTCTCCTTGCACAGCTAATAATCAGTTTTTAATAAAACAACGGGAATAAAAAGAAATAGTTTATTAAAATCATTATAATTGATATCACACCTTGCAATATACATGTATCTTAATTTTTTTTTATTTAACAAAATTTTATAAAAGTATATATTCGGAAACTGAAATCTAATACCTGCCAGATCTAATTTACGAATACACTATATCATATGATCGAAAAAAAGCGGCGCCACAGAGGGCTTGGAAATTAAGATCGCTAATATTTTGTATATAAAATTATATAGGGTCGTCATATTATATATCGTCATTTTCAAGCCAACTGGGCACCCTTTTTTTTCGATCATAAGGGATTTTCATTTATATTTAAGCAGTCTTGGCAAAAGGGTCGTATTTCGCTTTGTATACACCTTCGGGGTCGTATTTTTTGCTCAGTCTTTCCCAATCTTTGGCCCTTCGATTCATCAAATGCCTGATGACTTTTTCGGTGTTGGTTCTTTGTTTTTCATTGCATTTCGTGCATCCACTGGCGAGAGCATCTGGTAATGTTTCTGGAAATGAAATAATATACATTCAATAATTTTTCTTTTTTAATATTGATTTAATATTGAATACAACTACTTAGATCTAATATCACAGATAACAATACTGTGATATGATTCGTTTTCAGGAGTCAAATGAATTGGTCAAGTCACAGAAAATTAACTGACTTGAAAGCATAAATAAATAAATGCCTTTATTGTCAAAAAACATACAATCTGTAGACAAAGGAAAAATAAACAAACAAAGTAAACAAACAAACAAACAAAAGAGAATACAAAATATTATACAAATTACATTGTCAGTCTTATTGTTAAAAATAAACATTTATAAATGTTTACAATGTCAAAGAATAAAAAAAATAAAAATACGATTCAAAAATATTTAGTAAGTTTATAGTAAATATTAATGAACTTCAAATAGATTTATTTCGATGTCATTGGTAAATATAGTAATAGCAAACATTAGACCAGTGTTTGTAGAATGAGCAACAATATCGATAACATTACCGTAGACAACGTTATTATTGAAAACGTAGACCATTATATATATTTAGGTCATAAAATCAAGCTGGGAAAGGAAAACCAACATACGGAGATCAAACGCAGGATCCATTTGGCATGGGTAGCATTTGGAAATATGAGCGATATTTTCAAGGATAAAAAGGTGCCCATGAACCTAAAAAAAAGGCTTACGACAGCTGCATTCTACCTGTGCTTACGTATGGCTTATAGACTATGGCAATTACCCGAAAAACAGCAGAACAACTACGAGTAGCACAAAGAGCCATGGAAAGAATTATGTTGGGAGTCACCATTAGGGAAAAAATACGGAATACCCACATACGTCAAAAAACAAAATTAATAGATGTCGTTAAAAGAGTGGCAAGTCTGAAGTGGCAATGGATAGGACATGTGGCAAGACAGGATACAGACCGATGGTCCCAAAAAGCAATCCTATGGAGACCTAGGGGAACAACAAGGAGTGTGGGCCGACCAAAAAAGAGATGGGTGGATGACGTCAGGGTAGTGGCGGGAAGACGATGGATAAGATTGGCTAGAGATCGCGAAGCATGGAAAAACCTAGAAGAGGCCTATATCCAACACTGGATGGAACCAGGCTGAGAAAGACCAGTGTTTACAAGATCAAATTCGATTATCAAAATATAAGTTATTTACGGCGTAGAAAGCCCTGTCTAGTAAATAAGATTTCGAAATGAAGAAAATGATGTTATGGATTTGATTTCAAATGACAGGTGATTGTGCATTTTTTTTCGAATTGTATAATATTGAACTTTTAACTAACTCTGAGCGTGGAGTAGGTAGATAAAGATCTTGTTCCGCGTTCCTGAGTGGATAAGTGTGAGATGGCCTTTCTTGAGAAGCTGATACATGCTTACGTATTAGGCAAACATATTCAACTATAAATAAGGAAGGAAGAGTTAATATTTTTATTTTTTTAAAAAAGTCCTGGCAATGAGTTCTGCTGTTTAATCCCAGTGAATATCGAACAGCTCTCTTCTGGAGCTTGAAAATGCGGTCAAATTGAGTCGCACAACACGTACCCCAGAACGGAAGGGCATATCTGAGATGCGACTCAAAAAGTGCATAATAAACAGTTCTAGCCACTGACAAGTTAAGCTCCTTAGAAACAGATCTCAATGCAAAACAGATAGAGCTTAATTTTTTCGACAAAGCGTCGATATGTCTACAACAAGCCCTAAGAATTTTACAGATTTTACGACGTCAATGGTGGTGTTGTTAAGTACAAAAGGCTGCAGCGAGTTTTTATACGACAATCGATACGATATCATTTGATATAATCCTATGAAGTGCTGTCACGTCCTTGTTGCTCAATATTCCATATTCCGAATTTACACATTTCATATCAAAAGGCTTCTGCTAGTTGATTCAAAATGGCGGCAGTGAATAGGTCGTACTTCATACTGCCAAAGCGTTGGCAATAGAATTGACAGAAAACTTATTGAGTAAAAAAAACTTGACGTAAAAGGAAAATATGTGTCAGAAAATGTATTATCTACAGATCTAGTTATAGTGCATCTCGTAATTTAATGTCTAGAGTATAGTTAGGAAATCTTAGACATTACAAAAAAAATAACTGTGGATGCAATCCAATTTAATTTAAATTCATTTTTATGTTGTAAAAGTTGCAGCCAGAATTAAAAAACAAGAAACATTAATGCGCAACGCTATTTGTACTCGGCTTAAGCTAAAAATTACTTAAGGATATGAATAAATCTGATATTTAACAGTGTATGCCATATTTGATATGTGTGAAGGCTTGACGAAAAATCTATATGTAATTTTAAATAATGTCTAAGATCGCGCACACTATACCTACACGGACCAGTACGGACCAGCACAGCACAAACCTGCATCCTGCATGACATCGCACACTTTACCGCCACAGACCAGCAACATAAGCGAGAGTTTCGAAAAAAGTACAGTTGTCAAGGCTCAACTACTAGAGCGTGCAACATAAAAGTATTGAAAATGAGTAGTTCAGAGGAAGAAATTATTATTTTAGCCATGTTGTGTGAAGAAGAGGAGGAAGAGAAGGAAGCTAAGAAAAAAAGAAGATTTTGGGTTCACCCTATAAATCAAAAGAGAAAGCAATATGGCGAATTTCATCATTTGTTTCCTGAATTAAAAAGATTCGAAGAAAAGTTTTTCCAATATTTTCGAATGTCACAAATCAAATTTGATTATTTTTTTTTGCTATCGACTCCCATATTGCATGTTTTCTTTCTTGGTCTCTATATATAAAATGCTTGGCTCGTATCGCACAGCTCTGGATACTTTTGTACTAGTAAAATAAGCTTTTCTTCATTCATATTTAAAACGATTTAAAGGTTCGAACAAAAATAAACGAAATCTAACCTACATCATACGACTTGAGCCAGCTAGCGTACTCGAAATACTGACGAACCCTTCAATATTTGCATGTTTGTGGAGGTATGCTGGTTCGCCGGTGCGCACATTAGGTCGGACCAGCACGACCAGGCATAAATATTGCCGGTCATATTTGTCCCTGACCGACACGACCTGTTTTGACGGTCGTGGCTTGTGGCGGTACGTGCTGGTACTGGTCTAGTGTGCTCTTCTCTATTAAATAACACGGTCACCTTCACCGGTAGATTTTACTGGTCTGGTCCGTGCCGGTCCGTGTAGGTATAGTGTGCGCGATCTTTAACAAGTGTTTTCAAAAGCGGTTCACCTCTATAACTTGTTTATTTTTTCAGATAAAAAAACGAAATTTGGTATATAAGTATATGATTTAAATTAGGATTGACTGACTGTATTCAATTGTTACTTCCTGTTTCATCGGAAATGACTACAACTTTTACTTTTTAAATGGCACACTTGATTTTTTTACTTCATTTGATAGACAATTATATTCTAAATAAAATAATAAGTATCACAATATGTCAACATTTGACATTTCCTCTTAAAACATAGTATTTTAAACTTCAATCTAGCGCCACGACAATATACAGGGTGAGTCTTAAATAAGTGCAAATATTTTCAGGGTTTGTATATTCTCGATAAAATAAACATATTTTCTCTTTCTGTTTTACAAATAAGTCTAAAATTTTACAAGAGAAAGAAACAAGCTCTATAACATAGGATACAATATTTTAATGAACAGTGCTTTCCATAAAATCAATAAAATGAAAAATATACGAAACAATATAGATGTACTGATTTCTTTCGAAAATCGACAACTATGAAACTATGAACCCTTCCCGGACACAAACGGTACATTGTGAGACAGGAAATTGTAGAGGGAAAGAAGCCCTATAACACAGGGTACAACATTTTAATGAACACTGCTTTCCATAAAATCAATAAAATAAAAAATATACGAAATAATATAGATGTACTGATTTTTCTCGAAAATCGACAACTATGAACCCTTCCCGAACACAAACGGTACATTGTGAGACAGGAAATTGTAGAGGGAAACAAGCCCTATAACATAGGCGATACAACATTTTAATGAACAGTGCTTTCCATAAAATCAATAAAATGAAAAATATATGAAATAATATGCATTTACTGAATTCTTTCGAAAATCGACAACCATGAAACTATGAACCCTTGCCGGACACAAACGGTACATTGTGAGACAGGAAATTGTTGAGAAACAAGCCCTATAACATGAAAATATACATGGATACAACGTTTTAATGAGCAGTGCTTTCCATAAAATCAATAAAATGAAAAATATACGAAATAATATGCATATGTGCTGATTTCTTTCGAAAATCGACAACTATGAAACTATGAACCCTTCCCGGACACAAACGATACCTTGTGAGACAGGAAATTGTAGAGACAAACAAGCCCTATAACATAGGATACAACATTTTAATCAACAGTGCTTTCCATAAGATCAATAAAATGAAAAATATACGAAATAATATACATATACTGATTTCTTTCGAAAATCGACAACTATGAAAGTATGAACCCTTGCCGGACACAAACGGTACATTATGAGACAGGAAATTGTAGAAAGAAACAAGCCCTATAACATAGGATACAGCATTTTAATGAACAGTGCTTTCCATAAAATGGTAGTACGAGTTATTTTACTTCGAAAATTTCCAAAAAAAAATGCTTTTTTGCTTAAATTTTGAGAACCACTAGATCTTTCTGGGTTTTCGTTCTTGTAAATTTAATCTATTATTGTTGTTACATTATCAAAAAATTATGTTTTTTTAACTAAAGCTAAAACAATTTTTGAAAAATTTTTCATAAAATTCCAAATTTTAAATTTTTTGCGAAAAAACCTCATAATCCTCTTTCTGGGGTCAAAATATACCAACCTATATATAACAACAGTTTTTTTTTATTATTCTTTTCTTTGACCTCTCAATATATATTTTATTTAATTTTTTCTTGGCTTTAGGTCAGGTAAACAGATATTGGATTATTTTCTTCGCTAAGATTTCAGAATGAAAAAGATAAAATTGTAAAAAGAAAACAATAAAAATTAAAATAAAAACTAAAACAAAACGGCCGAAATCTACGTTCAAGTAATAAATTTTGATAAAGACCCTACCAGGTCGAAACGTCAATGAAATTTTTAATATAAAAAAACCGTTTTTCTCATTGTTTACCTGACCTAAAGCCAAGAAAAAATTAAATAAAATATAACAACAGTTTGACTCGAATATGTGGTACCAAATTATTCGTAAAAAATGATTTTTTTTAAATATGCTAATGAGCCACCCCCGTTCCATTTGAAAAATTGAGCCATGATTAAAAATACCATTCGGTCATCTTTCAAGCGGCCAGGAAAATATACGAAAAACATTAGACGATCAAATCTATTTTTCCAAAGCTCCTTAATTAAAAATTAGGTTCTTTAATACAGCCATGGCATTCTAGACTAAAATTTAAAATACGATTGTTTGAAGCGAGAATGTGAAAAGTTGACATATGATATGTCATTCTATTCAGATTGTAATTTTCTATCGAATAAAGCAAAAAATACCGAGGGTGCCATTTAAAAACCAAAAGTTGTAGCCATTCCCGGTGAAACAGGAAGTGACCGAAAACAATTGAATACGTCAAAATCGATCCTATATAATTTATCTCATATACTGTAACATACCAAGTCTCGTTATATTATTTTTTTTCCATAGAAACTGTTAAAATTGCCATATCAAAAATAGTAGATAAAACAGTACTTTAACCGCAAAGGTAGATTAAATGATACTTTACCAGCGGGGATAGGTTAAAAACTTTATTTCTTCTCTCGCGTTTTTTAATCGCTTCCATTTTTGAAAATTTTTGTATTCCTTTTCATAAGTTATTCGGGATTTAATTGGAAGTAGTTTGGATATGGCGTTTGTCGCCTCAGCCTGAATATCTGTTGGTAATTTACTTCTTTCGTTTTGAGCCATTTCTGGCTCCAATTTAATCAGCAATCGACACGAAAGAGAATTAAAAAATATTGACTCAAAACTGACAATTAAAGAGACAGCTTTATTTATTTGTCAAATTACATAGAAAGCAACGCCAACCCAGCACATTTTTCTAATAAATTCCTTGAAATAATAATTTCTGAATATTTTTTAAAACGTAACTCGCTATGGAAAAAAATATTATTTTATACACGACCATAAAATTGCATTATCGTCTTGTATAAAAAAATAACTATTATCTGAAAAAATAAAATACACACACTGGAAAAATCTAGGGATATAATTTTATTAAAGTTAAAAATAAATGTTTTGAATAAACAACAACACATTTGTAGGCCGATTCTTTCTACTTCGATTGAAACGAAATAGTCACACTAGTTATTTCTAAATTTGGGATATTCGTGAAGTGTTTGTGCATTTTTTGTCAAATGTATAAAAAGCACCTAGCATCAGTTGTTCGAATTTAACCTGTACTGATGGCTATGTTTTTATGATAACTGGCCAGAATTCATTCAAATAACTCTGTTTAGTATTAAACGACATTATGGAGCGTAGACATCTTAACAGAGACGAAATGCTAAGGGCCATGGGTATGCTCGAAGCTGGAATGCGCCAAATCGACGTAGCTAGAGCATTAAATACCACGCAAAGTGTAATATCGCGATTAAGTGCACGCTACCGTGAAAGTGGTGATGTTGCTGAAAGGCACACAGGGCGACATCGCATTACTACCCCTCAGCTAGATCATTTTTTACAATTAAATGCTCGACGCGGAGCGACTCTTACAGCACCAGAGCTTAGTTTAATTCTCCAGGAAACACATAATGTAACCGTTAGTCCTGACACTGTTCGCAATAGATTAAGAGAGGTCAACTTAAGAAGCAGACGCCCCTGGAGAGCTCAACCCTTAACGAGAGGAAATCGAGAGGTACGATATTTGTGGGCTCAAGATCATGTTCAGTGGTCGAATGAACAATGGGCCAATGTTCTCTTCACGGATGAGTCACGCTTTGGAATTCATCCGGATTCGAGGAAGCTTAGGGTATGGGGAGAACCGGAAAATCTTATTCTGTTGGATCATGTTCAGGAAGTGCACCATTATCAAGGTGGAATAGTTATGGTCTGAGGAGGAGTCCAGTTAGGCCGAAAAACCGATCTCGTTTTTCTTGAAAGGTTTCTAACAGGAATCACATATCGTGATTTAATTCTTGAGCCTATCGTGTTACCATATGCCAATAATTTTGGGAGAAACTTCGTTCTCATGCATGACAATTCACGGCCTCATACAGCCAGAGTGGTAAGTCAGTTTATCAATGCTCATCAATTAAACATCTTACCCTGGCCGGCACAATCTCCTGCCCTCAACCCCATCGAGCACGTATGGGACGCGGTCCAAAGAAGAATTTTGAGAATGGGTATGCCTCGTGAAACTCGTAGGGATCTGGTTCGGGCCGTGAATGCAGCGTGGCACGCTGTACCTCAAGAAGAGATCGACAACCTGATCAGGAGCATGGAGAGACGATGTAGGGCTGTAATAAACAGTAGAGGAGGCCATACCCTTTATTAAGTTAATATTTTTTTTAATTGACAGTTTAGAATAAAAAAAAATGTGTGTATTTTTTTTGAGTTCAATAAAAATCAAGGTAAATTTGAAAAATTCGGTAAATTTCGCAATTTTATTTCCAATACGTCTGTAAACTATTTCTTTATTTTAATTTTATTATATCAGAAATGTAAATAATAAAATTACTGACGATGGCTGGATAAAATTGTAATATCCCTAGACTTTTCCGGTGTGTGTAGTTATAGGGGTGAACCACTTTTGAGAAATACCCGGTCTGTAATTTGATTATTTTAATAAAAAACCTAAATGAAAAATTAAAACGAGACAAAAGAAAATTCTAAAAAACACTGTACTACTCACTTTTCAATTCTCTTCCTTCAGGCGTACATGGCCCTTCTTCCATCAGACATTTTATATAATTTGACAGCACCCTGTCGTTCTTCAAAATCTTATCCACATCCACGTTATCGTACTTAGTAGTGTAGGGACTCTCCTGGCCCCAAGCCAGAGCTACGATGACACCAAGAAATACAATAGCACCGGCCAAACGCATCTTGACTACCAAACTAAAGACTGATGCAGTTGAGTGTTCTATGCGTCTTCTGGCCGTTTAATGACGATTGTTGTCCGATTTGCGAGGCGGCGAAGAAAGTAAAAGTTGCGGTCGTCGCCGTCTTTCGTCACGGTTTCGACGAATTGAGCGAAAAAAGGGAAAGTTCTCGTTTATTTATCGTAACGAAACGTTTGTGGTACGTCACTGGTGCCGGCAAAATTATGTCAGACCAGGTTTTGATTATTGTTTAGTTTAGAGGCCATTATTTTGTTGTTAGATAATGGTTTTACTGGAAAATTAATATTCGGAATGGAAAATTAATATTCTACAATAAAAGTTCTTTTAACTTTTAACACTTAAATTTCACGAAGTAATATAAAGTATACAGGGTGTTTCAAAAAGTTCAAAAGTTTCACTAGTTTCACTTGAAGCGGCCCAGATGTTACGCCACTATATTGATAATACTACTAGCGTGTACCCGCGACTTCGTTCGCGTCGAATTAATCTTTTGTAATGGTGATGATAAAGCAAAGCAAGAACTTCCATTAACATACAAACTGGATAAAAAATTTTCACATTTATGTCAGCATGAGAAAAAACACTATGGCGATATTATTATATAACTTGGTAATATTTGAGGGGTAGTTTCATCTCGATGGAATTTGACTTTTGAAAAATCCGTTTGCCAAAAATAAGCTTTTTACGTCAAGCAGTTTAAGAAGAATCGTCGTGGTTAATCAATTACTCAACGTGTCCAAGCGTTTTCCCGAAAGACTAACCGTTTTTCAAATAACAAATATTGTATTATTTGAGGGACGTTTTCACCCTCTTGGAATTTGAGATTCGAGAAACCCCCCCTTATCGAACCTCTACACCCCACAGTCAATCCGTTTGCCAAAAATCAGCTTTAAACGTCAAGCAGTTTAAGCAGAATCGTGATTACTCAATGGTCATATTTTATGAAACACCCTGCATAAATTTTTAAAAAATCTTATAATATGTAAACAACAAAATAAAATATAGTATATGTTTAAGACTTTTTCCGAAAAACTCACCGGTTTTTAAATAAAAAATATTGTAATATTTGAGGGATGGTTTCATCCCCTTAAAAATCGAGTTTCGAAAAATCCCTTCTTATTGAACCTCTACACCCTAATTAGAATTTAGAATGAGTGGGAGGGGGGTTAATCACTTCGACCTTACAGATCCATTGTGTCCCCCTTTCTTGAATCATAACTCATCATACAGTCCCAGGGCTTTGACAAAAGCCAGTATCTGGGACGGTTTTATAGAGGGTAGTTCTCCATCTCCAATATCAGTCGTACCAAAATTCATGGCACGAATGGTTGTCGTCTCGGCGCACTCAGTGATGAGGTGTACTGGTGTTTCCCCATCTTCCCCACAGAATCTGCATTCGCCGTTTCTTCTTAGTTTCAATCTACTGAGGTGTTCATTGAGGAGACAGTGTCCTGTTAAAAACCCCGTGACAATCCGAAGATTGTTCTTACTCAGACCCAGGAAGATCTGTGATTATTCTTGATCATAAGCCCTCAGAAACTTCTTCGAGTGTCTTAGACCATTGCAAGATTTCCATTCCAGGTTGCGGATGGAATCTTCCAAGTTCTTGAGTTCCGCCCTGAGTTGGTTACCACTTGGAAAGCAGAACGGTTCTGGTCCAGTTAGTGGAGTGTTCGCTCCTTTCCTAGCTAGATTATTTGCTTTTCATTGCCTTCTATCCCTTGGTGAGCAGGCACCCAGTGTAGGAGGACTTTGTTTTCTTTGCCTAATTTATTCAGCTTCTCAATGCATTCTTTGAGCAATTTCGAATTGATTGATACTGAGTTGATCGCCTTTAACGCTGCTTGACTATCAGATAAGATGGCTATTTCTTGTTTCCGATAGTTCCTATCTAAGATAAGTTGTACGCATCTCTCGATAGCGTAGATTTCTGCCTGTAGGATACTAGGGTAAGTGCCCATTGGTTCGGAGTAATTAGCTCTCGGCCCAAACACTCCGATCCCTGTTTCCGTATTGGTTTTGGAAGCATCAGTATACAAGTTATGGTATGGTCTTTTAACTGCTGGGCAAGCGTTTCGCTCTTCCAATCCTTCTTATTGCTCAATACTACATTGACATGTTTGTCAAAGTTGTACGTTCTTGGCATATCGTCCACTGGGAGTTGCAGGAGTGGTATTTCCTTTTTGAGGGTGTTCCAAGCCCCTGACTCTACACCCTAAAATCAATCCGTTTTCCAAAAATCAACTTTTTACGTCAAGCGCTTTAAGCTGTATACATTTTTAAAAAAATCTTAAAATATGTAAAAAAAACAAAGTAAAATATACGTGTTTAAGCGTTTTTTCGGAAACTTGACCGTTTTTTAAATAAAAAATATTGTAATATTTGAGGGGTGGTTTCACCCCCTTAGAACTGGAATTTCGAAAAATCCTTTCTTATCGAACCTGTACACTATGCCTCAACCTATCAAAAACTAAAGTTTTGTTATATAAAAGTACTATACAACCTTTTGTACTTAAAATAACACCACTATTGACGTCGTGGACTCTGTGAAATTCTTAGGACTTGTAGACAACTCGTTAAGTGGAACTTGCACTTCGAAATTTTATCAAAGAAACTAAGCGCTGCCTGTTTTGCGCCAAGATCAGTTTCTAAGGAACTTAATTTATCAACCTCTAGAATAGCCTATTATGCCCTTTTTGAGTCACATGAAAATGAAAAATATTTTAATAAAGTGTGAAATTTAATTACAAAATATGTTGAAGAAATAAAATGGGAATTTATTAGGTTAAATTCACAAAGAACCTTCAGGGAATCAGAGATTCATGTTTATTGGTTATTCTTTAAAATCACAGTAGAATATTCCCTTATCATTATTTGCTAATCATAATTTAATATTCAGACTAATTATGCAATAATTACGATGGCCTTTAAAATTAGTGGAATCGAACTCGTCTGACATAATATTTCGAATAACAGTGGCGTATCTCAACTTGCTTTCACAAAAATACATACACACATAATTACTTACTACTTCGACAGAAAATATAAAAAATAAATATATATTTTTTTATTTTTATCTTGTAAGGTAGCGAAAAAAGCTGTTTTCCAGTAGTGAACTTTGTAAAAAAGTATACCTAAGTATACCAACATTCATTAATGTAAAAGTATAAAAATATGGGAAAGACGATTTTTAACACACAGTTTTCAAAATAATCAGAAATATAAAGAAAGGAAGAATACATTTTGAATATTGTGTGTGTATTTTCAAACACTCCGTATACAAATTTATTTTTAATTGTGTTAACTTGACATTCCCAAAAACTATTCTATTTAACTGTTTTTTCATAAATTTTTATTATTGGCGCTGTACAGGGTGTCCCATTTTCGTGTGTTTTACAGGGTATCTCGTTTAGTAGAGATCCAAAGATGCGGTTTTCACATCACAGAGCTACTTTTTTTTATGAAACTAAAAATGCTACACACAGATTTGTCCTAGCCCCATTGGTTTCTGAAATACAGGGCGAATCTGAAAATTTTGCATTATTTGACCGTCCTCGTATCTCGGTTATCTTATAACTATCAAAAATGTGAAAACCGAGTCCCATAGTGTTTTTTACATGGAATTCAGTGCCGTAACTAGATTTTCGCTGGCAGCTGTCATTCTTGAAATATGACTCAAAGTTCTTTTTTTTAAAATGGAATACCCTGTAAGTATATTACTTTTTATGTATTTACCATTTTATGAGCTTTCTAAAAATATACTATGGTGAAAAATGCGTTATTTAACTTTTTAACATATGCGGAATAATTTATCCGACGTCAAATTTTGGTTTGGAGGTTGAAGTATATGTTTGAAAAAGGGTAGTTTGAAATGTCGAAAAAGTAATAAATTAAAGAAGTAGTTTTTCCGCTTAAAAAATAGTGTTTTACGTGTAACAAATAGTTTTATACGTGTAAAATAAAAAAAATAATAAATAATTTATTTCACTTTCTCAAAATTTGTATTAAAATATCAATATTTTTAATAAACACGTGGACTGCTCACCAAAACACGTCGCGTCATTACATTTCTAAGCCGTAGGCTGTCATTTCCAATTTTCGTCTCGCTAGCTTGTGTGTCACGGCCTTGAATTTTTACTCCCAGCGCGCGTAAAAAAATTGCACTTGAAAAAATCATAAGTTCAAGTCATATTTTGAAAACGACAGCACACAGCGAAAAACTAGTTACGCCACTGTGTTCTACGTAAAAAAAAAAAACAACCAACCGGGTCTTGTGCAGAATAGGTCCCCACGAAATCGTGGTTTTTTTAATTTTTAATGTGGATCCCATAGTTAATGTGTTGTATACGCCATCTATTGGGGCAATGGTAAATTAACATAACCCATGTATTTACGGTTGGTAGCACTAAGAATAGGTTAGTAAGTTTGTTTTTATAAGGTTCCAAGTAACATAAAAAAGAGAGTAAGAAGAATATGGCGGCAGCATGTTCAGTTTGTTCGTTTTAGTTTTTGTTCTTGTAATTGTTAACAGAAATAAAACTCGTGAAGAGTAAAAAGACCTGGTTTAATTAAAAAGTAAATTCACGGACCTCAAAACAACAGGTTATGTGCCCAGATCACAGCCCAGACACAGAATAGAAAACCAAGGTCTCGCAGTAAAAACGGCAAGGACAAAACGACAAGTAAAATTTCGGGAAAGTGTATCGGAGTGTTAAGAGTAAAAACATTAAAAGTAAAAACAGTAAAACCGAAAAAATGTCTGAACATAACGCTGCATTAAAACTAAATGGAGATAACTGGCCAGTCTGGAAATTTCAAACAAATCGTACTAAAAGGTCGTAGTTTATTTGAAGTAGTGGATGGATCAAAGTAAAACCAACCACAGGAGTTGAAGAAATAAATAAGTGGATGAAAGAAGATGCAAAGGCCCAAGAATTACTGGTAACAAGAATGGAAGAAGGACCATTAACGCATGTACTGTCTTGTGAAATGTCCAAAGAAATGTGGAGTAAACTAAAACAGTATATGACAAGGAATCAGTGGTGAGTGTACACCTTTTTACAAGAACGTTTCTTCTCACTGCAGTTTGATTCAAGTGTTAGTACCTTTTTATCTAAAATAGAAGAAATAAAAATGAAATTAAAATCTGCAGAGTGAAACTCTATCAGAGAAAATGGTAATAACCAAGATCTTAATGTCTCTCCCAGAGCAATTTAAGCATTTTAGATCAGCGTGGAATCTGTTCCAGTAGATAACCAAAGTCTCAAGAGTTAACTTCAAGATTACTTCTAGAAGAAGAAAGATGCAAGTCTTTGGAAAATGCAACTGCATTGGCAACTAAAACCAGTGAAAAACCTCAAGGGAAAGAAATGTTATATATGTTCAAAGGTAGGCCATATTGCTAGAGATTGTTATTTCAGGCACAAGAAGCAAAAGAATGAAAAGAAAGTGTGCAGTTTCTGTAGAAAAATGGTCATTTAGTCCAAAACATGTTGGGTCAGAAAAAATAAAGAAAAAATCAAGAAAACAAAGGCATGTCAAGTAAAAGAAAGAAGAACCAGAAGTAAATGCTTTTATGGTCAACTCTAAAACTAATACCAAGTCACATGAATGGTTTTGGATTCGGCAGCAAGCGAGCACATGTCATGGAACAAGGAATTATTTCAGGAATTGTACAAAGTAAAATCCCTAGAATGGTGCAAGTAGGAAATGGTCAAAAGCTACAGGTAAGAGGTTATGGCAAAATTAAGTTGTGGGCATATAATGGCACAAGTCTTATTGAAACTTACCTTTCTAATGTATTATATATACCTGATTTAAAGTTCAATCTTTTTCTGCTGGTTGGTGTGCGCTTGATAATGGATATTTCTTTGTCCTCTGATAATGAAAAATGCACTTTTTATGACAAAAATGGAAATATAAGAGCTCAAGCTATAAGACAGAATAAGTTGTATACAATGTGTTTTTCTCAAGAAAAGTCTTATGTCAAATGCTTACAAGATCAACCTAAAAATATCCTAACAACTAACTTAAACTCTGACTGTATGAAAGTTAAAACCATAGACTCTTTAAAAGAATGGCACTGTAAATTAGCACACCAAAATGTTAACTATATAAAACACTTTTTAAGGAACAATAACATAGAATTTGTGGATGAAAAGTTTGTATGTGAACAATGCTTAACTAGAAAACAGCATAGACATCCCTTCCATGAAAGTGAGTCAAGAGCTACAGTACCATTGGAGCTAGTACACACAGATGTATGTGGACCTATGGAGCAAGAATCTTTAGGAGGATCTCGATACTTTCTCCTATTAAAAGATGACTATACTAACTACAGGTATGTCTATTTTCTAAAGAATAAGTCAGAAAGTAAAGAAAAAGTTGGAAAATTTCATAACTTAGCTGAAAGAGAAACAGGTTACAAAGTGAAGGCTCTAAGATCAGATAACGGTCTTGAATTTTTGAACAAAGAGATCAAAGAACTGTTAGAAAACAGAGGAATAAGGCATCAAAGATCGGTTGTATATACGCCACAACAAAACGGAAGAGCAGAAAGAGAAAATCGAACCTTAGTTGAGGCAGCTCGAACAATGTTGCAAGGTCAAAAATTACACAAGAATTTGTGGGCAGAAGCTCTCAACACAGCTACTTTCATATTAAATAGAACAGGAGTAAGCTCAGAGCAAAATAAAACACCATATGAGTCATGGTACAAAAGAAAGATAGACCCTAATATTTTTAAGAGGTTTGGAACAAAGGTCTCGGTACATATTCCAAAGGAGAAAAGACTAAAGTGGGATGCAAAGAATATGTTTGGTATATTTTTGGGATATAGTCAAGATGTAAAAGGATACAGAATATACTTACCTGAAAAGAACACAGTAGAAATTCTTCGTGACATAATATTTCTACCAGAAAAAGACATAGAACCTGAACGTGTCATAGAAGAAAATAAAGAAACAGTAAAACAAGAAAATCAAGAGCTAATTGCAGAACTAAACACTCAAAATGAAGCTGAGTCTAGTAGTGACAGTGAGTTGGACATTGAAGAGGAAGAAAGACACTTAGAAGAGAACGTAGATAGTGACAGTAGTGAAAATGAAGACCAAGAAGACAATAGAAGATACAACTTAAGAAGAAGCATAAATCTACCGTCAAGATTCAATGACTTTGACATGGACAACGAAGATATAGGTTTGTTAGCCTGTATTGACACAGATGAACCCCTAACATATGAAGATGCTATGGCAAGCAGTGATTGGAGCAAATGGAAAGAAGCCATGGAAACAGAAATCAAAGCGTTGGAAGAAAATCAAACTTGGATTTGTGTGAGTGATGAAAGTGTAGGTGAAAATAAAGTCATTCAGTGCAAGTGGGTTTTCAAGAAGAAAAGAAATGACAGTGGAAATGTTTTTAGATTTAAGGCAAGATTAGTTGTTAAAGGTTTTCAACAAAAAGGTATATCATTTTCAGATATTTATAGTCCAGTTGCAAAATTACCATCAATAAGAGTTTTCTTAGCTTTATGTATCAATTTCGATTTAAAAATACATCAATTAGATGTATGTAGTGCTTTTTTAAATGGGGATATTCAAGATGATGTCTATATAAAACTTCCAAAAGGGTTTAAAGAAATTGAGGGTACAGTTTGTAAGCTTAAAAAATCATTATACGGTTTAAAAACATCACCAAAGAACTGGAATGATAAATTTCATGAATTAATGTCAAAAATGTCATTTAAAAGATCTGAATATGAGTATTGCCTTTATATCAAAACAAATGTTAAAAGTAAAATGTATATTTTAATTTATGTTGATGATTTGCTTGTAGCAGGAACAAACGAAAAAGAAGTAGACAATGTAATTAAAATTTTGAATAATACTTTTAAAATGAATAATTTAGGGCAAATTAAACATTTTTTAGGGATGAATATAACTCAAAATTTATCTGAAGGGAAAATTACTATAAATCAGACAAACTATTTAAGAGGTGTTCTTGAAAAATTTGGAATGTTAAATTGTAAACCATCTAAAACACCTATGAATAACAATTTTCATCATGATTATTTAAAAAGAGTAAAATCTGAAAATTTAGAGATAGAAAAGAGATGTCGAATGGCTATTGGGTCGCTTATGTATGCAATGCTTTGCTCAAGACCCGATATATGTGTATCTATTAGTATACTAAGCAGATATCAAACTTGTGCAAGTTATGATCTTTGGAAAGAGATTAAAAGAGTGTTAAGGTACATTCAAGGCACTATTGATATGAGCTTGGTATATCAAAAGAATAATAATTGTGAATATTTAATTGTAGGCTATTCAGATTCGGATTGGGCAGGTGATTGTACTGACAGAAAGTCTACAACAGGATATGTTTTTAAAGTTTTCAATTGTACAGTATCGTGGGCTTGTCGGAAACAGTCATCTGTTAGTCTGTCTTCAACTGAAGCTGAATATATAGCCTTAAGCCAATCTGTTAGTGAGGCTTGTTGGCTTAGATATTTATTTTATGATTTAAACATATGTGAAAACTATGTTACAGTGTTAGTTTTTGCTGACAATCAAAGTGCTATTAAAGTTTGTAAGAACCCTGAGTTCCATAAGAGACTGAAACACGTGGACATTAGATATCATTTTGTTAGGAATAAAATCAAAGATAATGTAGTGATGTTAAAATATATTAGTACTCATGATCAACAGGCGGATTTGTTTACAAAACCATTAGGTTTTACACAGTTTAAAAAACTTTGAGAAAAGTTAGGTTTAGATTGTGTAGAATAGTTTAAAAATTAAGAAAAATTTGTTATGTATTTAAAGGAAAATATTGTTAGTCAAATGTTTTGTAAATTTACCTATTGAGGGGGTGTTGTATACGCCATCTATTGGGGCAATGGTAAATTAACATAACCTTATGTATTTACGGTTGGTAGCACTAAGAATAGGTTAGTAAGTTTGTTTTATAAGGTTCCAAGTAACATAAAAAAGAGAGTAAGAAGAATATGGCGGCAGCATGTTCAGTTTGTTCGTTTTAGTTTTTGTTCTTGTAATTGTTAACAGAAATAAAACTCGTGAAGAGTAAAAAGACCTGGTTTAATTAAAAAGTAAATTCACGGACCTCAAAACAACATAATGGAATGGTTTAAAAGAAAAAAATTGTCGGATGAACCATATTTTCTACGAAAAAAAATAATTGAAAATTCCAAATTTTCACTACATTTCAATGCGAAAACTCCCTATTATAACCTTCATAAAGACAGTAAAATACAAGGTTATGCACAGTGTTGCCATACTCACCCTGTGTAAAATCGACGAAAACGTTCTACTTTATATTCATTTTTTTTACATTTAGTACGCACTTTAAGAACACGAAAAATTAAAAATATAATAAACGAGGCAAAACAAAAACACTATAAAAATAAATTGACAATAAAATCATTACACAGTATTTAGCACAATTGTTTAAAATATATTTTTCCCGGATTTGTTTAGTAAGATTCCGAAATCGATGTGATCTGCGTACTTCCAAACACTCCCCACCAACCTAACCTAACCAATGCATGCATTTAACACCCCCAAATAACCAGGCTAACCAATGCATTAACACCCTCCAAATAACCAGACTAACCAATGCATTACCACCCTCCAAATAACCAGAATATCTAACCTAACCTAACCAATGCATTAACACCCCCAAATAACCAGGCTAACCAATGCATTAACACTCTCCAAATCACCAGGCTAACCAATGCATTAACACCCTCCAAATAATCAGGCTAACCAATGCATTAACACCCTCCAAATAACCAGACTAACCAATGCATTACCACCCTCCAAATAACCAGAATATCTAACCTAACCTAACCATTGCATTAACACCCTCCAAATAACCAGGCTAACCAATGCATTACCACCTTCCAAATAACCAGGCTAACCTAATTGAGCCTAATGACAAAACTTCATTGATTACGCGTCGAAAAACAGTATATATTAAAAAAACTTATATTTTCGTAGAACCTGAAAAATCCGCAAATTTTATTTCAGAATTGCTTTAAAATAATCCACACTAACGAATAAGCTACTAGACAGTTCAATTTTTGTTGCACTAAAGTGATAACTTACCGTTTTAAGTCCCTCCACAACAACTTTATTTCAGAAGAAAATCATATAAAGTAATTTTTATTGACAACGTCCTGCAAATTCTATGCAGAAGGCCATAGATGACATACCGATGATCGATTAACTGTCAATCGAAAAGTCATAAAATTGCTAGCTTGAGCTGATGTAAATAAATATATTTTTTCTTAATTTTTATGCTTACAAAGAAGATTCGTTACATTTTGTGCTTAAATTAGATCATTCCACGTCTATATAAAAGGTAATAAAGTACTAATATGTGATGTTTTTTACTGAATCCGTGTAGAAAATTTAACATATTTACTGTCCGTCGCCTGTACCTAAAATACGTTTTTTTGCCGCTTTTTAAAGATAAAACACATTCATCCAACAATTTTTATGCTTAAAAATATTCAGTTTAAGATAATCTTGCAAAAAAATCCCAAAAAAGTGTTAAATGCGTGGGGACCTATTGTGCACCAGAGCCCAACCAACCTTTTTCACTTTTACGATAAGATAACCAAAATACGAGGGGTGTCGAAAAATGCAACAATTTCAAATTCGTCCTGTATTTCAGAAACTAAAAAGGTTAGGACAAATTTGTGTGCAGCATCTTTATTTTCATAAAAAGTAGCACAAAGTAATGAGAAATCCGCATCTTTGTATCTCTACTCAAACGAGAAACCCTGTCAAACACACACATAAATGTGACACCCTGTACTATAAAATTTACGTTTATAAAAAAATCCCTATATAAAACCCTAAACTATATAAAAATAATTATCTCTAGATCAAATACATAAAAAAAATTAAAAAAAAATCTTTAGCTGATACACAAGATGTTACCAAAAGTATGCCCAGAATTTCAAAAAATAATAATAATTAAATTTTGCTTCTCTTCTTGTTATTACAGTTGGAGGGTTGGAACCTTTGTTACACAGCAAAATAAAACACTAAATCACCACAATACACCCAAAACACTTTTACTAAAAAACTACTAAACTATTCAGTTTTAATCATATGGTGATGATGCTAACATGGTTAGCGAAACGCGCGTCCATTGTAAAAGTAAAAGTGTTTAGGTGTACTGTGGTGATTTAGTGTTTTATTTTGTTATGTTATTGTATTGAATAGATATTAGTTTTTAAAGACAATCAGATTAGCCTGGGACACAATTTTTTGTAATATTTCGAGATTTCATCTTCAACTTTAATTGAACACAACATTTGAATCTTTTTCTCAGAAAACCCTTGCAAGCTAATTGTAAGTAAACGAGGATTTGCTTATAAATTAAAATACATCATCAGTTTTCTGGTCATTTCTAAATTATATTTTCTCTTTATTTTATTGACTTACTGTAAACATTATACAATCAACATTCATGGTCAAAGCAGCATCGAGCAAAATTGGTAAATCTGAGAAAAATAAATAGATACATAAGAATGTTATGGAAATACAGGGTGGCCCATCGAAAACGTTCCGCAACGGCCAGGGTAATTTTTTTTCAGAAAATTCAAAAACACGTCAACTTTTGCCAAGTTTTTTCAAATGGAAAGGGGGGTCAAGTGGTACCGCAATGAAAAGGGCTTTCTATTCTCTATATTTTTCGGCTTCGTTTTTGAAATTCGGTCGAGTCATTGAGAAATTATAAAGGATTTAAATTTGAAAAGTTTATTTAAACATTTATCAGAGTAAATGATAAGGCTAAATTCCTTCGACCAATTTGCTGTTTTTTCTTATTATTTCTAGATGTTTACGAATTTTTTCACTTGCCATAAGGTTGAACGATCAGGTGCGGTAGTTGCTAGATAGCTGTTCTGTGACTTATGCGTTGAACTTCTTCTCAATATCGTTAAACTTTTTAACAATTATTATGGTGTACTCACTTGCAGAAAAAGTGAAAACAGGAGACATGGTTCTGTTTTGGTTTTAGGAAAAGTTACTCGCAAAATTATTGGACACGGTATTTTAAAGTTAAGGTAAAAATAAGCCTTCAATTAACCCTGTATAAAGAGCCAAATACTAAAGTTTATAAAAAACTGAGTTAATGAATTAAAGTTGATAAATTTATATACAGTTTGCTAAAAATTATGAAAATAGGGCTAAAAGTACAAAAACTATAAACACTTTGAACTTGACGAAAAAAATTTCCGTTGCATTTTTTTGCATTCTAGTGTAGTTTTTAAGATAACAAATATCATGATGTGTTCATCATGATTTTTACCATTGCTTGTTCAAGATCAAATTTATTAGCAATATTAAGATTTTTTAATTAAAGTCTAATTTTTTTGCTCAAAAGTGTACAGGGTGGGTCAAATTCGACGCTTTTAAATGGAAACACCCTTTTCTATAGGAGATAGACGAAAACTAATATCGGTGTCTGGAGAAAATGACCGATTTTCAAAAACGAGGCGGGGAAATATAGAGAATAGAAAGCTCTTTTCATTGCGGCGCCACTTGATCCCCCTTCCCATTTGAAAAAAGTTGGGGGATGGCGCCCCCGCTGAGAGGGTTGAAGATTTTGCAATCATTTTTGGGGCAAAAGTTGTCCCCCTCACAAACAAAATTGACGTGTTTTTGGATTTTTTGAAAAAAAGAATACCCTAGCCGTTATGCCTTGCGGAACGTTTTCGATGGGCCACTCCGTATGCGAAACCCACAAATTCACTAATCAATTAGGTAGGTACTTATAGTTTCTACTACGCTTATAGGTTGTACAAAATTCCAGCGTTTATTTGGCGATTAAAAAGTTATATTATGTAAAAAAGAAATCTTAGTTGTAAGAATGGTGTTTTCATACGGATCTTGAAAATTTTTCTCTGAACTATGACGTCTTGAGAACTGACGACTTTTTTTTCCACAATAAGGGGCCGTCCTCTGCCGGAAACACTGCGACCTGTGAGGCCTATTGTGTTTGTCCCCTTTCTATATCTGCACCCATTCTCCTATCCCTGTGCCCTGCACTAACTTATGCAGGTCCTTGATAGGATGAGAGCATAGTTCTTCCGGTTCTAGCCTAGCTTTCCCGAATAAAAAGTATCGCTTGCGATCCAGAGCCTCGCAGTGACATATTATGTGCTCCGCTGTTTCAGGATCTTTATCGCAGAGTCTGCAGCAAAGACTTCCTTGATACAGATTGAGCTTGTTCAGGTAACACTTGACAGCCATATGTCTTGTCAAGAGGCCTGTTGTAATCCGCAATTTATTCCTGCTAAGTATTAACAGTTCTTTTGCGGTTTTGGAGCTAGGTCCTTGGATAAAGCCTTGCTGTGCCTGTGCCCCTGTCTGTTTCTCCAGTGGACATTCTGCTTTTCCCTGATCCAGAGTTTTAATGCACTACGGGCCATACATTTGGGTATTCCCAGTACTGGCTCTGGACCAAGATAAGATGCCGATGATCCTTGCCTAGCTAGCTCATCGGCTTTTTCGTTGCCTTGATGCCGCTGTGGCCCGGCACCCAGAATAATTTAATTCTGTTCCGTCGAGCCAGAGCTTCCAGTTCACCTAGGCATTCCCAGACGAGTCTCGACGATACCTTTGGGCTCATAAGCGCCCCAAGTGCCGCCTGACTGTCTGAGCATATATTGATGAGCTTATCTGAATAAGCTCTTCTATTGTTTTCTCTCGCACATTGTAGAATGGCGAAGATTTCTGTCTGGAATACGGTTGAGTGTTTACCCAACTGACGACTTAATTCTTAATTTTTCTTTCTTTCTTTTAATTAGCCTTTTGTCTTAAGTCTGTTCAAATAAAAAGGGCCGATTTTTGTCTACACAAAGGGTTTTACCTGATACGTTTTGATTGAACAGGTATAACTTATAGGTAGACTCCAATGACTCCATAGTATCACAGATTAGGTATACTATATGTATACAGATAAAAATCTTATTCCTAATTCGTGTTACAAAAATTGTTTTTTATGACGATGTGCAAACAAGTAAAATTTCCTGTGCGCAATTATAAACTTGCGTAAAATAACAATAAACAGCGTAATAGAGATATATCGCTAAACCGAATAGCGTGCATGGACGTTAATAAGGCCAGGTGTTATTTCCTTTACGTGAGGTGGTATTAACTCTCTTCATTTATAGTTATCGGATCGGAAAGAATTCTGTTCGCGTCGCATCCGCTATTTAAACTTAACCTAACTTTGAATTTAAAACTTTGAAATTGTTTCGTTTACTAGGTATTTTAAAACTAAAGGGCTAAAGTGCTTATTTCCAGTGCTTTATTGTTCAACGTCTGCCAGTGGGTTTAGGGCAACAAGCAACAAATTCTTTTAGAAGGGCTAAGTCGTCATCTGATGTAAACCTAAGCCTCTTTATAGGTTCTTTAATATTGGAAGAGGCGGAATCCATATTTTGGGCCATATTTATTTAATTAAAACTAATCCCAGCTACTTAAATATCAAATTACCTAATAAAACTAAAGTAATAATTCAAAACAATTCAAACATAACCTAAAATAAAAGATCTCGCCGGCCGGCCCCGGTTGTCAAATACCCGCACATGCCCATTTAAGCAATTTTTAAACGTTATTTAGAAATAGCGCTTGGTGTAATTGATCCGTAAATTACGTCAGGCGGTAACGTTATTAGCGGGTGTTGCGTTAAAAATTGACTCGCGCATATCGTAACTATGATACGCGTAAATACTGCATGACGCTATTTGGTTTTCCGATATATCTCTAATAACTGTGCCGGTCAGGCGCTGTGCACAATTTTAGAGGCCATAAGTGGGCGTGCTATGTGCGCAAACTAGTAACCTAACTAGTGCCCGATTCCGAAAATTGGAACCACGAAAAACAATAAAGAAAAAACAAAGTTTATAATCTGTATAATCTGTGATAGTATCTTCTTATTATTATAAAAATCTGTATAAAAAACTCAATAAACAAATATATTTATTATATATTTATTTATAAAAAAATACAAAAAAAACATTATTTTATTTAATATAAATGAATTTTAAAATGTGTTTTAATATTTTATGTCGATTTTTCATTAAAATTTGTACAAATATTTCTATAATATTTAATTTTTTATGGGGTATTTTATTAAAAAAAATGCTTAACATACTAATATAATTCTAAATACAAATAAAGAAATATATATTTTTACAATCGTTTTACAACTTCGATTACAATTTACATCAAATTTATTATCTAAATATTTCAAGATTGATTCTGAATCTATTTTTTTAATACTTTCGAGTCCCGAGTTTCAATAATGCATTATTTTCTCTTGTTATTAACATCGTTTACAGGAATACCTATAAGAAACAGTTTTCGAGAATCTGGTATAGGTACAATTAAGTGTTAAAATATCTTTTTATCTTTTAATTCTGTTTCATGTTCCTTGATTTTGTTTAGATCTTTGTTGATAATCCAATGTTTGTTAATATAAACAAATATCACGTTTTTGATAATATCATAGTATCATCAGGTAAATTTTCTTATTCTTCTCCACGGTCTCGTGAACACATTTTTCACCAAATTCAGCTTCTCCATTGCTATTTCTGTCACCAATCGTTCAACTTTTTTTATTGCCTTCACCTAAAATGACACCAAACAGATGACAATGATGAACATGATAATATGGTGAAGAAGCAACCACATAAGAAAAGATAAGTATAAATAAATAGCTATTTACTTATACTTATTTCTTTTCAATCTCTCCTAACCAAACCAATCCAAAATATATGCATGATATATACAAATAGCTTCCAAATAATTAAATATAAAAATTATATATCATTATTATAGATAAATATTAACCAAAATTTTTATATTTAATAATTTTTCTATGCACGGTTATATTTTTGTATTAATACTACATAATTTAATCTGTATGGCTTGAAACTGTCTGTGGTTCCATCAATAATTAATGTTCAAGATTCAGCTATACATTTACCTTCGATATTTTTAATACAAGTATGGGTATAGGTATATAGGTAATACCAAATTGATTTAGCGAACTAAACATTCCAATACGTCTCTCTTACAATTATTAAATTTTATTTCATTTCGAATAGTAACAGAACATGCTCTCCTTGAAGAATTTTCCAGATTTTTTGCTGCAAATGTTTGAGGTCCACTGGGTTTTTCTTATATTTTTTTATATCTATAGATAACTTTTTTTTAAATATATTATTTTTTTTGTATAGTACGTATTTCCTATACAGAGGGATTTAAACATATAAATATATTTACATTTTTTTAATTTTAATTATTGTTATATTTCCAAATTATGAGTTTATTTTTTCCTTTTTGTACCATTTAAATGTATATAAAATATTTCGCAACATACATTACAAACTATTTAGAAAAAAAAACAGAAAAAATAACATAGTCATGTATTTATAATTTAATTTTGATTTTGAAATTATGGCACAATATTTTAAATTTAGAAATTTTTTTTAATTAAAATAAAATTAAAAAATCTAATATCTATTTAAAAAATACTTAATATCTAAAATAAAGCAGATATTACAGATACTAGAATAAATATTATTAATTTTTTTCTGTTTATGTTTTAATAACTTTAATGACTAACTACTATAGAAGTAGAAGCAATCAAATGATTTGATGTGCAGTAGCAAAAAGCAAATAAATTACTGTGCTGGAAATTATTCTACTTGAATTTGGAATTTAAAATATGGCAAAGATTAAGCTCTCTAAATCTCTATGAAAGAGAATGAATGAAACAATCACATACCATTCTTAAAATTACTTGAAATTGTTTGTCACTTTATACTCAAAAATAACTCAAAAATCATATCACATTTTTTACACATATTTTTTTTGCAAATATTACGAATTTTACTTTTATGGCATATGATCAGAAATAAACACAAATAAGCAGGAGTAGTATAATATATTGTTTTATTAGGAGTAAAAGTGATACTTTTTCTGGCGAAGCTGTACGTTTGACATTACAATTGAGGTACAAAAAGGTGTTTTTACTCCGAATAGAACATGCTCTTTTTTTCAAATGTCGCGTCGTAAAAATTAATATTTTTGTGACCTCTGAAAAAAATAGTATATTTTTTTATTAGTAGTAAAAATGACACTTTTTGTGACGTGACCATACGTTTGAATATATTTTCGTACTTTTATGCCTCAATAAAAGTGCTTTACTTTTATGCCTAGGCGTTAAAATTACTTTTTTATATTGTCAATCACGTCGCAAAAATTATAACTTTTGTGACGTTTGAAAAAAAATACTATTAAACTGTCAAAAGTGTAAATTTCAACGAGTGCCATTCACAGGTGCCATTGTTGCGGCAGATAATATTACTTACAATGTATTACTTTTTATATTATGTGCGAGATTCAAAATTGTTTAAAAAATTATTTCTGGCGTTTAAAAAATAGCATGTTCTATTCGTAGTAAAAATGTACGGGGTGGGTCAAATTCGAGGCTTTTAAACGGAAACACCCTTTTCTATAGGAGATAGACAAAAACTAATATCATCATCTCAATTTTCATCAAAATCATGATGAATATGCATTTTTAACAAATCGCTGTAACTTTTTTGCTATGGAAAATTTTGTATTTCTATGAAAACATTTCCAAAGCATCTTTTACGTAGAATTTAATGGTTTGAGTATAATTTTTTTAAAATTAATAATTTAGGAGTTATCAACAGAAAAATTGATTTTTTATTTGGGACACCTTCTATATTATTAATTAACTGAAAAGAATTTAAAATTACCTTTCCAAAAATATAGCACACTTGATATTTTGTTATAATCCCCTTCGAAATATAGAATTCTTAAAAGTTCGCCACTTTTAACTAGTAGGCTTTGGACCCCTTATTGATGATATGCCCTTAATGGAACTCGAAAACATATTTTTCCAGCAAGACGACGCACCGCCTCTGAACGCTGAAGTTATTAGCAAATTCTTGCAGCCAATTTCAAGAATAATTGAATAGCTAACCAAGATCCCGGCTGTTGGCCGTCGAGGCCGCCTGACTTAGTGCCCATGGATCTAATCCTATGGATATATTAACTGCAGTTATGAGAGGATATCTTTCACCCCCACTGAGTTAATGAATTCCGCGAGAAATGTTGAAAAACTGCCCCGTCTGTCCATAGAAGACGGACGATTTGTCGAACACCTGTAGCAAAATCTCATGTCTTGGTTTGCTATTTATTTTTATTGTTATTAGATATAGTTTAAATGTGTTGATGTTGGTTAAATATATTTTAAATAGTTATAAAATTCTGAATCTCTCATAGCAAATATTATTTTCGTTTTAATTGATGCTCACAGCTAGAATTATTTTGCATTACAGCCGGTGCCGTTCAAAGCCTACTTATTTAAAGCGGGCGAATTTTTATATACACTATATCTCGAAGAGGAATTGAGCAAAATATCAAGTGTGTTATATTTTTAGAAAGGTAATTTTAAATTATTTTCAATAAATTAAAAATATACAGGGTGTCCTATATAAAAAATCAAATTTTCTGTTGATAATTCTTAAATTATTAATTTTAAAAAAATTATACTTAAACCATTAAATTCTACGTAAAAAGGTGCTTTGGAAATGTTTTCATAAAAATACAAACTTTTCCATAGCAAAAAAGTTACAGCGATTTGTTAAAAATGCATATTTTTGAAAAACACCCCGTAACTCGTAACGGTAACAGATATCGATATGCGGTTTTCATCATCATGTTTATGACAAAAATTGAGCTCCAAACACCGATATTAGTTTTTGTCTATCTCCTATAGAAAAGGGTGTTTCCATTTAAAAGCGTCGAATTTGACCCACCCTGTATTTTTGTGCTTAGATTGTAATGCCAAACGTACAACGTCACCACAAAAAGTATAATTTTTACTCCTAATAAAACAATATACTATTAAAATATCTAAATGTATAACTATTTGCTGACAATATGCCTTGCCCAAGGTTTTTTCGTTTTGTATTACTCGACAATCATACTTAAATACCGTATGATCGAAAAAAAACGGCGTCCAGTTGGCTGGGAAATGACGATCGATGACATTTCCCATATAAATTTACATATAAAATGACAGCGATCTTCATTTCATAGCCATCGCCATGGGCGCCGGACAGGGGGGGCAAGAGGGGGCATTTGCCCTCCCCTGGATCACTGAAACAATAAAAATAAAAGCTATATCTTCTTACATCCATCTGTAAAAAAATAATCATTATTATGAAATTGTTAGGTGTTACCTGTAAAATAATAAAAAATGTGGTAATTATTGGGATAACTGGAAATCGTCCGATTTTCACCAAAATTGATATACACACTATTTTGAGGTCGTAGATTACGAATCTACTTTTTTCTTGGCGGTCTCTTACCGTTTTTCAGAAAAACGGAAAATTATTTCAACATTGAATTTTTCTTTATTTCGGCCCTATAAAGTAATAATTTCACTATATTTTCATTATATTAAGTTTATCTAAAAGCCACACTTGATTGGGGATAGAAAAGTGTCCAACATTTTACTGAAAAACACTTTTCTTAACAAAATAGCAAAGAAAATTGAGACCAGATGGAAGTTTGACATTTGATATATCCTTCTTTCTCTCTCCTATGTAATAAGAGAGACAAATATATTCTAGACCTAATCTAGAAATTTGAAAATTTACAACGTTGCCATATCTTCTATTTTTTCGGGTGATTAGGGATTTTAAATAAATTACCTATTATGAGATCGACAATAATTAAATATACACCTATATCCACAAAATTACGCGGAAGAGTTTTGATTGCATTGGTTTTAACTTCTTTGCGGAGGGGGTTAATCTTTTTTTAGTTAATCTAATAATATAACAACAAAAGATTAACACCCTCTGCATGGAAGTTGTAACCAATGCAATCAAAACTCTTTCGTGCAACTTCGTGGGTATAAATAGTCAGATCTCGTTGGTAAAATAGCAGTTATGGGAAGGAGCCGTTCTTCTGGCGACCGCCTTTCGTAATTCCAGAATGAGCGAAAAAAACACGCTAAATTTAGGTTTAGCATTGGCAACGTTGCTTTAAATGCCAGAAACACATAAACTTACTTCGGGTTTCTCTTATTACCGATTCTGAACCGTCCTAGAACTGTGATGCGTATGCGCAGAAGGAAATATGAAGACATTATTTCATTTGCGCATGCGCTGCAGAGTTCTTGGACGGTTCAGAATCGGTAATAACAAGAACCCGAACAAAGCTATAACCTAACATTTTCAGATTGTTTACAAATTTATTTTAGCAAATTTTCCTCTATTATGCATAGAATTGGTTAAAAAAGTAACAGAAAATAGCAAAAACATTATTGATTATTGAATACCTAACAAAATGTGTGCTAGAAAACCTTAAAAATATGAGAAAAATGAAGAAAAATTCGATAATGAAATTATTTTCCGTTTTTCTGAAAAACGATAAGAGACTGCCCAGAAAACAGTTCAGATTCGTAATCTACGACTTCAAAATAGGGTGTATAGCAATTTTGGTGAAAATCGGACGATTTCCAGTTTTCCCAATAATTACCAAAAATGTCAATTTTTTATTCATTTTTACCCCCCCCCCCCCTAAATTTCATTCTTCCGGCGCCTATGGCCATCGCTGACGCCGTTTTTTCTCGATCATACGGTATTTTCAAAACAAAAATGGAATTTCGTTCACTGCTTAATTATATCAAATCTATATCATAGTCATCTCAAAAGCTCTCCAAAAAAAGATTAAACGTTAAGAGGCCTGCTCAAGCTCTTAAACACCACTTCAGCAACCTCAGCCCCTGTCTCTATAACCCTACTGCCTATAGCCCCTAAGCCCCTGACCAATCCACTCACCGTGGCCTGAATGTTCGAGTTAATATTGGCTATGGGCCTGATGGGTATGGGTGGGTTAGTAAAGAACGTGTTAAGCGGTACGAGTCCTGGGATGAACTCTGGTGGTTCCCTCTCGCTCGTTGTGTAAGTACTGCTGCTGATCGATGAAGGATTGCTGGGTGGTGGTGTGCTAGGAGATGGTGATGGAAGATTTGTGGTGGTTGATTTGAAAGTTGTCGTTGATTTTTCTGTGGAGACAGATGAAGGTAATAGTGAGGCGTCTTTTATCGATGACGTAGGTGGTTTCTGTGCGGTTGATGTTGTTGATGCGATGCTTGAGACTGGAGAGAAGGTTCCGTCGATTGTGTTGTCGGTTTGGTGGTCATCTGGAGAAGGAAACCTAAAAGAAAAAATGTCTTAATAATATTCCTTTGAATGTAGTAAGTGATTCGGTATTGATAACTAACGAATTTTGGACTTTCATTGACTTTTATAACACCCATTTTATTTTACAGAAAAAATTATTTGTAGTAACCTACAATATACAAATAAAACAAGTACCAGAAGGCTTCTTTGAATTCCTTTTCGAGTTATAAAAGATAAAAATTACTAATTTAATTGAAAAAATAATCCGGTCCTGATCAGAATAACAAATAGGTATGTCACCTTCAAATTCATTTTTCTTCTTCTTCTTCTTTCTTTTCAAACTCTCCTTTTCAGGAGAGAGTTGCGTTGCCTAGGCTGCCAGGACCATTCTGGCAAAGTACTTTTCTGCTTTTCTTTTTTCTTTTTTTTTGGGTGGTCACGTTTTATGAACTTTCACCGATTTATCTTTCTTAACGACTAACAATTATTGAGGCTATTAAACAGGTTGCTTTAAGCTCTGCAACTATTCAGTTATGCATGCATTCTACGATTGCAGCTGCAGCTCTTAAAGATCGCGCACACTATACCTACACGGACCGGCACGGACCAGACCAGTAAAATCTACCGGTGAAGGTGACCGTGTTATTTAATAGAGTAGAGCACACTAGACCAGTACCAGCACGTACCGCCACAAGCCACGACCGTCAAAACAGGTCGTGTCGGTCATGGACAAATATGACCGGCAATATTTATGCCTGGTCGTGCTGGTCCAACCTAATGTGCGCACCGGCGAACCAGCACACCTCCACAAACATGCAAATATTGAAGGGTTCGTCAGTATTTCGAGTACGCTAGCTGGCTCAAGTCGCATGATGTAGGTTAAATTTCGTTTATTTTGTTCGAACCTTTAAATCGTTTTAAATATGAATGAAGAAAAGCTTATTTTACTGGTACTAAAGTATCCAGAGCTGTGCGATACGAGCCAAGCATTTTATATTATATAGACCAAGAAAGAAAAGATGCAATATGGGGAGTCGATAGCAAAAAAAAATAATCAAATTTGATTTGTGACATTCGAAAATATTGGAAAAACTTTTCTTCGAATCTTTTTAATTCAGGAAACATATGATGAAATTCGCCATATTGCTTTCTCTTTTGATTTATAGGGTGAACCCAAAATCTTCTTTTTTTCTTAGCTTCCTTCTCTTCCTCCTCTTCTTCACACAACATGGCTAAAATAATCATTTCTTCCTCTGAACCACTCATTTTCAATACTTCTATGTTGCACGCTCTAGTAGTTGAGCCTTGACAACTGTACTTTTTTCGAAACTCTCGCTTATGTTGCTGGTCTGTGGCGGTAAAGTGTGCGACGTCATGCAGGATGCAGGTTTGTGCTGTGCTGGTCCGTACTGGTCCGTGTAGGTATAGTGTGCGCGATCTTTTAGTCCCAATAATTACTGTGCATTTCAAGAAAATGTGATTATGACATTTTCAATTTGCGGCTAGTTTTTTTTTCTTGATTATAAAGTTAATGTTAGGCTTGTTATTAGTAAATATTTAGAGTTTTAAATTACTAACATTCAAAAACAAAGCGGTTTGTTTTATGTGTTCTGTCTTGTTGAATTTAAAAAGGATGTCATGCAGGGAAATCGGTTTTTGCTCTATCTCATTGTCGTATAAGATTTTTTGGTGATTATAATTATGTGGATAAGCAATTATCAAATGAAAGACATCAGCAACCTCTCGACACTGACACAAATTATCTCTATTAATTCTGATTTTATAGAGATGTGACGGGGATAAGCAATGGTTTGATCTTAAGAACGGTAAACTAATAAGATTGCTCATCCTCATAAGACGTACGTTCGCCTCTTCCCGCGCTTCAGCTGGCAGTTGTGACGTCATTGTAGCCCTTGTCAAAGCCTTCGTGGCCTTGTCATGATAGTGTGTATTATTAGTTGCCTATGGTAAACTTATAAAAATAACAGCTGAGAAATTTTGAGTTAATTATTTTGTCAATTTTAAATGTGAAAAAGGTGTCTTTAAAGTTTTTAGAGTTATAGAGTGTATAAATACGTTCATTTTGTGTTGTGGATTGGTGACAAAGTGCATACTAAGTGCCCACGATTTTGTTTCTTAATTATTTTAAAGCAAAATATGGAAGTACTCTAAAAAGAATGCTTGCAAAAGGTGATGCTGGGAACTGCTGTTCTTAAAAATGCATTATCCGAGTATTTAATAGGATTTATACAGTTAATTTTCTATACTGCATACATATAAGGTGTTTAAATAAATAAATAAATAATGAACGTTTTATATTCGGCAACTAATAATGCACGTGTGTGTATTATTGGTTGCCGGATAAGGACTATTAACCATGACAAGGGCTACAATGACGTCATAAAGCGAGTAGTTTTCGCATGCACCTGTTATAGCTATATCTATATAATTGAAAATAAATTTCTTGCAGTTTTTAGGTATATAATAAAATTATATAAGAGTTTCTTGCCTTGAACTGCTAATATAGAAATTAATTCCACGCTGTGCTCGTCATAATGTGGATCAACCTGCTCTCACTACCGGTTTCGGGGCCCTACCCCATCATCAGGTTTTGTGGAAATACCCAAGCTCACCTGATGATGGGGTAAGGCCCCGAAACCGATAGTGAGAGCAGGTTGATCCACATTATGACGAGCACAGCGTGGAATTAATTTCTATATTAGCAGTTCAAGGCAAGAAACTCTTATATAATTTTATTATATAGCTATATCTAGACCTTTATTCACAAGCTACAGTTGTACAAAAAATATAGGAAGAGACTTGAGGATAGCACCGGTCGCATTTCATTCATAGCATTCATAGCATTTCTCACGTCTCTAGCTATACTTGTTAAGTTGTACAAACCTATCCATAAAAATATGCATGAAAATTTACCTCCTAACCAGAGGATATTGGTACCCAGGTAACAGTATCAAGTTTATTATAATGTTTTTCTTAGCTTTAAATCACATGTTTTTTGGTGTTTGCGCGATCCTTACCACTTTTTTGTCTCGCTAGGTCAAAGAGCATGGTCAAGGTCATGTCGTGTCAAGGCCGTGGAGTGTCATAAATTAACCATTGAGAAACAGAAAACCTCTGTCTAACTTTTTTCTAGACATTATGATTAGTAGAAACAGTGGTATTTCAAAATTTTTATTAACTTTAAACTTAAATTCCTTATAGAAAAAAATACTAATTAAAATTTATTTTATATTCTGAACTACCTATTTTATGTTAATTCAATGCCTGCCGTAACAATACATACGTGCTTCTAGTCTTTCAGGATGTTTTTTAATAAAATCTATGGAATATTACCGTAATATATTGTACGTTAATATATTCGGAATGCTTTGGGATATGTCACAGGATTATTGGCAAAGATCAAGGTTGAGATTTACGTTTGTTTATTTTGTTTATTAAAGATGATTAATGCATTTGATAGCATTGTTTCGTATTTTTGTCATGAATGAGAAGTCTTGAATAAAGAAATAATTAGCTTAATCTTAAATCTGTAAAAATTATAATATTAATCAGATATATTCTACTTAATGTGCATTATGATTCTGTTTAAAAACTTCGTTTAATATTTATTTTGCAGGGTATGACATAAGATTGTTATTTATTTGTGTAGTTATTAATTATCCTGGGTTTTTAGAATTTTAATTTTTACTGATCAAGAGAACAAAATAAAACTGGCTATATATCTCCAAATATCTAATAATTATACCTCATAATTTATAAATTATTGTCAGTAAAATATAATTCAATATCGACAGTGAACAACTCACCGAACATCAAAATTCTAAGGTACTTCTAGAACTCTCAATTTTACAATTTTACATTTTTTATATTTTAAATGTCATTTAGTGTTTGAAAAACGATTTGAAAAACGAAACAGTCGATACAAAGTTGCCAAAATGAGTTTTGATTACCTTGTGATTTTTTGTTATTTTATTTTTTTTAATTTGATTTGAATGTCTTCTTTCTAATTTCTTTTTGGATGTCTTTAATTTGACATGAACTTGATTTGAGTTGTAAATTTTTCAGTGAGCTGTCATATCTGATCACCTATACGTTTACGATTTTTGCTTGATAATTTGGATTGCTATGTTAGTTTGACGATTGAAAGGTTTACTTAATTATATTACCTACATTGAATGATATTTTACCTGAGAAAAAAGAGACTACCCTACAGAAAAAACGAGATCCCATCAAAGACATACATATATAATAATTCATAAGGACATAATTCAGAATTGAAAAATTATATTTTTCGGTGTAAATGATTATATTATTACCTGTTATCTACAGAACTCGCAACACTGTGGCTGGGTTTTTCTGAATTGGAGCCCTCGGCGAAAGTTCTCTGGAATCTCTTTACGTAGATGTCATCTGGATCCCATTGTTTTGATAAATCGTTCCACACTTTTGGATACTCCTTCTGCAATCTTTTGATGGCACGTAGAGCTACAGTTCTCTGTTTTTCCGTGCATCTGGCACAGTTTGTTTGTAAAGCTTCTGGCAGAATTCCTAAAATTGTACATTATTTTAAAAAAGGGTTTACTAATTTTATAGAGTTACGCGTTATATAGACATAGCTCTATAGGTAGTTGTCGAGTTATACAGTTTTTTTTATGAATTATATACCGGGTGCGTCTCAAAAGTGTCCTATAACTTTTTTTAAAAAAATACTTTTTTACGAATTATAAAAAAAATGCTATTTCCGAATATGCCAATTTGTTCTATTTGAAAAAATTGAGATATGAGTAAAAATACGATTTGAGCATCTTTTAACCGGCCAGGACAAGACACTAAGAACATTAAACGATAAAATCTAATTTTCCAAGGCTCCTTGATTAAAAATTAGTGTTTTTAACATAGCCGTGGCACTCTAGATTGAAATTTAAAATACGATTTTTTATTAAGTGCGAATGTCAAAAGTTGACATATAATACCCAAGTAGCATTTGGACGTTATCTAACGTCGGGTATACGTCGCGTTCAATAAACCCGACGTCGGGTACCAACGTCGGTTCGACCGCCTGACGACCCTTATTTGCACCTAAATGGGAAATACAGATTCGGGTCGCCTCGACGTCGGTATCTGACCTAATAGGGAATGTAATTCTACCAATTACCAACGTCATATTACGTTGGATTTTAGTTACTTAAAATTCGTCGCTAAGCACTTACGTTACGTTTGGTTTCATATTCGCTACCAAGAATACATAAAAACCTAACCAAACTACCTAATTACAAATGTATTCATAATCACTCCTCGAATAGAACTATAAGTGCCTACCTAATTTCATATTATAATAATTCTGAATCATTAATCCAGACATCAGTTTTGTCAACGGAAGTCACTTTTTTGATATATCTGTTTAAAATACTCCGGAAAACAACGAGCGCCTTCAAAAGTAGGTAGATTTATGAAATAAAAATATCTATAAAAAAGTAACTTGCAAAATATTTTTTTTATTTTCTAGCTGGTTTAATCATAAAACTGTACTGTGGTTCCCCCCAAATTCAACCTTATCAATATTATTCTACTAGAAATCGGAATGTGAATATAAATTTAAAAAAAAACGATTTTAAAATGGCTGACAATCGGATACCTGTTAAGAATGGCGGATTTCTGTGTCCGACTTAATATGAACTACCAATATACCAATTCCGACCGGGTCTCCAACATTAGTCGTCTCACACGACCGAAGTCATCAAACCGGACGACCGGCAATCGTATTATGACGTATATAATTCCAACGTACGCCACGTAACCTCACTTTGCGTATCAGTGATTTGTGGATTTGTGCAACTATATGTTAGTTTTTGTTTTCTCTTTAAAACAATGGGCAGCCACTTTTTTAAGATAGTATATACGAAATTTAAAAGAATTGGAACCAGTACCTCACATGTGGGAGGAGGATAGGGTCTGCTGGTTTCCTAAGCTAAAAAATGAAATTAAGATGCACCAGTGTAATATATCTCTTCCGGATAAATAATATCTCTTCCGGATAAAAAGCATTCATGGGTGGGGGGAAGACATCACTACTACTATTATTATTTTGCAAAAGCCTCGACCTCTTTACCGAAAATGTAGATGAATGTCTAAATGCCTTTTTAGTGTTTTTTTAGGCATAATAAAAAAAATTAAGTTTGTTTACAAAAACTTTTTATTAGGTTATGTTCATGATGTTTATTAGGCCGCAAATGCTACTTAATGGGTTGTATTTACGGACGTAAATAGAGATACGTAAATTAGGTTAAATATATGAACATAAAATACAACAAAATATAATTGGACGTTACTTTAGGGATTATCAGTAAGACGTATCCTATTCGGACAACGGGTAGACGTTGGGCTAGTTCAAGTATAGGTACGTCGTGCAGGGAAATTAATAAAAATGGTACGTTGTTATTTTCTACGTCGACAGATCGTTGGATTTACCGACTCGGATCCAACGACGTCGCTTTTAATAGGAAAGCAACGTCACCAGTCGTATCACCAGCACCCGACCTAAATTTGCACAAAGTCTGACGTCGCTTCAGGTCAGATTTAGTTCGAAGTCAGATAGATGCTACTTGGGTATGTCATTCTATTCAGAATATTATTTTCTATCAAATAAAATCATTTCCGGTGAAACAGGGAGTGAACAAAAACAATTGAATACGCCAATCAATCCTAATTTATGTCATATACGAACATAAAAAATCTCGTTTCTTTTTCTGAAAAAATAAAAAAAGTTATAGGGGTGAGCCACTTTTGAGATGCACCCGGTATAGTACTAACTGCTAATCGGGTAAATCTAAACGAAGTGATTGTTATGAGATGTTGTCGAGTGTGGTTTCAAGAAGGCCGAACTAGAGGTAACAGAGGTACTTGACGACGATGGTTCCTAGCTCTCAGGGATCGATTTTCCACAACAAGGGTAGATGAACCAGTGATTTGATGTTGTAGGACGAGCAACATCAATGAGGACCGTTTATCGTTAAATAAAATATTTCTGGCTGTTTTCGTACCGTCCTCATCTTGTGATACCTTCACCTCAAAGTACCGACGGCAACTCAAGAACCTGGTAGACTCCATCGTAATCTGGAATGGAAATCCTCCAACGGGGTCTAAGGGTACCTACATAGTGAGGCATCTGGATGCGATGCTCGCCGCGATGCATCCTACGTGCATGTTTTAAGAACTGTTTTAAGTATTGGGGCGTTGGATGCATCGCGAAAATGAGGAAACCCCTCATCACTGAGTGCGCCGAGACGACAACTATTCGTGCCACAAACTTTGGTACGCCTGATATCGGAGATGGAGAAATAACCTCTGTAAAACCGTTTCATATATTGGCTTTTGTCAATCAATCCCTAAGACTATGATGAGTTATAACTTAATAAGGGGGACACAAGCATTCTTCATAATTGTTGCATTTTCAATGTCACTTATTATGTTTATTGGAAGTTTAAGTTTATAAATACCTAAGGAATATTATGCAGATGTGGGTATAAATATATTTCGCACGTAAGAAGTAATTAGATCTTGCTCAATACCACCGTTTCTTTCATAATGCGTGATTGCTTTGGTATTCTGTAGGAGTGGTTATTCTACATTAATCAATAAACATTAAAGAACTGGAGGATAAAACGCTAAACGGAAAATGTGATTGAAATAAATCATACTATTTAGATAAAATTAACTGCGAAGTTTGTAATAAACTGTATTATGATAATTATATTGTTTTTTGCGTGTATGGAATTTTGAAAAGGAAAGAATGTGATATATGTTTCATTGAAATACTGTATACATTCACCTCCATTAATATACATAAAAAATATTTGATTTTTTAGTGGAACTGACCTACTATACTACTTATTACTTATTAATTTTGCATTGACTTCAATAGAAGGAATCTAAATTAAATTACATATACTGGGTGCTTCTCAAAAGTGGCTCACCTCTATAACTTTTTTATTTTTTCAGATAAAAAAACGAGATTTGGTATGTTAGTGTACAACATAAATTAGGATTGATGGACGTATTAAATTGTTTTTGGCCACTTCCTGTTTCACCGGAAATGACTACTTACAACTTTTGATTTTTAAATAGCACCCTCGGTATGTTTTTACTTTATTCGATAGAAAATGACATTCGATAGAGAATGACATATCATATGTCAACTTTTGACATTCTCGCTTAATAAAAAATTGTATTTTAAATTTCAATCTGGAGTGCCATGACTGTTAAAAACACTAATTTTTAATGAAGGAGCCTTGAAAAAATATATTTGATCGTCTAATGTTTTTAGTGCCTCGTTAATCATATCTCAGTTTTTTCAAATGCAACGAGGGTGGCTCATTAGCATATTATTTGGAAAAGCATTTTTTGCGAATAATTTGGTACCACACACTTGGTATTTCGAGTCAAATTGTCGTTATGAGTCGCATGTTACAATTTCAAATAAATCATATGTAAAAATGTTAATTCATTGTTAAAAGTTGACATATAATACGTCATTCTATTTAGGGTGTCACTTTCAATCAAATAAAAAATACCGTGGGTGTCATTTAAAACTGAACAGTTGTAGTCATTTCCGGTGAAACAGGAAGGGATCGAAAATAATTTAATACGTCAATCAATCCTTATTTATATCATGTACCATAACAAAATTTCGCTTTTTTAACTGACAAAATAAAAAAGTCATAGAGTTGAGCCCTATTTGAGACGCACCCGGTAAAAAAGAGTAAAAAAGAACGGTTTGAAAGCAAAAATCCTTGATTTGGACAAAAAGCTGGCCATTTGAAACGAACATTATAAGGAAATTGCAGGTCGTATAAACCCTTGATGGAATGAAATACGCTGGGAATAACCATGAAAGAAAAACCTGTGCAAAGTACAGAGACTGGCATGTATCTGCATCACAGGTGCCATGAGAACATGTCCAACAGCAGCAATGGAGGTCATTCTAGACCTAACACCACTGCACATTGTCGTTGGTAGTTATGCCAATGCGACAATGATTAGAATGGTTACTGACGGAAACAGTACTGGGAGAATTTTCAGGTCAGGGTCTTGGAACACCCTCAAAAAGAAAATTCCACTTCATTCCAAAACTCCCAGTGGATGACATACCAAGAATTTACAACTTTGAGAAACACCTCACTGTAGTATTGAGTAATAAAAAGGATTGGAAGAAAGAGACGCTTACTCAGCATATAAAAGACCATACCATCATGTGGTATACGGATGCTTCCAAAACCAAAGCAGGGACAGGGATAGGAGTATTTGGGCCGAAAACTGAATACTCCGAACCAATGGGCACCTACCCCAGTATCCTTCAGGCAGAAATTTGCGCTATCGAAAGATGCGTACAATTTATCTTAGATAGGAACTATCGAAAACAGAAAATTGCCATCCTATCCGATAGTCAAGCAGCACTTAACGCGATCAACTCAGTAACCATCAATTCGAAGTTGGTCAAAGAATGCCTGGAGAAGCTCAACAAATTAAGCAAAGAAAATAAAGTCCTCCTACTCTGGGTGTCTGCTCACCAAGGGATAGAAGGCAATGAAAAAGCAAATGATCTAGCTAGAAAAGGAGCGAACACTCCACTAACTGGACCAGAACCGTTCTGTTTTACAAGCGGGAACCAACTGAAAGCGGAACTGAAGAATCTGGAAGACTCCATCCGTAACTTGGAATGGGTGTCCTCCAACGGTTTAAGACACTCGAAAAAGTTCCTTAGAACTTATGACCAGAAAAATCAAAGGTTTTCCTTGATTTAAGTAAAAACAATCTTCGGATTGTCACGGGGTTTCTAACAGGACACTGTCTCCTCTACGAACACCTCAGTAGGCTGAAACTGAGAAACAACGGCGAATGCAGATTTTGTGGGGAAAATGGGGAAACACCAGAACACCTTATCACTGAGTGCGCCGAGATGACGACCATTCGTGCCATGAACTTTGGTACGTCTGATGTCGAGGATGGAGAGCTGGCCTCTGTGGAGCCGTCTCAGATACTGGCTTTTCTTAAAGTCCTGAGACTGTATGATGAGTTATAACTCATAAACTTTGCTATGTCGAAAATGGAGAGCTGACCTCTGTGGAACCCTCTCAGATACTGGCTTTTGTAAAAGTCCTGAGACTGTATGATGAGTTATAACTCGTTATAACTCAAGAAAGGGGGACACACAATAGATCTATAAGGTCGCGGTGATTAACTCCCCTCCTAAACATTCTACATTCTACAACCATGAAAGACCGTAAAACATAGTGAATACTACAGAAGATCTAGGTCAAAGAATTATGACAAAAACTAGGAAAGCCAGGTAATAGATGTCATCCACGGAATCAAATCCCTCAAGTGGCGATGTGTAGTACACTTAACAAGAAGGACGGACAATAGATCTGGGTCTAATGGTGATCGTAAAAAATATGATGGGAAAGAAAATTTTACTAACCTAACCTAACCAAACTAACCTTTATTCAAAAGCTTAAGGCCCCAAGAAAATTTATACATCAGTCTTTTTACAAGTGATCTGAAAATTGAAATAATTCTAGATTATAGATAGGGTATGTTTTAAAGATCTCAGATAAGTTAATAGAAATATGAACATAGCTAAGTCAATATAAAGTCAAATTTGATATTCATATATACATAATACAGAAATTTCTTTAAGACTGTACATAAATCTAATCAGACTGTACGTTTCCATTAGGCTCTTTATGAAACATCCGCAACAATAAATAAAACATAAACGTTTCGTCCTTTATTTCTACAAAACAAAGGAAGAATTTTATAGCAACTATAAAAAATGTCCTCTATTAAGATTTTATCTTATTTATCATAAGATAATTGAAATTAAAGAAATTACCTATTTGGGAAATATATTTTGTACGTGTTTCTTGTGTAGGTTATTAAAAACACTCTGATGTCCCAAGTCCTTATCTAAATAATATCTTCTATATCTTGAAATAGACTAAAATATATTATAGGCAACCGAAACAAAAAAAATCTGAAGAATAAAAAGTTATATATGTTTAAAAAAGCTGAAAATCATCTTGTCAGTTAATTTTTATACATAAAGATATTCGAAATAGCCAACAAAAAATGTTTAACGTTTCAGGGGTAGAGGAAAAGACAAAAAAATATATCAAAAGAGAGAACAATAAAGGAAAAATACACCATGATCGAAAAAAAAACGTGTAGTTGGCTTAAAAATGAACATCGATGACATTCCCCATATAATTTTACATATAAAATGACAGCGATCTTCATTTCATAGCCATCGCTGACGCCGTTTTTTTTCGATCATACGGTATTTAAAATGTCTAAAATGTAACTATTTGGAGAACACTTAGTTATTTTTTATTTTTAAGAAAAATAGAAGAGTAAACAAAATACGAGTAGAGGAAAAAGGGGCCAAAAAACCCTACATATATGCTTATTCTCTGCATTAAGTTCATCAGGCCGAAGGGAACAGCCATTCGACGACCGATTTCGGAGATTTTTCTCCATCGTCAGGCCGACTTTGTTGTAACCCTCGATCTGACCAACGAAAAGCAGAGAATAGCATTTGAGTACAAAACGTACTACCCTTGTTTATACATAATCAAGGATACTACTATGGTGAGAGTGCTAGACGCTCTACCCCATCTAGCCATAGCACTCTCGCCATAGTAGTACGTTTTGTACTCAAATGCTATTCTCTGCTTTTCTTTGGTCAGATCGAGGGTTACAGCAAAGTCGGCCCGACGATGGAGAAAAATCTCCGAAACCGGTCGTCGAATGGCTGTTCCCTTCGGTCTGATCAGGGCCATGTAAGTCATAGAGAAAGTTAATAGTTTAGAGACTAGTGAATCGCGTGGTAAAATGTTGGGAGATTGCGTTTTTAGCGCCCTCTACTTGGCTACAGGTACGAACTATGAAAGAGCGGGAGATTTAAATTATTATTATACTTATTATTTTTAAGGCAATTAAAACTAAGAGTGCCCTTAACCAAAAACAGTGATATAAATGGAGATACCTACTCAAATTTTATATTATCATGATACTAAAGGATATAAATACAGCATTTACGCTAATATAAAATTTGACTATCTCCATTTATTTCACTATTTTTGGTTAAGGGCACTCTTAATTTTAATTTTCCTTTTTTTATGGGAAAACGATTAAATGGGAAGAATTGAATGGGAATGGAAAGAATGACCAATTATTGTATTTTGTGTTAATTTATAATACCCCTACTCTACTAAATATCTAGCTACATTGTACTTACAGTTAAATAGCTACATTGTACTAGTTATATCCATATTTACAGTTTTATGATGGCTATTATTTTATTTCAACGTGCTACCAATTGATTCGCTCCGACTTGAGTACTTACTATACCTCGAGATGGCTCCAGGAATTATTTATCTTTACAGGCCTAGAATATGAAGATTCACAGTAGAATTTTTGGTTTTACTACCTATTAGAAACAAACCTACCCCCCTACATCAAGGGACATACAATTATGCCTTGTTCTCGGCCATGATATTCCTTCCATTCTATATCCAACATCCAACTTAGCAGACCTTCTGGTTCACAACAGGGCCTAGACTGGCCGGATGATATTTTAACAGAATAGCCCTTGATATCTCCTTCACACTTTTATTTAATAATTAAATAGGAGGGCTGGATGGTATAATTTCTAGAAAGAATAGCCTGTGAAATAAAAACTTCTGCATGGACATTACCTTTCTTACCTTTGTCTGCTATTTTTTAATAAAAAACAACTGTTTAGTTTGCACAAAAATAAAATTAACAATCAAAAATATCTTAAAAAATGATCAAGCCTTGTACTACGCCGCGTGCCGGTTTTTGAACAAACAACAAACAAAAGAATGAGGTTAGCGGCGTTGCCAATGTCAATTTTCTAAACTACCCAAAAATCTAAATTAAATTCTCCAATTTGGGGAGAAAAATGTCCCGATTCACCAAAAATTCCCCATATGATTTTTTTAACAAAAAATAATAATTTTAATAAAAATACAATATTTATTATATATGTTAGAGAGATTAAACTGTAAATTACCTCCTTGTTTTTTAATCCCTTCCCTAGTAGTCATTAAATAATTTGAGGTCACTAAATTTTCTTTCAACTGAAGCATTTGCAAAGGGAAGCACAAGTAAAAAGCAGATTATAATTTTTAAGTTGGGAAAGATATATCGTCCCGCTTTAAAGCTAAAAATTTTACGCCCTTTTCAATCAGCAATAAAATGTTGAAACTCCCCTTATTCTCGCCCCCTATTGCTAAAATCCCCACAAAACTCCCAATCGGCTCCGGATTCCCCAGAATTTGGGGAATTCCCCACAAATTGGCAGCGCTGGAGGTTAGCGTGTTCTTTCTGAATATGCTAAGACTAACGGACTAGTGTCGAAACACAGATAGCTAGATGGACGTATTTCGGCACTTGCGTCGATGCGCTACAGGTACATTTGCCTGCGCGTCGTATGTCTTCTGGCAGTCTTTTAATTTTTCTGTTTGTCTATGATGTAAGTGAAATATTAAAAATGGTTCCAGCAAAAGTTTCCCAATTATGACGGATGATGGCGCTGATCGTCAAAATTTTTGGACAGGGATTTTGCTTACCGACAATACGACGTGAGCTACGACCGGACCAGGACCAATCAGAATGATCGATCAGTCTTTCTTGGACATTTGCCGCGTAAGTGTGTGTTAATTTCTGTTGTGATAAGTGTGGTTGTGTTTGCAGTTTGATTTTTCGGTTTTGATATTATGTTAAAATTAAGTATTGTATCACCTGTTTTTATGTAATAGTCAGTGGCGTGTCGTATAGGGGGCCAGGGGGGGCGAACGCCCCCTCCGCCCCTGTGGGCTTAGCGCCACTGGCGCCCTTTGAAAAAAAATGGAAAAACTAAATTTAACGCAAAAATAAACCTACCGTGCCCTTAGCTCTTCAAGATAAAAAAATGACATATATATTTCTCACATTTTATTTTTGTTTTTTAATGTTTACTTAGATTTAATTATAATTTAAATCTCTAATGAAGTAGGCGTATACGTACGAAAGTTTTCATATGGGTTTGAAACTACGCTACCGCTAATTGTCTACATTGTCTATAAATAAAAATACAATGGCTAGACATAACCTTGCGCCAGCGCCGCCACAGAAGAAGATGAAAGCAGTCGCGATGGAAATAAATTCGGGGAATCACTGACCGAAATATAATCGATTATAATGAAGTGCCGAATAAAATTAATATATTGTCCAATCACTTGCAAAAGGTTAATATCAACTTCTGTACAGCTGCTCATATGATTACTGCGGTAATTAAAGATCTCAAATCATTAAGAAGTGAAAAATATTTTGAAAATTTTAAAAAAACAGGCTACTATTTTGGCAAATAAATGCAATACATCAACATTATTTTCCACAAAAAGACAAAGAAGAATAATAAAAATTCATGATGAAATCCAGAATGATTACCTACATCAAAATTCTGAAGATAATTTCAAGATATCAGTGTTTTATGGTACTTTAGACATTTTAACTGGTACTCTAGAGGATCGGTTTGAAGACTTCCTTAATATATGCCAAAAATTTAATTGATTATTGGATATGGACGTCAATGATGACAATTTAAAATGTCTTATGGATATACAGATATTGTACCAAGCGGATGTTAAACCTTCTTTAGTTGAGGAATATAAACATTTTTGTGCAGTTTATTAGAAGAAATTAATTCTGATGACAACAAACTTGCACCTGCCGAATATTTATCATTTTTAATTTCCAATAACCTAGGGTCTTCATATCCATCTTTATGTGCATTAGTGAGGATTTTTTACACCATAGCCACCAACAGTGCTGATGCAGAACGATATTTCAGTAGGTTAGGAAGAATTAATAATTACCAGAGGACAAGATTATTAAACCAATATAGAACCAATTATTTATCACTTTTCAGTATTGAAGCAGATACAGCCCAGGATCTAAATATTGGCGAAATAATTGATTCTTTTAAATCGGTTAAAACAAGACGTTTGCATCTTTGAAATAACTGTTTTGTATACTAACTTTTTTAATAAACAAATTTATAATTAAAAAAAAGCTTTCATGTAGTCTTATTATTTAAAAAAAGTTTGTAATTTATTTGATCCTTTATTGATCATTGCGCCCCTTAAGATCTTCGCCCCCTCCGCCCTTTTATCCACGACACGCTACTGGTAATAGTACTTTTTTTAGTTCTATGATCTGATATGTTATGATTTGTTAATGTTTGTTTAACAATGTTATACCAAAGAGATTATACTTAATATACTTATCAATTTGCATAGCCTAACTTTTTTATCAATAAACTTTGTAGATTTTCAGATTATTTAATTCCTTTTATTTCCGTGTAATTTTATTTTTAAGACATATTATGTGATTGTTTCACATAATATATTTTAAAAATAAAATTGCAAATAGCGAATAAAAATAATTAAAATAAAAAAGTGTATTTTACAATTCCCCCCGGCCCCGCACCCCTTTGGCTAACCTATAATGTCAGCTATGTCGAGAGATGGCGTTACGAAAATGGAACCGATTTATTACAAGGAACTTGGGCTTCTTTTTCGTTAGTATATTCTGTAGGTCTGATGAACTTAATGCAGAGAATAAGCATATATGTAGGGTTTTTTTTAGCGATGGGAACTATCGAATGAATTAGACTATCGAATGGTTAATGAATGAATGATTTCAACTATCGAATGGTTTTATTCGAATAAAAGCATTCATTCATTTGTAAACTAAAGCATATGTGACAACCTTGCCGTGCGACTAAATGGTTATCGTTGAGCCACGACTATCGAATGCTTTTGATAAATGAAATTTAGTATTCGTTTGGATTTTGTATGCGTCAGTGCATTATTAGTTCTTCCAAATTTTTATAACTTCACCGTATAAATACTGTGCTATTTTTGCGTTTACTAAAATAGTTAAAATACTAAAATAGTAGTTATTTTTTAATTTTATTTATTGACGATTGTGTGCATGTGCAGGTGGTCAAAATTTTTCCGAAAAGTTGTGTGGTTTTCCGTAGTCCGATCTTTCAATTATTTAATTTTATATGGTATATGGTCTATTTTTTAATGGGAAATTTTGAGAAGTAGCAATTTTAAGAGAGATGAGATGAACTTACAATTAATTTTAAAAATACATATTTGTATTTTAGATGTTTTAATAATATGAATTAGTTGAACTTAATAATCATATTTAAGTAATGTGGTTAAGTAAATGGTTATCGAACTCAAACTATGGGGTGAGAAAATTAAAATAAAAGTTTTACACGTGCCAATTTAAAAAAAAAAGTTAACGATGTTTGTATTTTGTTTATGCTAATTTTCTTACATGTAGTTTTTTGCGAAGAAATATTTCATTTATTTTTTAAAGTAAATGCCAGTAAAAGTAAATATAATTTTTAAATAGTAATATAAAGCACCTAATATAAATAATTTTGATTTGTAATTTTTTATTTATATTTTCCTTCCATTACACTGCATGCTTAGAAAATTAATAAATGTTTATATTTCATGATTTTAAAATTTGTTGTTAATATAACAAATTAGTTCTGTAATTATTATTATTTAATAAACCAACGTTGCCACACACAAAAAATTTAGAGACTATATTATTTCTAAATAGGATCTAATATAAATAATTTTGACATCTAATTTGTTGTTTATATTTTGCTACTACTTAAAAAAATATTTATATTAAATCATTTTAAATTTTGTTGTTAATAGGTATAACAAATTATTATTGTTATTATTATTTTTAAACCAGTCTTTGCGTAAAAACATTAAAAATAATTTTCCTACATCCAAAATAACAAGTATTATTGCAGTGTAACAACAGAATATTAATAAAAAAAATGCAGAATATATAGACATACTAACCCTAACTAACTAAAGCCAATCAATAATATTCTTTGCTAATATCAACTAATACAAAAATATGGCAACAGCGCCCTTCATAATGTATTTGCTGTTTAAATACTAGCACCTCAATAAAAAAAATAATGTGTCCTTATCTATATCTGACTCCGCAAAAAATCAAAGATGCCGGCTTCTTTCATAGCATTGCCACCGACCGCTTTCTCGGAAAAAAACCTACGTCGCCGGGCGACAACTAAAATTCAGTTAATATTTTATTATAATCGATCCTGACGAATAAATGAATTTCATAAATGAATGAATTTTATAAATGAATGAATTTTATAAATGAATGAATTTTATAAATGAATGAATTTTATAAATGAATGAATTTTATAAATGAATGAATTTTATAAATGAATGGTTTTTGCTGCCGAATTACTAGAATACAATATTTCAAGGCAGATGACGGATCTATTCGATAATTTTTATTCGAATAGTTTTCAACGAATGTTTTCTTACTAACTATCGAATTATTCGAATGAATTGCAACTATCGAATGTTTCGATAATATTCATTCGATAGTTCCCACTACTAGTTTTTTTGGCCCCTTTTTCCGCTACTCGTATTTTGTTTATTTATATATACCCTACCTAAGCCTTCTTAGCTCCATCTACGGTAACGTGGATGAAGCAAGGAAAAATAAAAGATTCTATTTAAAGGTTATTCTTTAGTTACTTTTTCATAATTTAACACTGTTTAACGACTTATTTAAACACTGTATTTTAAACTGAATAGTATAGAGTATTAAAAAGAGCTATTTTTGTATATTTTGGATTATTTCGTTCTAAAAAAAGATTCAAAGTGGCTTGAACTTTAAGACAATAGCCTAAACTAAAAAAACATAGGTAGTGGATAATCCGTAGTAGATACTGCGTTATTGTCTACGTTTCAATGTTATGTAATAAAACCCCTGTTCAAAAATACAATAGAAATATTAACAAAATAATAGTGTATGAAAATAAGGTATTAAACAAAGGATATCTACCATTAAACACTGCAAGGACATTTTATACCGACCTGTTTCTATATTTAGTAATAAATGACTACTTATAAGGTTTCATTCAATCAAAATAAAGTTTTTTTTAACTTATTGTGTTGAAACATAAGCATAAATTGTATCTGTAAAGTAATTTTCTATTAAAATATCGTAGCAACTAAAAATAATAAAAAATGTTACCGCATTTTTGTCGTGAAGTTGTTGGGGATATCAACAGCCGCTTGGAACAAAAACCTTTAAATACCGTATGATCGAGAAAAAACGGCGTCAGCGATGGCTATGGAATGAAGATCGCTGTCATTTTATATGTAAATTTATATGGGAAATGTCATTGATGTTCATTTCCCAGCCAACTGGACGCCGTTTTTTTTCGATCATACGGTATAAAAGTATTATCAACGGTATTATTGTATTTTGTTAATTGCTGAGGCGCCTCTCATACGCCGAGGAGGCTCCAAGGAGAACGACGGTTTGTATTGAAATGAAATTTTGGGAGTTGTGAGCATATGCAGGTTAATTTAGAGCACTTTTTAAACATATAGAGTTCTACAGGGTGTTCACAAACAAAGTTACATATCAAAGTTGTGTTTTTTGCAACGGTACACCCTATATATTAATTGATTTTAGGATTCTGGGAGAAAAATAAAGGTGAGTTTTATAACAGAAGTATATGACTAAAATGTAAGGTTTTTGACATATTTAATATATTCTAGAATTATAGAACAATTTTTAAATTGCAATAAAAGCTACTTAAATTGGAATTTACCCGGTATAGTCTAATATGTAGTTAAATTAACTATTGTACTATATAAATCAAATTAAAACTTTATCCAAAAAGTTATACAGGGTGAGACAAAATTAATATTGAACATTGGTCACATTTAAAAGCATGTTACTCTTTTATTCTAAATAGAACACCCAGTATATTATTCCGATATTCAATGGAGAATTCATGTCTCTTCAAAATACTATTAAGGTTGCCTACCCCTCAAACAAAGATATTTTCATTTACATGATTTGATCTTTATTATTTGATAAAATCTAGGTGGCTTTGATATGTCTGACGTTACTTCAACATATCTCTAATTAGTCCAATTTTAACAACTAGTTATCATTTTGTGTCAGTTAAAACAAAAAAAAAATTCTCAAAAATTTGCCAAAAATGGAAACTTATCCTACATCAGAGAGAATTGATATGATTCTATATTCTATTAGTTAATAATACTTAAATGCTTCTGATTTTATCTAGTCTGGGTTTTTTATGGGGATATGTTAAAGACAGTGTTTATAAAATTACAACGACAACATGAGAGAAATTATTGTAGCTGCTTTTCGAGGTAGAACTCCACATAAAAATGCCTTTTAAGGCATTTAAGACAACCATTTCTAGTTTATCATAGAGTATTAAATTTTAAAGCAAATTAACCTAAGGTTTGATTATCATACAGCTCCAGACCGAATAGTGGCTACTAATAAAGAAAACAGAGTTGTTTATTAAAATATCGCTATAAATGTCGCTAAATAGTAATTAAATTTTCACTAGCGTATACCCAATATTATTTTTTCATAATAAGACATGAAATCGTAATGATAGACTTATATATTCCTAGTATTTCATTATTCCGGAAGAAATTCGATACAGTGGATCGATTCACAAATTATAAATTCAAAAATATAACGACAGAATATATTATGTATAAAAAGAAAGTTTTTTTTGTAGATAGGAAAATTTTCTTGTTTTCCGATTATTGCATTTGATAAATAAGTATCCCCATAAATTATTATAAATATATTATATCATATATTTGTTATAATTTTTTATTTTCTCCCGACCATGCTCCTGAAAAAATATGTTACAGTTAATATTGTCACACCCCATTTTGTGGGTTATGACTAGGGGCATAGCAAATAATAAATACTTCAATTTAACTTAATAATCAATTTAATTAATCTACGAATAATACAATAATTATAAAACTAAATGTGTACTTACATATTATATTTATGGACGAACATCATCACTGGCTCGGGGGTAGTGTCAGGGTAGTGTAACGCCAATGCCGGAATCTCGACCGCGACCTTATCGAACTTACTATCGACTATCCACTGTCCCCCCAACAGGTGACATTTTTGTATTTATTGGTTCGTTACGTCGAATCATCGAATCAGCATTATTGGTCTATCGGTGCGATGACCGGTGCGATGACCGCGTTAGTGCTGATTTGATGATTTTACAAATTCGTAGTATTGAAAGGAAATATTTTCGCAATTGCCAATTATGCTTATAACTTTGATTTTTAAAACTTTACTTTTGTTGCGTAAATGCCAATGAACTTTAATTATTTTATACTTCCTTTCAATCGAATTATTAATTTACGAAATATATTAATATTAAATATGTTATTTTATATATCGAATAATTCCATCCTTGACACTTCCCCCGCACCTCTAAAGCTGGACCCCAGCGATAATTCAAGATTTATGAAATTATACTTTTAACAATAATTATACATTGCAATAGTTAAATTGTGCTTAATAATTAACGTTTCATAATAAAAAAATGTATTAAGTATACAATATTAAAAAAAATTAAAAAAAATGTTTTTAAAGAAATAACTAACTTAAAAAAAATATAAAAAAAGCTTCTCTATAAGTTTAACGATGGCGATTAGCCGTTTACATATAGACAATAAAAAAAATGTCTTTTAATACTGGCACTAACGTGAACTGCACAATACCTATATAGTTTTTGAGTTTCAATACATTGCACTGACTTCGTTCATAAAACACCAACCCACAAATCTCGTCGGCTGCTCACGGAGGCTGAAAACTGAAGTTTTGATTGTAGTATCCACCTTCACATCATAAACCTAACGAATGCACACATGCCTCCCGTTCCCTGCACTTTGAAAAGCTCTTTGTTTTGGTAAGCTGTTTCTCAATACTTGCGTCCTTAGGGAGTTGTTTCTTGATATCGGTGTAGGCTGACAATGGAAACAAAATTCCAGTATGATTTTGTTTGTCATCTGGATTGAGTCGAATTCATCTTCGAAGAAGAGACCAGTTTTTAGACAAGACAATAACTCTTCCTGTAGCTGCTTATATCGCCAGACCAAATTTGACAGCATGTTCTGAACCCATTTTTGAATTGGACTACTTGCTTCGGACTGCATTACCATGGTGTACTGGTCACAAAGCTTCATAAACAAGGGTAGGCAGTTTGCATCGTATAGGCATGATGGTGTGGTACTACATTCTTCTTTCTCCTTCAGGGTTGAGTTCATACGTCAATTCTTCTCAGTGGTGTTCCTTGACTTGTTGCTTGGTATTGGCAGTTTTGACCAGTAATTACATGAAAAAAGAGAACAAAGAGTAAATATGTGCTCTTACTTACAGCTTATTGTATTAAATTATTATGTCTTATAAACTAGTTCTTAAAGTATATCAAACTTAATCCTATTTTAAGTTTGTTTGTTTAATTTCATTTTTCAACTTAGTTCAGAATATCCTTTTTTTTTTGTTCTTGACGGCAGGAGAGAATATAATTTTGATTGGGCGTAAAACAAACAATAAACTTATATTTTCGTTGCAAATTTGTAGGATTTATGAACACTCCTACCTAATTTGTGTGAAATGTTCAATTAGTTAGATAGATACGCAAGAAATTTCAATAATTTATTTTCATTGTTAAAATTACATTTATTTTAATATTTTGAACGCCTATTATTTAGCCTGTTTAATTACTTTATAAATTTAATTACTTTTTAAAGTGATGCCAAATACAATAAATAATTAAGCATAAAAAGGAAACAATGAAGAAAGTGCAAACTAGACTGACTAGAAACTGATCGTGAACCATTTGAATTACCTATACTAGTTTCATTTACTAAATTATTTTTTTTTGCTAAAAATTGTCGTATAACGATTTCGAGTAAATACATTTACTTAAAGACTGAGATTATACCTATTATAAATACGTTTGAAATTACGAATTTTTTTATTTATATTCTGTCACATAAAATTACTGTGTCAGCTAATGGTATATATAGAAATTAGAAATATATCACTCGATTTTACCTATTTTATATATTGAATTAAGAAATCTAAAAAAAATTTTGTGTATGTTCAGACTTTTGACTAGATAATTAGAACGAAAATGTAAACTTAAATTCTACTTTTATCGGTTTTCCTTTTTCGGGTACCTATTCTTCGCATTTTACATTTAATTTTGACTGTAAAATTTGACTATCTACAGCAATTCCAGGGAGGGTGGCTAGGGTGGATAATAATATCCTTTGCCATCATGACGTTTCGCTTCCTAGATATTATCTTTGTCCTATGTCTTCTTCTCGATGTATGCTCTTTCCATGGCATTGTATTATCTGTTTCAGGTTTATATTCTAAAACCTTTCGCTTTCTTGTAAATGGTAGTTCTTCATTTATGTTTTCTGACTCAATTATCGATTGAGGTTCAGGAAACTGTCTTTTTCTTCTTCTTCCAGGAATATTGTCAGAGGAAATAAATCTATTTTTTGCCTTATCTCTACTTAATATAGGCAAACTTGAGGAATTGCATTCTACTTCTAAGAGCTCATTCTGAATATTTTCTATTTTCGTACATTCTATTTTGCTAGGGAGGGTATTATCCCCATCCTCTACCTGCAAATATTCTCCAGCAACAGGGAGGGTATTATAGTCTTCCTCTGCCTGTGCATATTTCAACGCTACAGGGAGGGTATTATCATCTTCCTCTGCCTGCGCATTTTCTAAAGTGAGGAAATCCAACGTTTCCTCTTTATAGTCATTTACAAAATCATCTCTTTTTTAAAAATATCCTCTTTTGACATCATTAAAATATTTTCCTCCTGGTTACTATACATTTCGTATGGGAGAGTATCCTGATTATCACAACATATATTATTTGACGACCTAGTTGATTGTGAAAAATTACTGTACTTAGATTGACCTGCATTGTTTATTCTATCTGAACCATAATTATTATTATTATTTATAAAACTAGTTCTGCCCTTTAAGTTCGAATCTAAATGATTAGTAAAATATTCATATTGAAAATCATCGCGCCTCTGACTGATATTTGAATTTACTTGCTGTGATTGTCTTTTATTTATATTAGAATTTTGAGAATGATAAGAATTTCTGGAATATGCTGATGTTTTGGATTCTAATAATATATCTTTTAAATCGCTTATTTTATAGATTATATTTTTCAAACTCTGGAAATTCATATTTTCGGTAAGCAGTAAATAATAATGGTAATTATACGATTCATGTAAACCATATTCGAATTGATCTTTAAAGATTTCAAAATTTACTTTACCATATATTTCATATGCAATTGATAGTAAATCGTAATAATAAGATTTTATATCTTCATTTTTTCCCTGTTTCCGTGTACGGAATTTAGATTTTAGTTTGCGTAGTGATATTTCACTTCCAAACTCTAAAATAAAATCTTTTTTGATATCGCTCCAGACTTTATTAAAATTATTTTTGTCATTAACATATTCCTTATACCAATAAAAAGCAGCGTTTTCTAAGTAACATCTAAATATTTTATCTTAAAAGCATAATTCCAGCCATTCTTACTAGTTATTTTATCATATTCTCGAATAAAAGAAATTGGGCAGTCGATTGTAGGGTCAAAAGTAGGTGGCGGTATAAATTCCGGTAGAACAGGTGCTTTTACAAAAGACATTAAAATATATTTAAAAAAATCAATTTAAATAATAATAAAATAAATAAATTCTAAACTATCATTAAAATAATTATCGCTCAGTATATCATGTAATGAAATACATTTTTCAACACACACAGACGTACAATGCAGTTCTAACTAAGTCAGCAGTATTTGTAACACGAATTAAATAAATATGGTCGCTTCCTTCAACACTCATATTTCAAAATATTCCTAACAAGAATAATATTTTCTAGGTCAGTGTCATCCTTGATAATGATATTCAACCAACAGGTTAAATTGTACAGTTTAAAAATAACTGAAATAATAAAATTCTCATTAAAAAATTATGTTTATCATTATATATTTGTCATAGCAACACTAAAAATAATTTAAAATATATATCATCAATATACTGGATGTCGTTTTATGTTTCGTATAGAATAAAAATAAATAAATTATTCTCAATAATAAAAATTCTCAACCTTCACAAAAATTATTACCATATGCAGTGATTATTACCATATGCAGTAAAGAAAAATTAAACAATAAGGATTCGACAGTATTTTTTGTCAAAGTGGTGTAAAAAAAATACTGGACGTTTAATGAAAAAATATATTGGATATTTGTTAAAATCTCCAATTATTATTTTCTCGCCTCCACCACATACGGAGGTGTATAAAAAGTTGTTATTAAAAAAGCATAGTTTTATTTTAATAGTTTTATAGAAAAAATTACATATTATCGCCGGGTTCGGCGCCTCCATCATATATGGAGATGTGTAAGAAATTGTTACTTAATAAAAACCGGCGCCTCCACCACATATGTCACACCCCATTTTGTGGGTTATGACTAGGGGCATAGCAAATAATAAATACTTCAATTTAACTTAATAATCAATTTAATTAATCTACGAATAATACAATAATTATAAAACTAAATGTGTACTTACATATTATATTTATGGACGAACATCATCACTGGCTCGGGGGTAGTGTCAGGGTAGTGTAACGCCAATGCCGGAATCTCGACCGCGACCTTATCGAACTTACTATCGACTATCCACTGTCGACTGTCCCCCCAACAGGTGACATTTTTGTATTTATTGGTTCGTTACGTCGAATCATCGAATCAGCATTATTGGTCTATCGGTGCGATGACCGGTGCGATGACCGCGTTAGTGCTGATTTGATGATTTTACAAATTCGTAGTATTGAAAGGAAATATTTTCGCAATTGCCAATTATGCTTATAACTTTGATTTTTAAAACTTTACTTTTGTTGCGTAAATGCCAATGAACTTTAATTATTTTATACTTCCTTTCAATCGAATTATTAATTTACGAAATATATTAATATTAAATATGTTATTTTATATATCGAATAATTCCATCCTTGACAATATTCTGTAAGATAGTTTTTATTACATAACTACTTAATCTGACGCTAGATTCCATGCGCTTGGGAAAATACTCGCCTTCTGTCTTTATTCAGTACATCTTATTTTACACAGCGTGTTGACCGTACTCTTCGTACACATGAAAACCGGCACCCAAGACCAAAAATGCCGACCCTCAGTATACATATTTATTTAAAACAGTATTGCCACCTTTTTAAAATGATACTAACTAGGCCAGTCAATCTGGAGGTTGAGGTGGAAAAAATTAGGAACCAACCGATCTCAACGGGAATGTGTAGATAATGATCTCCTATTTAACCTCTCAAAAGTCCCATTCGGTCCCAGTGGGGGAAGTTTGAAAAAAACCGCCGCCATGTCGGATTTTTTCGTTTTTTTCAAATATCTCCGTTTGCATAATTTTTTTCGAAAAAACTAAAGATATGTTTTTTGTAGAGAATTAAATTTAGAATATCTTATCTTTAATCATTTTTTTTCCAAAATAAATAGTAATAGAGATACAGCAATTTTTTACTATACGGTTTATAAATTTTCCAGTTTTCTTAAACCAATCAGCTACAATTTATGCGTTAACAGTATAGTGTTAGTATAGATAAACGAAGTATAAATTTAAGCATTAAAACAATTAAAAATAGCGTTTAAATATTATTTATTAAATAAAATTATTGTTAAAAAATATTATTAAATTAAAGTTATAAAAAAAAATATACTATGACGTCATCCTGAGCGTCACTTTCGTCCTCAACTAAAATACAAAAGTTTGTGCAACTGATTCCGTAGCATTGACCACACTTTGAAGTGAACATATGAAACATTTAAGAGCCAGTTTTCTACAAGAGCAGTTTTTAGAGCATTGACTCCCTTGCAAAATATTAATTTTAGTAGGTCAGGAAGCATCATCTTCTGTTGAATGAATAGGTGTCAGATTGCCTTTTTGATCTTTCTTCCATCCATATTGTAAGTATCTAACTTGATACCAATCCATTCTTCAATCTAAAAAATACATCTTATAACATTTCCGATAATAGATATATCTTTACAGTTACCTGAAAGTATGTCCTGAGTAAATGGAGTTTTGCAGAGTTCTCAGTTGGAGGCAAATTAGCTAAATTAAAGGTAGTCTTAAGGGCTTGTCTTGATGTAATCCTATTATATAGAGTGTATCTCAGATGGTTAATATATGTTTAATATAGCTTGGGCAGTGATATAGCTTTAAAAGATAATTTAATCCTGACTGAAACAAGTCATCTTTGTTAGTTTTTTTTTCTAAAAATACGTCGAGGTATTGACAAAGATCGTCATATTTTTTCAGTACCGACAGGCACATTTTTTTTGTTTCAGTCAGGATTAAATTATCTTTTAAAGCTATATCACTGCCCAAGCTATATTAAACATTTAAACCATCTGAGAATCCCTTAAGACCACCTTTAATTTAGCTAATTTGCCTCCAACTGAGAACTCTGCAAAACTCCATTTACTCAGGACATACTTTCAGGTAACTGTAAAGATATATCTATTATAGGAAATGTTATAAGTTGTATTTTTTAGATTCAAGAATGGATTGGTATCAAGTTAGATCCTTTACAATATGGATTGAAGAAAGATCAAAAAGGCAATCTGACACCTATTCAATCAACAGTAGATGTGGCGCCTCCTGATCTACTAAAATTATTTTATTGCAATTGCAAAGAGAGTCAGTATTCTAAAAATTGCTCTTGTAGAAAACTGGGTTTTGCATGTTCTTTAAAGTGTGGTCAGTGCTACGGAATCAGTTGCACAAACTTTTGTATTTTAGTTGAGGCTAAAATGACGCTCAGGATGACGTCATAGCAGATTTTATTTTATAACTTTAATTTAATAATATTTTTTAACAATAATTTTATTTAATAAATAATATTTGAACGGCATTTTTAATTGTTTTAATGCTTACATTTATACTTGGTTTATCTATTATATCACTATACTGTTAACGCAAAAATTATAGCGGATTGGTTTAAAAAAACTGGAAAATTTATAAACCGTATTGTAAAAAAAATTCTATTTAGTAAAATACTTATCTATTTATTATATAAATCTCTATTACTATTTATTTTAGAAAAAAAAATGTGGTAAAAGGTAAAATATTCTAAATTCAATTCTCTACAAAAACATATCTTCAGTTTTTTCGAAAAAAGTTATGCAAACGGAGATATTTAAAAAAAAAAGAAAAAATCCAAGATGGCGGCCATTTTTTTCAAACTTCCCCCACTGGGACCGAATGGGACTTTTGAGGGGTTAAAAGAAGATCATTATCTATATATTTCCGTTGAGATTGGTTGGTTACTAATTTTTTCCACCTTGACATATAATACTCGGCTACGTTTACTGGTCTAAACATTATTTATACTACGGCAATTATATAGAGCATACCACTTAGTTACCAATACTAAATATGGGTGTATTAATTTGGTCTCAGAATTAATTACTATATTTCAGTCTTATTATTGAATTCTATGTTAAAAATAGCAAAGTAAAATATGAAACAATTTCAAATAAATTCCAGTAAGTAATATTTGCCACAAAATGCATATATAGAACAGCAATTTTTATTACCAAGTTAAGGTTAACCTTAGAATAAGTAAATTTTACGAAAACTATCCAAGTTTTCAAAAATTATAAACTATGTATTTGTTGTAGAATTTCGAATATTCGTCTAACTTCCTCAATCGGTTGAATGAGCTAGTAGCATGTGTTAAACGACAATTAATTATGCCGGGACTCCATTAGCCAACACGCCACGCCACGCATGAAGATCTGTGCCCCACATCATGAAGATCTGTGCGTATGTTTTCCATCGTTTACTGAACTTCAAAATATAAATAACCAATGATTGTTCTAAATAAAAAAAAATAACAAGATATTTCGTTTGTTAAGAAAATTTCGTAAAATTTACAAATGGTTAGTATTTGCAGCATTGCTTTTTATAGGTAGTTAGTATTCTAGGGTTAAAATAATTTTCTGGATAATTTTGATTTTTTTTTATCAAATATTTTAGTTAATAAAATCAAATATAGCAGCATTACATTGCAAGATTTACTTTTGTGGTACTGGTATTGAACAGCTCATGAGAATTTATATCCTAGTGATATAATATGTGGTTATTTTATTAATTTTAGTGGGTTTTTTCTAGTCAACTAATTTGTGTATCTTTTTAGGTAAGCAACATGTGCTAATAATACAATGCACGTCTTATTATAGGAACAAAGGAAGTAATCTCTAATTAGTATGAAGTATGAAATATGTCAAAGGTATGTGTAAGAGGAATACCTATGGTACATATGATATATTGTTGTCAGTTCGTTTAATACAGGACATATGGGACAATACAATTCACCACATACGACTGGGAGTACTGTAGCTAAAGGATTAGATTTTTACAAATTGTAAGTTTTGGGTTCGTTGAAGTGATATTATAATATGCGGTTACAGAGAGCTACAATTTAAGAATATTTTTACAATATACAGAGTTTCCCAAATAAATAAAAAATATCAAAGTTGTATTTTTTTAAATGATACACCCTGTATATTATTACATTTTTAGTTTCTACGATTAAAATAAAGGTAAATTTGATTAGCTTTATTACACTTAAACCTTACCGTTTTTGAAATATTTTCAATTTTGTAAAATTGCAGTAAAAATTTTAAGGTATCAAAGTTTTTAATACTAAATATTTACTGAAGTCTATTTATTGATCAGTTATTGTGTTGCAATAATAAAAATAATACTACATCATACAGAGTGTCTAAAAATTTATTTTAAATTACTTCTAGCTTTAAACGGCAATAACTTATTTAATTTAAATGGAATGCCATGTATATTTTAGGAGAATCAGATGCACAATTTAATTGTCTATCAAATTGTATTATACTACTTGCTACCTATCCCTTCAAGTTTTCGTAGAAAATGCATTTTCTTACAATTTAGAATATCAATATACGGAATATACCCATAAAATATTGACATTTTAGATTGTTTTTAAAGCAACAAATGTACAAAATGTACAGGCTAGTAATATTATCATTTTTAGCAAAATAATAATTTGTATGCAAAAAGAAAACTATTTAAATCTTTATAAAATAGTATACCATTAATTAAATATACCACCATTATTTCCGCCCAAATTCTAATTAATTACATACTTAATTATGTTCGTTAATAAAGTATTCTAAATAAATGTGGATTTGAATCAGAAATCAATGTAATAATAAGTTATGAAAATGAATGTCTCTGTTGTTATAAAGTTATAAGCATTCTTCAACAAATGAAATATCATTTTTAAGGTGTTACTTTTTACCACACTGTCTAATACACATACAAAATTCATTTTTTTAGTATTTGGAGCAATTATTATTAATCAACGCAAATAGTCAATAAATGTAGTTTGAATACTGGAATCATATTAATTGGTCCTCTTTAACAAATATTTAAACAGTTTTTTTTTATTTCTTAATGAAATAAACAAACTATATCGACAATATTAGTATCTGTACTCTTTAAAAATTTGGTACATCTCTAAAAATAATCTAAAATGTCAGTATTCCATGGGTATATTGATAAATGAGTTTTAAATTACAAAAAAATGCATTTTCTACGGAAACTTGAAGAGATAGGTAAAAAATAGTATAATACAATTTGATAGACAATTAAATTGTGCAACTGATTCTCATAAAATATACAGGGTGTTCTATTTAAATTAAACAAGTTATTGCCGTTTAAATCTAGTAATTATTTAAAATAAAATTTTGGACACTCTGTATAAGATAGTATAATTTTTATTATTGCAACACAATAACTCATCAATAAATAAACTTCAGTAAATATTTAGTATTAAAAACTTTGATACCCTTTGAGAAATGAGGCCTTAAAATTTTGACTGCAATTTCACAAAATTGAAAATATTTCAAAAACGGTAAGATTAAAGTGCGGTAAACCTTAATAAAATTTACCTTTATTTTAATCGTAGAAACTAAAAATGTAATAATATACAAGGTGTTCCGTTTAAAACAAATACAACTTTGATATTTTTTATTTATTTGGGACACTCCGTATCTTGTAGAAATATTTTTAAATTGTAGCTCTAATAGTCCTTCAACGAACCCAAAACTTACAATTTGTAAAAATCTAATATTTAGCGACAATACTCCGTGTCGTATGTGGTGAACAACCCTGTATATGTATTTCTTTAAATGCAAAAGACATTTATCTGTTATAACTAATATGCTAAGAAATCTATTTGTCAAGTAAAATTGCTACGTATACAATTTGTTATAACTGGTTGATTAAATTCAGGCTATTTCCAGGTCTTCTGTATTTCTTACATTAGACAAAGACATCTTCAGGAATTCAATTGTTCAAAATTGAAAGTTTTATCATTCCAGAGATTCTTAATTAATTAATATTAGTAGTTTTGTTGACAAACAATAAAATTAACACTTCCTATGTTTCTTGCATTTTATTTAAATGTTTACAAACAACTCATTAATATGATAATTTTTATATCAAAATATTCCACACTTTCTTTTCTAACTGTTAACAAAAGTTTCACTAGATGTTAGTAAAACAAACATAACATGTATATTTTACGTTTTAGAAATTTTTATTAGTAAAGAAAAGTAAGAACTACTATTTTAATAATTTAGGTAAGAAAAAAGTAAAATAGAAAATAAGGTGGTAAAATAATATACAGGGTGGCCCATCGAAAACGTTCCGCAAGGCATAACGGCCAGGGTAATTTTTTTTTTCAAAAAATTCAAAAACACGTCAATTTTGTTTGTGAGGGGGACAACTTTTGCCCCAAAAATGATTGCAAAATCTTCAACCCTCTAAGCGGGGGTTTCATCCCCCAATTTTTTTCAAATGGGAAGGGGGGTCAAATGGTACCGCAATGAAAAGGGCTTTCTATTCTCTATACTTTCCCGCTTCGTTTTTGAAAATCGGTCGAGTCCCCTGTATATAAAATCTTGTAACAGCTGGCTTCGGAAGCATAAAAATTTACCCATTTTTTTTTTTAAATAAAAATACACTTTCTTCAACAAAGCGATTTTAGGAACTTCATCACGTTTCAGAATAATGTCACAGAACAATGCTACCTGGATGTTTGTACCATCCATTTTACAACTAATGAACTAGAACAGACAAAGATGATCGATCAAGTGGTTAGGTAAACACCAAAGGAAAATGAGGAAGTTGTTTCAAGGCTCTTTAACCTTTTATTTAATGTAACCACATAACAATATGATTTATATTCATAATAATTACATATATGTCGACTACAGTTACAGTTAGAAAAATTATTGCACTGTTACTCAGTCTGTTAACTTTTTGTGCAGCCGCAACTGTACAAAAACCTATAATAAACATACTAATATTTAAATAATTACGTGTGAATATAAATTAATATTCAAACACTGTGACAAAAATCTATTCATAAATGAACCATTTTTATTTTTGAATGTTGTTTTAGTTTATAATTTATGCATATTAATTTATTGTGTAATTAAGTTTTTTTTTTCAATTTTAAATTTACTTTTTATTCTTGTTTATTAAAACACAAAAAAATGTTCTATTTAGTTATAGTAATTATTTCATTTATAAATTACTGTTGTGTATATTAAAATTAATTCTATTAGGATTTGATATTTTTTATTTAGATTTTTTTGTAGATATTTATAAAAGTCGATTTAACATATAAATTATTTTGAAAATCCTCTTAAGATCATAAACAAGTTTTAACCCCTTTTAACGATTAGCATTCTCTTTTGAAAAATGGATCAGGATTCTTTTGGTCAAGCTGTTTTAAGCCGGTTTTGTAAAGTGAAAAACATTTCATAAAAACAATTTGTATATTGTACCTTAAGAACAAATAGATTTCTTTATATTTGTTTTTCTAAGTGACGAAAAATAAACAGAGTGAAAATATTTGTATATTTTTTGAAGAATTAAAACTATTCAGTCTAATTATTTTAACCTATACAGGGTTTCTCACCGTAGTCGTTCGTTAGATGTTTTTGAGGTTAGGAAAAACTTAGAAGTTTGAAATTTTGAGACTTAGGGTTATTTAACCTTTCCTTTCAATTAGAAATATTTTCAAGGTCACACCACTTCCGATTACACCGGAAGTCGCTATTAACTTCCTTATTTTAAATGGAACACCCTGTATATTATTTTATTTTTGGATTTCTAAGAAAATTTTATGATGAGCTTCATTCGGTTTCCCTATACCTATTTTCAACTGTTTCTCAGATATCTTGATTTATTTGAAAATGTTTACAGATTTACCCATATTTTTAACAGTCGGTCTTTTACTCATTTTGAATCGGTGATAAACGCTTCTGCGGTAAACCGAAGCAGAGGACTAATACTTTCGAAATCCATATTGACAATTAATTTATTGCATACAGGGTGTCCAAAATTTGATAACTGATTAGATTATTTTCAAACTCAAAATAGTTCATTTTTTTAAATGAGACACCCTGTATATTTTTCGACAGTTGGATGCAGAATTCAATTCTGCATCCATTTTACTAACTTTCCCTATACCCATTTTCAACGGTTTTCTTGTTAATCCGTATTTTTTACTTTAATTCAATTTTTGGCAGAATCGACAATATCGTTTGTGTTTTTTAAAAGAAAATAATTATGTTGAAGTAAAGAAATTGAATGTAATTAGAACATACGAACAAAACAGGAACAAAACAAAAGTGAAAACGTATAAAATATAACATAACATAACAAAAAAACGTATTTTCAACAGTAACGGTGAGGCATTAATTATTAATACTAGACGTTAGTGTATCCCTACAATAACAAAAAAAAGTTAACTCAATAATTACAAAAATTTTCGTTCATAGAGGTCACTTCGAACAATAATTTTTGTAATTATTGTGTTTACTTTTTTTATTATGGTAGCGATACACTAAACGTCTAGTGTTAATAATTAATGCCTCACCGTTACTGTTATACGTTTGTTTTGTTATGTTATGTTATATCTTATACGTTTTCACTTTCGTTTTGTTCCTGTTTTGTTCGTATGTTCTAATTACATTCAATTTCATTAGTTTAACATAATTATTTTATTTTAAAAAACACAAACGATATTGTCGATTCTGCCAAAAATTGAATTAAAGTAAAATATACGGATTAAAAAGAAAACAGTTGAAAATGGGTATAGGGAAAGTTATAGCAAATCGATGCAGAATTGAATTCTGCATCCAACTATCCAAAAATATATAGGGTGTCTTATTTGAAAAAATGGACTTTTTTGAGTTTAAAAATAATCTAATCAGTTATCGAATTTTGGACACCCTGTATGAGATAAATTAGTTGTCAATATGGACTTCGAAGGTATTAGTCCTCTGCTCCAGTTTACTGCAGAAGCGTTTGTCACCAATTCAAAATGAGTAAAAGACCAACTGTTAAAAATAGGGGTAAAAATGTAAAAATTTTCAAATAAATCAAGATATCTGAGAAACAGTTGAAAATAGGTATAGGGAAATCTAATGAAACTCATCATAAAATTTTCTGAGAAATCCAAAAATTAAATAATATACAGGGTGTTCCTTTTGAAATAAGGAAGTTAATGGCGACTTCCGGCGTAACCGGAAGTGGTATGACCTTGAACATATTTTTAAATGAAAGGAAATTTTAAGTAACCATAAGTTTCAAAATTTCAAACTTCTAAGTTTTTCCTAACCTCAAAAACTTCTAACGAACGGCTACGGTGAGAAACCCTGTATATTATGTTATTTTCCTACAATTTTCCTTTGAATTTCCCTTTAATGTCTAGTATGTCACTGATTTAATCAAGTTAGCATGTGGAGTACTTACGGAAGAAACCCAATCATATTCAAATATATAATGGCGCTTGATCTGCAGAAGAAATCATTCGACCCATGTGTACTACCAGTCATGACCTGGTCATGACCTATGCATGCAAAATTTTGGCATTGGGCATTGGGCAGAACACCTGGCAAGAACGGAGAGAAGATGGACCACAAATTCTAAAAATTAAGAGACCTAGAAGAAGACCAGACCTAAGATGGGATATGATACCAGGGATAACTTGGGCCGGCATAGCCAAAAATAGACAACAATGAACCCAACTACAAAGACATTATCTAAATATGTGAGGAAGGCTACAGCATAATTCGAAATGGTTGAATAAACTGAAAATGATAATGATGATGATGTCACGATTTGGTTATCTTTTTTGACCGACCAGGAAGAGACACGGAAAACATTAGATGATCAAATCCATTTTTCCAAAGCTGCTTGATTAGAAATTAGTGGTTTTAAGAGAGCCTTGGCTCTCTAGATTGAAATTTAAAATGCTAGTGTTACTTTTTTCATTTGAAAATGTCAAAAGTTACATGATATGAATTTTCTAAATAAAGTCCCTAAAAAAATTAAGTTTCTAAAAAAATACCGAGGGCACCATTTAAAAATCAAAAGTTGTTGTCATTTTCGGTGACAGGGGTGAGCCACTTTTAAAAAACACCCAGTATATATAGATTTATTTATTAATTCTTTGACAGTAATGAAACTACACTACTCATTATTTAATATCTTCTATACTAATATATAAAATCATTAAGTGACTGACTCACTGATTAATCACGATCCTGCTCAAACTACTCAACGTAAGAAGCTCAGTTTTGGCATACAGGTTGATACTATGGTGTACAGGGTGGATCAAATTCGACGCTTTTAAATGGAAACATCCTTTTCTATAGGAGATAGACAAAACCTAATATCGGTGTCTGGAGCTCAATTTTTGTCAAAAACATAATGGTGAAAACCGCATATCGATATCTGTTACCGTTTCGGAGTTACGGGGTATTTTTCAAAAATATGCATTATTAACAAATCGCTGTAACTTTTTTGCTATGGAAAATTTTGTATTTTTATGAAAACATTTCCAAAGCACCTTTTTACGTAGAATTTAATGGTTTAAGTATAATTTTTTTAAAATTAATAATTTAAGAATTATCAACAGAAAATTGGATTTTTTATATGGGACACCCTGTATATTTTTAATTTATTGAAAATAATTTAAAATTACCTTTCCAAAAATATAACACACTTGATATTTTGCTCGATACCTCTTCGAGATAAAGAGTATTTAAATAAGTAGGCTCTGAACGGCACCGGGTGTAATGCACAAAAAATCTAGCTGTGAGCGTATATTAAAACGAAAATAATATTTGCTGTGAGAGATGCAGAATTTTATAACAATTTCAAATATATTTAACCAACATCAACACATTTAAATTATATCTAATAACCATAAAAATAAATAGCAAACCAAGACATGACATTTTGCTAGAGGTGTTCGACATATCAACCGTCTTCTGTTATGGACAGACAGACAGGGCAGTTTTTGAACATTTCTCGCGGAATTCATTAACTCAGTGGGGGTGAAACACACCCTCTCATAACTGCAAAGTATTTTTAATTCTTGTGTAGATTATATGGAACAATAAGGAACCTTTATTCTTCCGCAAATATATCCATAGGTACTAAGTCAGGCGGCCTTGACGGCCAACGGCTGGGATCTTGGTGAGCTATTCAATTATTCTTGAAATTCGCTGCAAAAATTTGCTGATAACTTCAGCGTTCAGAGGCGGTGCGTTTCCAGCAAGACGCTGGAAAAATATGTTTTCGAGTTCCATTAAGGGCATATCATCAATAAGGGGTCCAAAGCTTAAAAAATTCTTTTCAGTTATTTAAAAATATAGAGGGTGTCCCAAATAAAAAATCAATTTTTCTGTTGATAACTCTTAAATTATTAATTTTAGAAAAATTATACTTAAACCATTAAATTCTACGTAAAAAGGTGCTTGGGAAATGTTTTCAAAGAAATACAAAATTTTCCATAGCAAAAAAGTTACAGCGATTTGTTAAAAATGCACATTTTTGAAAACCACCCCGTAACTCCGAAACGGTAACAGATATTGATGTGCGGTTTTCACCATCATATTTTTGATGAAAATTGAGCTCCAGACACCGATATTAGTTTTCGTCCATCTCCTATAGAAAAGGGTGTTTCCATTTAAAAGCGTCGAATTTGATCCACCCTGTATAGGTTCGATAAGAAGGTATTTTTCGAAATTCCACTTCCAAGGGGGTAAAACCAGAGGTAAAACCAAGTTTCCGAAAAAACGCTTAAACATATAAATTAAATTAAAACGTATATTTTATTTTGTTTTTTTACATATTTTAAGATTTTTTAAAAATGTTTAAGGGTGTTTCGAAAAATCTGGTCATTGATTAATCGCACGATCCTGCTTAAAGAGCTTGACGTAAGAAGCTGATTTTTGGAAAACGGATTGACTTTAGGGTGTAGAGGTTCGATAAGGAGGGATTTTTCGAAACTCGAATTCTAAGGGGGTGAACCATCCCTCATATATTAGAATATTTTTTATTTAAAAACCGGCGAGTTTTTCGGAAAAACTCTTAAACACGTATATTTTATTTTGTTATTTTACATATTTTAAGATTTTTTAAAAATTTATACAGGGTGTTTCATAAAATATGACCATTGAGTAATCACGATTCTGCCTAAACTGCTTGACGTTTAAAGCTGATTTTTGGCAAACGGATCGACTGTGAGGTGTAGAGGTTCGATAAGGAGAGGTTTCCCGAATCTAAAATTCCAAGAGGGCGAAAACGAACCTCCAATATTACAATATTTGTTATTTAAAAAACGATTAGTCTTTCGAGAAAACGCTTGGACACGCATAATTTATTTTATTTTTTTAAATATTTTGAAATTTTTTAAAAAAATTATACAGGGTGTTCCAAAAAGTTGGGTAATTGATTAACCACGACTTATTAATGTCTCAGCAGTAATGAAACACTACCGTTATTTAATATGCGATTATATACCGCATGATCGAAAAAAAGACGGCGTTCAGTTGGCGTGGAAATGATGATCGATGACATTCCCCATATAAAATTACAGCGATCTTCATGTCATAGCCATCGCTAAAGCCGTTTTTTTTAGATCATATTGTACTATTATTCTATTGTCAAATTGAAATTAATTTTTACAATAAACTTACTTTTCAAATCTACTCCTTCCGGAGGACATGGTCCCTTCGACAACAAACACGCTGTATAGTAATTGACCATCCTCCGGTTGTTCAGGATCGATTCCACATCGATGTGCTCGTACTTACTGGCGTAGTACTGCACCGCCGCGGGCTGCACCGAATCTAGCGCGACGACCACGAGTACCACGGTTACCAAAACAATCCACGGTACCATTTCGATGGGATTATGTCTCGGTCCGCTGACACTCGACTCGAAGAACCGCCGATCGTGAATGCATATGGTACCGCGGGACTTGTTCTTGGCTACTTTTACAATTGGCGAGGTCGACAGTGGCAACTTATATAGGGGAAGAATGAAATTGTATTATCAGATAAAGTATTTAGCACGAATGTAGATGCAGAGGAATTTAAATCGGATGTTCCAAATTCCGAAGCTCTAGATTATAATTTTGGAATTCTAGAGACGTGTGATTGTTACAACCTCTATTTTTTTTCAATAATAAGGGGCCGTCTTCTGTCGGAAACACTGCTACCTGTGATGCCTATTGTACCCCTGTACCCTGCACCAATTTGTGCAGGTCCTTGATAGGATGGGAGCATAGTTCCTCCGGTTCTAGCCTTGCTTTCCCAAATAAAAACTGTAGCAAGCAATCCAAAGCCTCGCAGTGACATATTATGTGCTCCGCTGTTTCAGGATCTTTATCGTAGAGTCAGCAGCAAAGATTTCCTTGATACAGGTTGAGCTTGTCCAGGTAACACTTGACAGCCATGCGTCCTGTCAACAGGCCTGTTGTAATCCGCACTTTATTCCTGCTAAGCACGAGCAGTTCTTTTGCGGTTTTAGAGCTAGGCCCTTGGATAAAGGCCTTGCTGTGCCTGTGCCCTTGTCCGTTTCTCCAGTGGACATTCTTCTTTTCCCTGATCCAGAGTTTTAGTGCACTACGGGCCATACATTTAGGTAGTCCCAGTACTGGCTCTGGACATGCTCTGGACCAAGCTAGGATGCCGATGATCCTTGCCTAGCTAGCTCATCGGCTTTTTTGTTGCCCTGGATGCCGCTGGTGGCCCGGCACCCAGGATAATTTAATTAGGTTCCATCGTGCCAGAGCTCCCAGTTTACCTAGGCATTCCCAGATGAGTCTCGACGATACCTTTGGGCTCATAAGCGCCCAAAGTTCAGGTCTGAGCAGTCTTACCTGAATAAGCTCTTCTATTATTTTCTCTCGCACATTGTAGAATGGTGAATATTTCTGTCTGGAATACGGTTGAGTATTTACCCAAGGAAAAGGATAAGCTTACCCTTGGTCTTTCCCCAAATACTCCAACTCCTGTTCCTTCAGCGGTCTTTGACCCATCTGTGTACCAGGTTAGTCCATCCTAAAGGAATATATCTGTCCACATTCCTAGATCCATTTTGTTCACCTCGAATGGTTTGTGGTAGTGATAAAGAGGGGTCATTTGGTCCGATCTCCCCTCCCATCTTTAAGTGTCCTGTTTCTGTCCTATTTCCCAGAGACAATACACTTTGTCGTCGATAGAGTCCCATTCTTACCTCCGCCTGGATCACTAAGTGAAGAGGTGGAAGGTCCAGAAGCACCTCTATTGATGCAGTGGGCGTTGATTTCATTGCCCCTGTTATACTCAGACAAGCAAGTTTTTTCACCTTGCTGAGGATGAGCATTTTTGCTTGTTGCATTACCTTAGGCCACCGTACCAAGGATACATATGTTATGAAGGCTTGACTACTCTAGTGTACCATTTCTGGTCTGAGGCCCCAGATTTTTCCATGAAGTTGCCTGGCTAAGTTAACATAATTTGGGTTTCGACATGAAAAGCGGGTTTTTGTGTTGAGTTGGCGTTTTTGGCTGTTGATGTCGAGCATCTTCTTTAAGTGTCCAAACTATATCTTAAAGCTTTTGCTCGATAATTGGTAATAATTTACTACTTCAAAAGCTGCAAGAGTTTGATATGGATTTTTTTAAACATGAATAAGTTAATGTTTCCAAGATATAAGATTATTTTTGGATAATAAACCCTAAATGTAATCACCGTATTACCACAAACAATAGTTTGTTAAATACTAAATACTTCATAATAAGTGCTATTAAAATTAAGTATAATATATTTTTAGTAATAATTAATATAAATATCTTGTATTTCTTTTCAAATAAAATTAATTTATAATGTAAAATAAGATCTAAAATTCTCCATCAGATATTCAAAAATGCCTGTAAGTAGAATTATTTCACATACACACAATTTCCTTAAATAGCTTTATAATAACTGATTTAAATAAATGCTGAAATGATACAAACTATAACTTGGCTTACTAAAATTGATGCCATAAATATTTGTATAGTATAGGCACCGTTTAACCTACTTTCATGTCTATTTAATCTATCATTCTTTTTTAATTCACATTCATATGTAGACTGGAGTTATTTGTAACAAGAAATAGATGAATAATTTCGAATAAAATTATTAGTTTTAGTTTATGCTATGTATAATCATTTATAACAAAAACTTAGAAGAAAATTCTTGGGGATAGCGGTCTGAAGGCAAAAATTAAACAATTTTTTACATACGCCAAGCTTTCGGAAATTATATTTCCTTTTTCAAGGGTGTAAATAGTTTAATTCGAAAAATAGATAAATATATCAATTTCCATTTCGATGTAAGGCAATAAAATTTTGTAAGAAAGTTATAAAACCTCTTAAACATTCATGATTATAGACATTTATTAATAGTATAATACTTAGAAATTTCTGTTGTTTATAAAAATTAAATTAAAATTAATTTTTGCAAAGCTTGGCGTATGTAAAAAATTGTTTAATCTTTGCCTTCAGATCACTATCCCCAAGAATTTTCTTCTAAGTTTTTGTTATAATTGATCGGCCAAGACTTCCTCTTTGTATAATCATTTTTGTATATAGTGTCCCATTTAAAACTTTAACAAATTGTACGAAAAATAGACAGTATACACGGTGGTTCATATAAGAATGCACACTATAGGGATTTTGTAAACCAGAAAAAGTATAAAGATGATCATTTCAAACATTGAAATTTGAAAAAAAAAGATTCCTTCCGAAGATATTTGAAAAAAACCGAGCTTACCCGATTTTGATTTAATTTTTTTCTGGCTATATTTGAAAAGCTTTGCCAATGCACATTTCACATCCCCATTACCACGTTACAGGATTAAGTAAAAAGCAATTTTTTATCTAATCATCTTTTATTTCTAGTTAACGAAATCCTTATAGTCTCCACTCCTAAACAGGGTGCGTCTTGCAAAAATAAGTGCAAATATTTTAGTGGTAGTATATTTCGACCATAGAAACACGCCTATGAGGTTTATTTTTTCTGGAAAATTTTTAATTTTTTGGAAAAAAATATTTCTTGATAATATTGCAACATAGGTTGTAGATTAAATACGGAAGAACAAAAAACCTAAGAAGTAATCAGAGGTTCTCAAAATTTAAGCAAAAAATATTTTTTTTCTAATTTCCAAAGTAAAATAACTGGGTTATTTTGGACTTATTTGAAAAACGGTAAAGAGAAAATGTGTTTCTTTTATTAAGATCTACCAGTCCTGAAAAGATTTGCACTCATTTAAGACTCACCCTGTATAAGATAGGAGATTGTGTGTATATATTTACAACCTATTAATACAGATATTCATAAATTGTATTAAAAATATTGTAATTAAGACTAATTTTGATTTAAATATTTAAGAACTAGGTATAATACTTTGAAATTTCACACCTTGTTTAAAAAAATATATTACAAAATTAGTTCTTTCCCATTATTATTAATTAATTAAATTAACAATAAATAAAGATACAAAAAATGCTTAAATATAGATATAAAATAAAATTAGGTAATAATAAAAAAAAATAGTTTATTCTAAGATAAAAGACAACAAAAATTTTTGAAACCTAAACAATTAAATTCAATTTTTATACACATTTTTTAATAAACATTCTATAAACTACATATTATGCATCTTCTAAATCAGAGTAGTCGTCACTTTCAAATTCGTACTTCGCCCTAAAATTGCCATCGGGGTCGTACTTGGCAGTCAGCTGATTCCAGTCATCCCTGTGGTTCAAGAGGAGCTCATTCAGCACCTTGGAAGCAATCTTTTTTTGGGTCTCGCTACATTTCGAACATTCCGTTGCTAGAGCATCTGCCAGGTATTCTGCAAAAGAAAGAAGACATATAAATACTAATATTATGTACAGGGTGTCCTATTGTTGTGTGTTTTACAGGGTTTCTCGTTTACGAGTAGAGATACAAAGATGTGGGTTTCATGAAGTACAGGGTGGGTCAAATTCGACGCTTTTAAATGGAAACACCCTTTTCTATAGGAGATAGACGAAAAATAATATCGGTGTCTGGAGCTCAATTTTCATCAAAAATATGATGGTGAAAACCGCACAACAATATCTGTTACCGTTTCGGAGTTACGGGGTGTTTTTCAAAAATGTGCATTTTTAACAAATCGCTGTAACTTTTTTGCTATGGAAAATTTTGTATTTCTATGGAAACATTCCCAAAGCACCTTTTTACGTAGAATTTAATGGTTTAAGTATAATTTTTTTAAAATTAATAATTTAAGAGTTATCAACAGAAAAATTGATTTTTTATTTGGGACACCTTCTATATTATTAATTAACTGAAAAGAATTTAAAATTACCTTTCCAAAAATATAGCACACTTGATATTTTGTTATAATCCCCTTCGAAATACAGAATTTTTAAAAGTTCGCCAGTTTTAACTAGTAGGCTTTGGACCCCTTATTGATGATATGCCCTTAATGGAACTCGAAAACATATTTTTCCAGCGTCTTGCTGGAAACGCACCGCCTCTGAACGCTGAAGTTATCAGCAAATTTTTGCAGCCAATTTCAAGAATAATTGAATAGCTCACCAAGATCCCAGCCGTTGGCCGTCGAGGCCGCCTGACTTAGTGCCTATGGATATATTTGCGGAAGAATAAAGGTTCCTTCTTCTTCCGTATAATCTAGACAAGAATTAGAAATACTTAGCAGTTATGAGAGGGTATCTTTCACTCCCACTGAGTTAATGAATTCCGCGAGAAATGTTCAAAAACTGCCCCGTCTGTCCATAACAGAAGACGGTTGATATGTCGAACACCTGTAGCAAGATCTCATGTCTTGGTTTGCTATTTATTTTTATTGTTATTAGATATAGTTTAAATGTGTTGATGTTGGTTAAATATATTTTAAATTGTTACATAATTCTGCATCTCTAATAGCAAATATTATTTTCGTTTTAATTGATGCTCACAGCTAGAATTTTTTTGCATTACAGCCGGTGTCGTTCAAAGCCTACTTATTTAAAGCGGGCGAATTTTTATATATTCTATAACTCGAAGAGGAATCAAGCAAAATATCAAGTGTGTTATATTTTTGGAAAGGTAATTTTAAATTATTTTCAATAAATTAAAAATATACAGGGTATCCCATATAAAAAATCAAATTTTCTGTTGATAATTCTTTAATTATTAATTTTAAAAAAATTATACTTAAACCATTAAATTCTACGTAAAAAGTTGCTTTGGAAATGTTTTCATTAAAATACAAAATTTTCCATGGCAAAAAAGTTACAGTGATTTGTTAAAAATGCATATTTTTGAATAACACCCCGTAACTCCGAAACGGCAACAGATATCGATATGCGGTTTTCACCATCATGTTTTTGACAAAAATTGAGCTCCAGACACCGATATTAGTTTTTGTCTATCTCCTATAGAAAAGGGTGTTTCCATTTAAAAGCGTCGAATTTGACCCACCCTGTACAAGGCAAAATTGAAATTAATGCATTTTTTAAATCCCCTTTTATCTCCGTTATTTTATAATATATATAAAACGTAAAAACTGCTTCCTATAGGGTTTTTCAGTGTCTTTTGTTTTTCAGTTTTTCAGTGTTTTTTGTTGGAAGCTATCTTGAAATTTGATCCAATTTTATGTTTTTATATTGGGACGCCCTGTATATTATTTTATTTGCCGTGTTATGAGCTTGGTAAGAATATAATATACTCTATACTTATTTTTATAAATAGGGTTAAAATATTTTTTTTGGCTGTATACTGGTTGTTTTTAAAAAGTGGCTCACCCCCTGTAACTTTTTTATTTTTTCAGGTAAAAAACTAGATTTGGTATGTTAGCATTATAACCTAAATTAAGGTTGATTGACGTAATCAATTGTTTTCGATGACTTTCTGTTACATCGGAAATAACTAAAACTTTTGGTTTTCAAATGACAGCATCGGCATTTTTTACTTTATTCGATAAAAAATGACACTCTATATAGAATGACGTAATAATATATCAGCTTTTGACATTTTCGCTTAAAAGAAATCATAATTTAAATTTCAATGTAAAGTGCCATGGCTGTGTCAAAAACACTAATATTCGATCAAGCAATCTTGGAAAAGCATTTTTTTATGAATAATTTGATACCACAGACTTGGTATTTCAAGTAAAATTGTTGTTTTGAACCGCATGTTACAATTTCAACTAAACCATATGCAAAAATGTCAAAAGTTGACATATGATATGTCATTCTATGCGGAGTGTCATTTTCTATCGAATAAAATAGAAATATACCGAGGGTGCCATTTAAAAATCAAAAGTTGTAGTCATTTCCGGTGAAACAGGAAACAACCAAAAAAAAATTGAATCCGTCAATCAATACTAATTTATGTCATATACTAACATTGTAGCGTTTTTTTTAAACCACTACCACTGCGAACGGCAGCTTTTCATCGGAGAGCAGTCGTGGATAAGGTATTTCACTAGAGAGAAAATTAATCAGTAATAATTAACAAAAGATATATAGATATTGGGCGCCAGGCATGTACAGAGAAAGAAAACACAGTTGTATAATACTTAAAACTAATGACTATATTTATTCATGACGTTCTTTGCTGATACATGACATTGTAGAGTTCTAGTAAATATATAGTGGTTATATGTCAAAGAATGTGGTGGTAAGAGTCGTACTAAATATCAATGAAAACAACTACGATAAAATACAGGACATGTAAAGTTTAAGAGAAAATATGAAATGTAGCATTACTTTAATTAATTTGATATATTCCATATGATGCTAAATCGAAGATGTTACAACCTGTAGATTCTAGAATCTATGTTTGATTATCCATCTATTAAAATAGTGCAATAATATCTATAAAAGTAATACCATTACAAGACGTAATGCAATGAAACTTAAGATCTAAATTATATTTTAAAGATTATATCGACATGAATGTTCTTAACAATCTAACCACTGAACATAGTCTGTACGATATTACTTAAGATGTACGTTATTATTTAAGACTGAAAATATAGAAAATCTAAAACATAAAAACTAGAACGTAAATCTACACTTAGCTGTTCTTTATGTAATCTTGCTTCAAACAGTAGCAGCGTGAGGTGGTCTCGCATCTCTGTACTGTCGGCCATCCTGTTGGCCAAAACAACAAAAGGGGCCAGATTGAGGACACCGTGAATCACTACAGCCGTAGCTACTGACTAGGCTTAGAAATGGGAGTGAAGCAGCATGGGACTCAAGCTACATCCACGCTGTGGCACTTATATGTAAGAAAAAAATCATTCTTACTGGGGACACTCGTCCACAGGACATCTGTACATAAGATAATGTCTGTACATAAGACACTATCCGTATCTTGGACACAGTCCGTACCTTGGAAATAGTCCGTACCTGGGACACAGTCCGTACCTTGGAAATAGTCCGTACCTCGGAAATAGTCCGTACCTTGGACACAGTCCGTACCTTGGACACAGTCCGTACCTTGGACACAGTCCGTACCTTGGACCCTAAAAATATGAAACTCTTGTTTAAAACCAAACAAGGTCTAATAAACAAAATAAACCTACCTCGAAATACTTCCGAGGGCTCAATAAATAATAAACAACATGTCCTTTCTTCCATGTGACATTCTGGAGGACAAAAGAAAAGGGACACCAACGTGCCAGCAAAATACAAATACAAGTTGGGAGATCCGTAACTCTACCCTAAAAATATTCAATAATAATATCGAATCTAAAAGGATAATATTTCATCTTTACCTGTTGCTTCGAAATAGCAGCTGATTCAAATTATACAGCAAGATTTAAATAATCACCATTTCTAAAAGCTGGGATACAACAGAACGTCAAAACAAAGTGAGGTTAAGCATGGACCACGGAGAGAGTTGACAGAAGCGACGTTGACAGCGCGCGCCTCCACAGAATAGTAACAGGGTTGTGTCGAACGATAACAGGGTTGGCGACTAGGGAACGTAAAAATTACGCGTCAAATAAACTATCCGCCCTGAACGAGAGGGAATCCGGTGATGATAGGCCAGACATCATATATTATATTTAAAAAAGACATGTAACGAACTAAAAACGTTACAACATACCAAATCTCATTTTTTTTATCTAAAAAAAATAAAAAAAAAATATAGGGGTGAGCCACTTTTGAGACGCACCCGGTATAATATGTTTCCGAAATTTCGGGAGTAGAATTCGCACCATCCTGTATATTCTGGAAGGGATACAGTCAAATGATTCAAATAAGTAAGAAATTAAAAAAAAATGAGACGTGTGTTTTGTTTCTAGACTGACGAGATTAAATTTATTTAAAGAAACTATATAAAGATCATCAGTAGCTGATACAGGAATATGTTTAAGGAGGGTGGCATTTTTTAAGGGCGCCATTTTTAACCCAAAAGCCTAATATTCAACCCAATTTATAAATTTTAGAGGGAAAGTGGACCCCATGGCCCCTCCCCCTCTCTATATCCACCACTGATACAGATACTTTTTTGTTTAACGACACTAACGTAATGTTTCGTTAGTTGAAAACATCAGTCTTGGTCTGAGGCATTTTAAATGGACAAATAAATTCATCAGAACAGAATCTATTAAAAAACCAGTTCACCGCTTAACAACATTATTAAAGGCACAATAAAGAAAATACTAAAATAATAATTTTGATTTTATACTTATTAATATAGTTGAAGCGTACAAACCACAGACAATATAACTTACTTTTTAACTCCTTTCCTTCGTTAGTACAGGCACCTTTATCCAACAGACAATTCACGTAATTCCTCAGCAATCTCTTACTAGCCAATATAGCATCCACATCAATATTATCGTATTTAGTTGTATACATATCATTTGCTCTTCGACTTCTAGCAATGGAGGCTCCATCAGCTTCATTTGTATTCATAAACACAACACTCAAAACAACTAATAAGGGTAAAACAGAAATTTTGGCCCTCATTTTTTTGATAAAATTTTTATGTGATGTTTTCTCTGTTAAAAATATAATGCGTAACTGATCGAAGCGACACTTGCTTTTTTGCAATTAATTTTATGAGACCATGGTTTCAAGGTAGTCAACCTGTTTTGAACTTTAAAATAAGTATATCGAAAGAAAAAGTGCGGTAATGTATTATATTATACATATATGTAAATACGTATAAATAAAAATGATGCGGTTTTTGCAAAAACCGCAGTGAATTTTTATTTTTGCGAAAACCGCATGTGACATTCAATTTGACATTTGAGAAAGCTAAGAAATATAAATATATTTCTGGTATATATTAATAATTATACTTTACAGCTACAGGGTCCTGCAACATTGCATCGGAGATTATTATAAAATAAAACACTAATTCACCACGAAAACACTATACCGGGTGAGTCTCAAAAGTGGCCTATAATTTTTTTATTTTTTTAGTTAAAAAAACAAGATTTGGTATGTTATTATATGACATAAATTAGGATTGATTGACGTATTCAATTGTCTTTGGTCACTTCCGGTTTCACCGGAAATGACTACAACTTTTGATTTTTAAATAACACTCCCGGTATTTTTTTACTTTATCGATAGAAAATGTCACTCTGAATAGAATGACATATCATAGTCAACTTTTGGCATTTTTGCATATGGTTTATTTGAAATTATAACTTGTCGTTCGTAACGAAAATTTGACTCGAAATACCAAGTGTGTGGTATCAAATTATTCGTAAAAAAATGCTTTTTCCAAATGTGCTAATGAGCCCCCCTCGTTCCATTCAAACTGAGATATGATTAAAAATACGATTTGAGCATTTTCTAGCAGGCCAGGACAAGACACTAAAAACATTAGGCGATCAAATCTATTGACTACTTGACTACTCCTTGATGAAGAATTAGTGTCTTTAACATAGTCATGGCACTCTAGATTGAATTTTAAAATACAATTTTTGACTAAGCAAGAATGTCAAAAGTTGACATATGATATGTCATTCTATTCAGAATGTCATTTTCTATAGAATAAAGTAAAAAAATACCCAGGGTGCCATTTAAAAATTAAAAGTTGTAGTCATTTCCGGTGAAACAGGAAGTTACCAAAAGCAATTGAATACACCAACCAATCCTAATTTATGTCATATACTAACATACCACATCTCGTTTTTTTTGTCTGAAAAAATAAAAAAGTTATAGGGGTAAGCCACTTTTGAGACGCACCCGGTATATAAGTAAATATAAGTTATAGGAGTGAGCCACTTTTGAGACGCACCCGGTAGAGTTCATTATCACAATTAAAAATATAACACTACATGAAGGTGAAATGTTGGTCTCCTTTGATGTATTTTCGTTGTTAAGTGGGTGCCAATTCTACATAGTTTAGGCTACGTGAAAGAATTACTGAATGCAACATGCTTTCAGTAAAAAAGTTGTGACTGAATATATTGAACTTACATAAAAATTGTTTTCAGTTTAATAACAATTTTTTTAACAAGGAAAGCTACAGAACGAGTAATCCATTGTCTCTATTTTTGGCTAATTTATTCATAAGCAGATTTGGAATAGAGGTTAACAATCAGTTTCAGCTTATTCCAAGAGTATGGTTTAGGTATGTGGATGATATATTTTGCCGTTTTTGACACATATTCTGACGGCATAGACAACTTTAATTCTAAATTAAATACTGGTTTTGCTTCCATTAAAAGAAACAAATACTGAGAACATCGATAGATTACCATTCCTAGATATATTAGTTATTAGAAATCATAATAATTGCCTGGAATTAGATAGATATCTATATAAAAAAAGACCACTACACACAAATATATCCCTAGTGAGTCTTATCATTGTGTTGAATATAAGATGGCTTGTTTAAATTTCTTAGATCATAGACTACATCCTTTTCTACTTAGTAGCTGAGTGTAATGGGTATTCTCCTTCATTATTCATTAGTTGATAAAATAATCTGAAAACATAGGCACAACATAGGTATAAGCACAAACTTAAACAGTGGTATAAGTTTGGGATTTATGCAAATTCGGCTTCGCAAGTAGAGAAAGGTACGCCAAACTTTATTTTAATACCGTTTAATATAGAGAGTTGTCCCGTGGTTTAAAAAGAACTTTTAAGAATGTTTATTATAAACTTGATGGATAGTCCTAATAATAAATTACCACAACTACTATTAAAGAATCCTAAATATAAAGCACCTCCACTGGAAAGGGCGGGTATTTAAAAAATATAATGTGAAAATTATACAGATAAACCTTGTATTAACTCAACAAAATTTTAATAAAGATCATTCAAATGTTAAATTAGTAATTTAAAATTAACCAAACCATTCTCAAATTACAGATATTAGATGCATATGAGAGTGTCAAAATAAATAAATTTAAAGATAATATGAACAGAAGTAATGGTCCAGTTCTAATTTCTTCTTGTGAAGCACTACTCTTGAAAAGATAGCAAATGAAAAAGTCATTTTACCTCATATGTAAATTGTATTTTCTATCACTTTTCAGATATCGTTTAAGTCGAAATCTTGTTTTTGACAGATTATTGACATTGCTGTAAATCCAGCCTAGAGCCTAGGTTTTCGAAAAAAAATACTAAAAAAGGATGCAAGAACTTTAATACATATTTTTCTAATATATTGTTATATTTATATTATAATACATATACGGTGTCTATATTAGTATATTAGTCCATGTTATTCATATTATCTCCATTTGTCGATGTATCCGAATTCTTGCTTTCCAAATAATGTTTCCTGTAATCACCTGTCGGGTCATACTTCTCCTGTAACGGTGTCCAGTAGTCCGGCTTATTATCGATAAGGTAGGCAATCATAATTTCCGATTTTTCTTTTTGTTTCTCGCTGCATTTGCTGCAACCGCTAGTAATTGCATCAGGCATATTTTCTAAAAAATATAAATAAAAATTTTGACCTTGTAATAAGCTGACATTCTTAAATACATACATAGTTTTTAAATAAACTTTGGTTTGGTTTGGTTGTGATAAAACTGTATTAAAACTTTTTCTATACGAGTAAAATATACTTTAAAATATCATTGCCTTGCTGGTATAGGATTTCGATGTATGTACTATTAGTGGGGGATAAAAAAACAAGGATTTTGGAATTTACTCAAGCGCAGCAGAATAATACAAGGGGAAAACCTTGCACCCTGTTAAATATCCCCATCATACATGAACCTTTTATACAGGCCCGTGCATGTATACAGGGTGGTACGAACTGTATTCCAGAAACTTCGCATATTCTCCAATTAAAAATAAGTAAAAAAGTTTGTATGAATGTATGTTCTAAAATGCTTAGTTTTGGAGATACAGGGTTCGTATAAATTTATGTCCCGAAATGGCTTCGTTTCATTTTTATTTCGGGTTTTTCCAAATAATTTCTGAAGTAACGTCAATATTTGGATGAAAATTGGTGTTTGGGAGTTTTTTGACATGAGAAATTTGATTTTGATGTCAATATGACTCCTACTTGTAGAGGGCGCCACCTACATATTTTTAACTGGTTTGAAGAGTAATAACTTTTCGTCTGTACGTGTATAAAACTACTGAGTAAAAAAATATACATTTAAAATATTTTTTACGTAAAAAAGGTCTTCTGGTAAAAATCGCTACGAGTAGTGGTTTTCGAGATATTTAGAATCTAAATTCTCAATATCTGTCATCATAGACATAAATTAAATATGTTGACTAAATAGTTATTAGTTTGAAATCATAAATTTGAAATGACTTTGTGTTAAAAGGTCAACAGAAACTGTTTTATCATAATTTTTTCGAAGAAAAATGTATGATTAATTTAAATAAATAAAAAGTTCCCAAATTTATCATTTCAGTCAAATAACTATCTCAACATGCTTATTTTTTTGTCAATAATGACATGTATTGATTACTTCCATTCTAAATATCTTGAGACCAAGAGACATTTTTTACGTAAAAAATCACGGTAATGTATATTTTTTTCACTCAGTAGTTTTCTACAGGTACGTACGAAAAGTTACTACTCTTCAGAACAGTTAAAACCACATGTAGGTGGCTCCCCCTACAAATAGGAGTCATATTGACACTAAAATCAAATTTCTCGTATCAAAAACCTTCCAGACGCCAATTTTTATCCAAATATTAACATAATTTTAGAAATTATTTGGAAAAAATCGAAATAAAAATGAAACTTTTACACCCTGTATCCCCGAAACTAAGCAATTTAGAACATACATTTATACGAACTTATTTACATGTTTTTATCGGCAGAATATGCTGCCGAAGTTTCCGGAATACAGTTTGGACCACCCTGTATAGACCAGGGTGATCAGAGTTGTAAAAAAAAGATCATTAGAAAAACTAATCAGATTAAAGCTAGGTGAGTTAATTACATGCAGAAAAGTGTGCATTTTTCTGGAAAATATTTATACTAAAATTTATGTAGGGGTGGAGGTTGTTTTCATCCTTTCCGTACCTTTTCTTGATTTTTGTGAAAGCCAAATGTTAAAGCACTTAGCAAAACATTGGCACCCAAAATCTCATTCAAACCCTAATAACGGTTCTTAAAATATCTGAAAAAATGTGTTTATTTTCTTAAAGTTTGATGCCCTCTAGCGGACAAACGAAGCACTTTTGTATAGAGGCAAATTGTATCCAATGAACTTATTTTGATTCCAAAAATACGTAGTAGTTCCATGTCTACGGAATATTGGGACACCCTGTATAAAACGGTTGTAAATTCACAATCACTTTGATTCCCTTGAGAATATTTTTATTTGGTACCATAGACTTAAAATAAAATATAGGCTACACTATTTACATCTCAACGCGGACAAACAACCTTTTTTGTACACATGTTTACTTCTGGGTACAGTCGATCGAGCCTTCCTCATCCAGCCTATGTTGTCACGTCTTTAATATTATCAATATTTTTTTTCTTGTTATACACATATATTGAGATATTAATACTACAGTTTAATAAAGTAGGTTTTAATATTCCATAGATGTATTAAATAGTCCTTATACTACTAAATTATAAGTCGGATACTGTTTAATAAGGATAAGTTCTTTACAATATGACAACACCGATTAGAGGCGAGGGAGCCTATTCATTCATTTATTACCTTGTAGTACGTATCGCACGTGTGCGGTAAAGCTTTGTTGCCGCTATCTCCCCGGCTGTATTAACGCATTTTCTTAGCTTGTAGTCCTTAAGTGTTTATTTTATTGACTTTTTCTGTTCAAAAACTATAAAATATGGTTCGCCAGTGCCAAATTTGCAAAGAAATTTGACTTAAATAATCCATTTAAGTCTTGAAACGACTTTTGACCGGTAGGCAACTCTCAATTTACCCATTGGGAGTCAGTGGCGTTGTTGTAGAAAGGCGCTTATTTAGATAATATTTTAGTAAAATGTAAAATCTGATTTTTTTCTTTTACATTACTTTATTTGCTTACTTACATTGTAAGAAAATCGTAATTATAACCCTGTTAATAATTAATAATGTTTTTATTAAAAATATATTCCGGTTTATTCTAAAATTATCTTCAGAATCTAAAATAACATACAAGAATTTTAAAATGATATTACATTATGAAACAATATTTTTAATATACCGGGTCGTCTCAAAGTGGCTCACCCTATAACTTTTTTTTTTTTTCAGATAAAAAAAACAGATTTGTATGTTAGTAGGTATATGACATAAATTAGGATTTATTGACGTATTCAATTGTTTTGGTCTCTTCCTGTTTCACCGAAATGATTACATCTTTTGATTTTTAAAGGCACCCTCGGTATATTGCTACTTTATTCGATAAAAAATGACACTCTGAATAGAATGACATATCATATGTCAACTTTTGACATTGTCGCTTAAAAACATATCCTATTTTAAATTTCAATCCAGTTTTTTTCAATCCACTAAGTTTTAATCAAGGAGCCTTGGAAAAATAGTTTTGATCGTCTAATAGGTTTCGTGTCTTGTCTAGGCCGGTTAAAAGATCTACAAATCGTATTTTTAATCATACATATGTCAATTTTTTCAAATGGAACAAGGGTGACACATTAGCATATTTGAAAAAAGCATTTTTTATGAATATATTGATACCACACACTTGGTATTTCGAGTCAAATTGTCGTTATGAACCGCGTGTTACAATTACAATTAAACCATATGCGAAAATGTCAAAAGTTGACATATGGTATATCATTCTATTCAGAGTGTCATTTTCTATCGAATAAAGTAGAAATATACCGAGGGTGCCGTTTAAAAATTAAAAGTTATAGTCATTTCCGGTGAAACAGGAAGTGACCAAAAACAATTGAAGGCGTCAATCAATCCTAATTTATTTCATATACTAACATACTAAATCTTGTTTTTTTATTTGAAAATATAAAAAAAAATTATGGAGATGAGCCACTTTTGAGACGCACCCGGTATAATAAAGACAGTACCGAGTTAAATAAATGTAGTTTTTATTTTCTCCACTTCCTATCACCTTCCTTGCTTTAATGGAACAGATTTATGTTTTCTCTAATTTACATAATAAGACATCACTTAACCAGAAAAAAAATTACAACAATCATATTTTTTTTCTTCTCTCCCTGTCGCCGATTCTATTATATCTGTGGAATAGATCCTGTTTTTATTAATATTAGGGGTTGTAAATGTTTGACTAAAATTAATAATTTATTATTAATTTCAAAAATTACCTAATTTCGATTATAAAATTTCTTCTATAACGTGTATTTTATTATTTTTATTCTTTTTGGACTCTAAATTGTTTTTTCTAAACTTTTATTTAAAAAACCTCTCCTAAATCTTAATAAAATATAAAAAAGTTTAAATACGATATATTTTTAATTTAATTATAGCTTCATTAAAATAAAAAAATTACCCGGCTATGATACGGAGAGTTCAGGTGTACTTGAGAAACGTCAGACAGTGTTGTGTTTCTCGGCAGAGTCGTCAGGGAACGACCGTTACGACAGAGACAACCTATCTATCGCTCACACACAACAATAACAAGACAGCGTCTGACCGCATGTTCCAGCTATTTATGAATGAGATGCTCAGTCTATATTTTATTTTAAGTCTATGTTTGGTACATATTTGACAATAAAATATTTGATTTTCAACTAGAATTTTGAATATTAAACCCATGTTTAAATTTCAATAAATCGTTTGATGTGTTTAAAATTTACGAAACATTGCATGCGATTTCACTTCATTAAAGTCATTAACGGCCGGTATTACTGTTAAGTGACTACAATTATATTATTTTGTAAAACTCTAATTATTTTACAATTAAAGGTACAAAAGTTCATCAACATGATTACTTCAGTATTTCTAAAATTAATCGAATTATAAACCAGTATGACATATTTTTTAAAGAAATCTTAATCGATATATAATATACAGGGTGAGTGTTAACTAATTGCACATATTTTTAGGGCTGGTATATCTCGAAGAAATATATTTTCTCTTTGCCGTTTTTCAAATAAGTTCAAAATGTCGACGAATTATTTTACTTTGAAAATTAATAACAATTACTTCTTTCGTAAATAACAATTCAAACTCTAACAAAATCCAAATAAAGATATTTAAAATATCTTTTAAAAAAGATTTTAAACATATATTTATTTAAAAAAATCATTAATTGAAATATTTAAATCTATTTTACTATACATTTATTATTTCTATTTTATTATATATAAATTTTGAATAAATATTTACAAAATGGCTACTGAGGTTATACTAATTGCATATCAAATAAAATATGTTTAGAATGTAACGTAGTCATTAGTGATGAGAGATAAAATTAGTAATTTTTTTATTTGTAACTTTTAAAGTTATTTTTCTAAAATTTATACTTGCCTTCACCAGTTTGTCAAGAAATATTAAAAGTACTATCTGTAACAGTGATTGGCAGTGGGTAAATACCCAATGGGTATAATAAAAAAACTTGGGTATATACCACGTATATACCCATTGAGAGTTTCGTCGAGGAACCCCCTTGTAAAATTTAATTATTCACCTGATCTAAATTGAACTGTCTGCGTTGTGCTGTGTATTTTCGATACAATTAACCCAAGTAGCATTTGCACGACTTGCGACCACATGTTTACTAAACACAACGTTGGATTAGTTAAAAAAAAATAGTTAGTTCCGTACCTTGGGTAGTAAAATAAATGTAAACGTTGTTGTAACGTTGTGCCGACGTTGAACTAGTACCGTATGATCGAAAAAAAACAGCGTCCAGTTGGCTTGGAAATGACGATCGATGACATTTCCCATATAATTTTACATATAAAATGACAGCGATCTTCATTTCATAGCCATCGTTGACGCCGTTTTTATTCGATCATACGGTACTACAACAAAGTAAACGCTTCTGCGACGTCGAATAAACGTTGTCTTGTAACCTTTTTTGTTTAAGTGATCTTTAGGTGATTCGGACAACGTAGTTACAATGTTGGGCAATAAAGAGTTTTCCGACGTCACTTTCAGGACCTATTCCAACGTTATGCAAACGTCGTCTGTTTTACTAATTCCAACGTTCTTTAGATTTCCTTATTCTTACGTTGGCAGGACGTCGAGCCACTACCTTTTTGCAACTGTATTGAACCATAACCTTAAATCTTAAATTTTCACTTCATTGTTCTGTATATAAAATTTTCAGTGCTGTTTTTGTTTTTATAAAAAAAAACTTAATTAAAACGGGACGTAAGAAAGGCACATATAAAACTAACACTCGCTCGTTTATTTAGAATATAGAGGGCGGCACAATATAGATGGCGGCACTCTAGGATGACTAAATTAGGCAATCTTGCGACTAGTATACTACCTGTTAAGGCTGAACTGCGACTTTATTAGTCCAGGTATGCGACTACTCGAACTACTCCATCTTAATCTCCAAAACAACAAAGTGAAAGCCGCCATGTTCTTGAATAAGAAAATGTTTCGTTCCTAAAATAGCTATTCCTGCTTTTTGGATACATTAACTTGAAATATTTGACCCTAAACAACACGCGGAAACTATTTTTTTCGACTGCGAATAAATTATTCTCATTTTACTAAAAAAAAATTCAAGAAATTTTTTAAAACTTCTTTAATTTTAAGGCCCATTAGTATTTTTCAAAGTAGAAACAATACATTTATCAATAAAGTTGTTTGCGTTTAAGTTTTTTGCCTTGGGTAACGAGTTACAGAGTTGGTTAAAGTGTTTCAATAATTATGATCTTCAAACATCCTCCACACTTAAATACTCTTGTTTTGTTTTCCTTTACTGTCATCTGGCATATGTCTCTAACTAAATCAGACTAGGGTTGGCACGAGGTTGTGCCGACGTTGCGCCCCGACGCGACGTTTGGTCGCGTGACACAACGTTGTCTCGACGCGACGTCCAAATGCTGCTTGGGAAGCTATTGTGCTATCGTCCAATCTTTGTGGGATAAGATAAGAAAAAACAACAAATTGTTTGGTTTGGCTACCGGGTATATTGTATATACCCAAAATTAATGTACCCTGTATTTATTATACCCATTGGGTACATACCGGATGCAAAACATCGGGTATTTTTACCCAAATTTCAATACACCGGGTGTTTTGCTATCTCTATTCGTTAGACAGACTTTGCCTACATGTCGTTGTCAATAATATATACCACAAACTAACTTAGTCTGTGAATATATCCCGTAACAAAAAATTACTAAGCTTAGCTTATACTGTATGATCGAAAAAAAAGGCGTCAGCGATGGCTATAAATGCAGATCGGTGTCGTTTTATATACAAAATTATAAATTATATGGAAAATGTCATCAATGTTACTGAACGCCGTTTTTTTTTATCATTCGGTAGTATATGTATGTATTAAATAAAATCACAAACTATAGTCTAGTGATAAAATATATTTGGAATTTAACGTAGTGATATTTTTTTGAAGAATATGAATATTTTTAAGATTATTTATATAACATTCGCCAATTTGTCAAGAAACATGAAAGGTACTGTCGCATATCGGTACAAGTTTCAAAAATAGTTTTTTTTAATAAATATGATTTTTATGTAACTTACGTTTTAGTTCCATGCCATCCGATGTACAGGGTCCTTGATCCAAAAGACAATTCACATAATTCTTCAAAAGTCTCTCGTTATTTAGTACTTCCAAAATGTCAACATTGTCGTACTTTGTCGTATATGTAGCAGTTTCAATGGCAACTGAATAATTGACACCATAAAGACTGATTGACACCAATAATACTGCAAATCCCTAAAGCAAAAATAAAGTATAATATATTATTATTAATTCCTTAAAGAAATTTGTTGATAAGTACCACAGATAGTACCATAAGTATCTTTGGTTGCCTAAAGTATTACCTTAATAATTTTTAGTATATTTTTTCTATCCAATAAATAAAGAATCTTTTTTATTCATTATTATTTGTAACTAAATATTCATACCAATTGTTCAAGAATATAAGTAATGAATTTTTGATGTTTAAAAAAATAAAAAAGTTTTGGGCTCGTCCGGGATTTGAACCCGGGACCTCCCGCACCCTAAGCGGAAATCATACCCCTAGACCAACGAGCCATGTATAACAAAACAATATTCATCGTATATAACATTAGATTATAAATAACTATATCTTTACACAGAGAAATTCCGAAGAACTTTTACCAGATAAATATTGGATGCGATTTCTTAGATAATTCAAAAATATGGAGTTGAGTATAATCGTTGTATAATGTAAAAATAATTAAATGTTCTGATCTGGTAAAAAAAAACAAAAGCATATTTTTCAAGCACCATCAGCACTACAATCAAAAATACAAAACTTTTGAATAACTTACCAACATGGTAATAACTTCAGCTAAAAAAGTTATAAACTAAATATTATATGAAGACGATACAACTTTTTATATCTATAACAAATTGTTTGGGTAAATTAAATGCATTATTCAATTTTCTCCATTGCTAAACCAATAACAAGCAAATTTCTTGCACGAAAGATTTATATAAACACTATAATAGTTTTTAATCATTTCATAAATATGTACCTAAATAACAATACCGTATGAGCGGAAAAAAAACGGCGTCAAAGACACGGCTGCGAAGACATTCGATGATAATTTTGGTGCGGTCATTCTCTAAATATCGTTTACTAAAAATTGACATAAAACTTGTCAAAAATTAACACTAATTATAGAAAAATTAAAAGAAGATAGAACGTTTTCAGACACGCAAATCTATTTCTAAAAAAATATTTTTTCTCCAATTTTAGACTACACCATTTAAAAATCACTTTTACTCAATATAAAAATAAATTACAACCTTCTTAAGACCAACTAGCAGTGTGCGCCATTAAAAAATACGTACAGGCCACTGACGCGACGTCTAGGGCTTGACCTCGCCAAAATTATCGTCGATTTTCATTCCCCAGCCGTCTTTGACGCCGTTTTTTTTATGGTGTATAAGTGTCTCAGAATTTAGGATTTGAAATTTTTCTTTATTTTTTTGTTTCAGGTTGTACAAAAATTTTTATTCTTGATAAATGTCTCACATCCTCATAAACTCCAAATAAACTAGTAGATATTAAAGTATTTCACTTCATATACGGGGAAGATTTAAAAATATAGAATATTAGCTCAAGAATATCGATGCTATAGGACAATTATTGGCGTTTGACAGAAAGAATGTTGAAGAATAAAAATTTCTGGGAAACCTTTAAAGTAAAAAAAAAATTCATATGTGTTCAGTATTCTTGGACACACTGTACCTCCTGCATTATGAGATGAGACAAGTTAACTAAATTAAATTTAAAAAAAAGGAAATTATAGTAGATATAATAATACTAATAATGTACTTATTAAACCGACAATAATAAATTATTGAGTTCTGATGCGTTAAATTTGTTGATTTGTACAGGGTGTCCCATTTTGGTTGAAATCATACGGTATCTCCGTTATTAGTGAAGATAGAAGGGTGCGGTTTGCACAAACCTGTCTCACTTTTTTGTCAAACGGAAGATGCCGTAAACAAAATTTTCATAGCCCTCTTCGTTTCCGAGCTACAGGGTCTTTTTGAAAGTTTTGCAATTTGGGACACCCCCTGTATCTCTGTTATTGTTAAAGCTATCGAGAAGGTGAAAACTGTTTATTCTAGAACTTTTTACGTAGAATACAGTGGCGTAGTCTGGTTTTTTACCAAAAAGATATTTTTGAAAATATGAACTGAAGTTATGTTTTTTTAAATTGAACACCCTGTATATTTATAAATCATATGATCTTTCTTGCCATAAGCTTTTCAAAAATATATATCACTCTATATTTATTTTCACTATTTACTGCAATATTTAAAAGTTTTTATTAAAAGATCATATTTATTAGTAGGCCATGATTGATAATAAAAGAAACTAAAGAATTATTAAAAGTATACTGCTATCTGTCTCTTGTTTTATTTTGGGAGCCGCTAATAAATTCTTTATATATTAGGAAAACTTAACTCTCTACCGCTATTTGTAAATCTTGGAATACGTGTATACGTAAGAATAATCTATCGTATCGGAAATTTTAGATATTCCTTTAGCTAATTTACGTGATATATACTTTCAGCAAAATGGGGAACATTCCTCCTCATAACTATGAAAATATTAGAATACTGTTAAATGATTATTTTTCAAATTAATGAATTGGAACCAATGAACACATATTGATAGCCTCCTCGATTCCCGGATTTCGCCGTTCTCGATTTCTGATTTTGGGGATTTTTGAAATACGAAATATATCGTGGGCACTACAACCTACAACAATGTCGAACACCTGAAAAATGCTTTAACAATCCAAGCTTTTAGATATTTGCAAACCCATTCCGTTATAAAAAAAAATAAAAATATATTCACAGTTTCAGTGGTAACAGTTATTTCAAAAGTAAAATATATCAATCCCAAATTAATTTTAATATGTGTATGACTATTTTAGTAAATACCATTTTGATTTTTTGTTATTTATCACGGCCTACTAATAAGAAAATGATACATTTTAAATATTGCAGTAAATAGTAAAAATAAATATAGAGTGATATATATATTTAAGAAGCTCATAGCAAGACAGATCATATGATTTATAAATATACAGGGTGTTCCGTTTGAAAACACATAACTTTAGTTCATATTTTCAAAAATATTTTTTTTGGTAGAAAAACAGACTACGCCACTGTATTCCACGTAAAAGGTTCTACAATAAGCAGTTTTCGCCTTCTCGATACCTTTAACAATAACAGAGATACAGGGGGTGTCCCAAATTGCAAAATTTTCGAAAAGACCCTGTAGCTCAGAAACTAAGAGGGCTATGAAAATTTTGTTTGCAGCATCTTCCGTTTAACGAAAAAGTGGAACAGGTTTGTGCAAACCGCAACCTTCTATCTTCATATATATAATAATGGAGATACCCTATGATTTGAACCAAAATGGGACACACTGTACAATAACAAAATGTTGATGTGAGATTTACCTACCTATTTATAAAACAGCAGAAATAGTAGAAAAATATATGGTATATTTGAGACAAAAAATCAACAGGAGAATTAAGTTAGCATGGAGTACTTATGGAAGAAATGCCACTCTATGTAAATTAGAAAACATTCAACCAATGTGTACTACCAGTCATGTATGCGAAATCTGGACACTTAAAACAGACATCATAAGAAAACTGCAGGTCGCACAACGCTCAATGGAACGAAATATGCTGGGAATAACCAAGAAAGACAGTAAAAGAATAGAGTGGATTCAACAAAAGACCTAGGTAATAGATGTCATCCACAGAATCAAATCCCTCAAATGGCAATGGGCAGGATATCTGGCAAGAAGATGGACAACAAATGGAAAACAGATGGACCACAAAAATTACAGCATGGTACCCACGAGGAACTAAGAGACCTAGAAGAAGACCAAACCTGAGATGGGACCATGATACTTGGAAATTAGCAAGGATACCTTGGGCCCGCATAGTCAACAATAGACAACAATGAGCCCAACTACAAAGGGAGAATCTAAATATGTGAGAGAGGCTACACTATAATTGGAATTGGTTGAATAAGCTGAAAATGATGATGATGATGATGACGCACAGGATTATATACCCTTTTATGTTTCTCCAGTAGTAATAATAATAATGAGATTCGGGACTTAATCCCTTAGCTACAACACTAAAAATACAAATAAAAAATAAAGATTAAAGCTTATAATTTGCAATTAAATTAAACGTAAAAAAATAAGTAATAATTAACTAAAATTAACCAAAAAATAATCAGAACTTGATTTAATATTGAGTGTATTGTGAAAGTAACCATTTATTTTTTCATGTACTTTAAACTAATTTAAAATCAGTGCACAGAAAAAAATATAAAAGAAATTATGTAATCCTTGATTAAACTGAAATATTATCCACTTACACAATGTATGTATTGTAATGAGAAATTGAATTTAATGAGAGTCACGATGAGAAAAAAAGAATAGTAGTTGGCTAGGTTATTCTAGTTTAATGATACTTTTGACCTTCAAAGTGAAAAAGACGTAACATCTTCAATATTCAAGAGCATCAGGTGAAGACACTGAATAGCGCCAGTGATGCCAAGTTGAGTGATAATTCTTTATAAACGTTCTAGAAAAACAGAAAAGTATTTAAATTTTTATGTTGTGTATTATTTTTTAAGACTGGCATCTATAAACTATTAGGACATGTAAATACCAAAGCAACTGAATTGATAATTTGTCTTGTAAAAATAGAACAATCTCTATTTTTATAAGAGCAATTACGTTATTTCTTTTGATATTAGATCCAAACAAGAAATACCAATCTTATCTGAGCACCCTTAAGAGCGATCACCTTAGTAACAACCATGAATTCGAAGTTGGTAAAAGGATGCCTAGAGAAGCTGGACAAATTCTTCTTCTTCTTCTTCTAACTGTGTCTTGTCAGGTCCCCCTGACGTTGGCAATCGCGATGGCGAGCTGATACCTGTTTTCAGCCACTCTATAATCAATTATTGTTTGGCGTTATGTATGCCTGTCCAATCTCGGTTGTTTCTCAACCAAGAATTTATTTTCTTTCTACGTCCTTGCGGCCCTCTATTTTGCCCTTCATTATAAGTTGTAGAATCCGGTAACTATTTCCACAAAGAACATGACTGAGTTATGTCAGCTTTCGGCATTTAACTGTTGTCAAAAGTTCACGACTGCATTTGCCCCATGGTACAAAGAATACAAGGTATGATATTGCGCAGGTTGGTCGCTACGTCACAGGTGATAACAGGCGCTATTGGTCAGCACGCTCCGCGCGCCAGTTCAAATCGTCAAGATATTGTTATAAACCTATTTTTTTGTTTATATACCGTCATTGAATTATCGCTAGGCAAGTTACTGTGGAGCAGTGCATAAGGAGTCGGGCTAGGAAGCGAGAGACCGGAGTTCGAATCTCGGCCGGAACATCACTTTTTATTTATTTTTTTAAATACTGTTGTATTCTATGGTTTATTTTTGTAGTATAAAAAATAGAACTATTTATTCTGTTATTTTTTAATCTCCGTTATTAATATAAATTGATTGTTAGTACAATACCTCATTTAATATAAAATAATATTCTACTTTTTGAAATGTATCGGGCCCTAATTGTACCTAAAAGTAATATATTTTTAGTGATATACCATATTGTAAACTATTTAATATTTCAGTCACTTAAAAAAGTTAATTTGCATTGAATAATTTTTACCATTAAAGGAAATTTGAGCTATATAACCCTTGATGGGCATATTCTGGGTATGCAAATTTTTCCTTTAAATTTTGGGTGTCGTTCAACCGATTTATTCTCAAAACCAGAAACATCTACATATAAAAAGAAGCACAGGTCACTAATTATAATAAACTTCACCCTTGGTATTACTTCCACTAATTATAATAAACTTCACCCTTGGAATTACTTCTATCACAATTACAATACGTTCATCTGCATTGGCATTTTCTACTTTTCGATGGGAAACAATAAACTTTCCAACATTTTTTAAATGATGTAACAATTCCTCTTGTGGTTACTTTTCCATAGATATCCTCATCTCTGTCCTCATGTGAATTCAGAGGCAATAAAAATGAAAATTATTTACCATAAACATCGCAAACTAAAAACCTAATAAACAATTTTATACCGAATATAGAAATAAATTTAGTATTTTTACCTCAAAAATGCAGATCTCCTATCAACTTTCATTATTTTTTATTCATTCATTATTTTCCTAGTGACGTCACAGGTGGTATGCGCGAACTGAACGAAATTGGAGCCGCTATCGATCATACCTTGTATTCTTTGTACCATGCATTTGCCCTGTTTAAGACTGCTTCATTTCTTTGCATAGCCACCCATGGTATTCTTAGCATTCGTCTATGTAACCACATTTCAAATGCTTTCAGACAGTTGATTAAGGCAGTTTGAATGGCCCAGATTTCAGCTCTGAATAATAGCACAGGCCAGATGACATTTAATCATTCTTTTGCCACAGCTTTAAGTTCAGACAGAGTTACATAACAGTGATTTCATCTTCTGGAATATTGTACGGGCCTGATTGAATAATCAATCTCACTATCCGGGTCACCTTGCTCGCTGATATAGCATCCAAGGTATTTAAAATCGGATACTCTCTCAACGTTTTGTCTATTTATCTATAGTGGCGCGTTGAGGTATGGCTGACGGCTAAAGACCATAAAATTTGTCTCAGAAACAATTATATTCAGTCCCATTTCCTGTCGCATTGCATTAACAGAATCTCTGAGATTTTGGAGACCCAGCAGATCATACACATGCATAAAATAGTCGTATCGTCAGCATAGCGAATGATGTTTTTGACACCGAATAATTTTTCATATAAAGCCATTTTAAAGACTTATCGTCGAAAGCCTCGTTGGATTTGACGTTCATCTGTAAATCTTCCATTGACTTAAACGACTGCCTTCTGTCGCCAGTACAGGTTACTAGTTAGTTGTACAGGTTAGCCTGAACACATTAGGCAAAGTAAATAAAGTCCCCCTACTCTGGATACCAGCTCACCAAGGGATAGACGGTAATGAAAAAGCAAACGATCTAGCTAGAAAAGGAGCAAACACTCCACTAACTGGACCAGAACCGTTCTGATTCCCAAGAAGAAACCAATTTAAAATAAAGCTCAAGAACCTGAAAGACTCCATCTGTAACTTGGAATGGGAATCTTCCTAAGGTATAAGATACTCCAAGAAATTTCAAAAGAACAATCTTCGGATTATCGTGGGATTTTTAACAGGACACCTCTCTGTTGATCTCTTAATAAATTAAAGCTAAGAAACAACGAGGAATGCAGATTCTGTGGGTAAATTGGGGAAACACCAGAACACCTTATCACTGACTGCGCCGAGACGACAATCATTCGTGCCATAAACTTTAGTAAGACTGATATCGATGGAGAACTAACCTCTGTAAAACCGTCTCAGATACTGGCTTTTATCAATGCCTCGAGACTATATGACGAGTTTTAACTCAAGAAAAAGGCACAGAATAAATCTATAAGGTTGCAGTACCTCCTATACATCTACAATCTACATCTATTACGGTTATTCTATATCATGTTAACACTTGCTCAAGAAAATTAATAGACATTAAAGTTCTTCCTAGACGTCAAACAAAATGTATGTAATTTTTCGATATTTTACACCATCGGCAACACTGTCACTATTACAATTTCTTCTTTCTTCTTCTGCCGAGAAGCTAGCAAGTGTGTCACGGTCTCGAGGAATGTATTAACTTTCTCCGGTATATTTTCGCCGCTCATGTCGAGATAAAGATACATTTCTTTCTTTGACACACCTGTGCCAATAGTCATGATAAAATTAATCAAACAACTTGAAACAACTTGAATACAGGAAGGAATTCGTTTCGCCTACTACTGATTTCCGAAATTTAATTATGAATAAGCAAATATTGACAATAAAATGTTTTTCATTATTGAGTTGATATAAATATGTGCTAACTTCATATTTGTATATTTGGCTGTGCTTTCTAAACACACCGGTTACTCATTAGTCACCGACTAAGTTAAGCGTAACTTTGGTCTGTTCTAGAAAACATGGGAGTCCCTCAACACCTTATCCAGCTGATCCGAGGTCTGTACGAGAACAGCAGACAGAGGAAAAGTAATAGTAAATAACACCATTTCTGCATGGACTTGCATTTGACTTGGAGGCGGGAGTGCGCCAGGGATGCATTTTATCTCCCTTATTCTTCAATATATGTGGCGAATCTATAATGAGGGAAGTTATAGAAGACTACAACGGCGGTATCACTATAGGCGGTAAAAAATAACGAATTTAAGATACGCAGATGATATATACTCGCCTCCTCCGCTAATGAATTAAAATCCATTATGCACAAATTAGAGGTGGTCAGCGAGAGTTATGGGTTAAAACTAAATAAAAGAAAAACAAAATTAATGATTATCGATCCAGAACCCACGAATACAACAGAAATAGCAGGTTTCGAAGTTGTAGATCAATATATCTCAGCTCCTTGATATCAAACAAAGGAGGAAGTGACGCAGAAATCAAGAGAAAACTCTGTATAGCACGTAGTTCCATGACCAAACTCAATAAAATATAGAAAGATTCAGCCATTTCAATTAGCAACAAACTCAGACTACTAAGAGCCCTAATTTTCCCCATTGCCACTTATGCCTCAGAGACCTGGACATTGAAGTTGGCAATGAAACGTAAAATCGATGCTTTTGAAATGTGGTGTTATAAACGGATGCTGCGAATACCGTATATAGCTCACCGTACAAATATTTCAATACTAGAACAACTGAATATCGAATCTAGACTGTCGATATCAATAAATCAGTCATACTTAAGATACTTTGGCCACATATTCAGGAACACCAATGGCCTAGAAAAACTAATTGTGGAGGGAAAAGTGAACGGGAAACGTCCTAGAGGGAGATCTCCAAACTCTTGGGTGGACCAAATAAAGACAATAATAGATCATAGTCTGCACGAGGACAGTACTGCTGCGCAAGACAGAACAATATGGAGAGACACAATAAATGCGATATCATAATCTCACCATACTCTTATAGAGTAATAGGAAGGAGGGGGAGGAAGTTAGGCGACGTTATTAGAAGTGGGCGTTTGAACGGGTGACTATGTGGTGCTGGTAAAATTAAAAAAAATTGAAACGCACATTTATTCAAGTGGACCCTATTCAGATTTGCCATGGCAGCAAAAAGGCCACGTTAACTTACAGAGTTGCAATAAGTCAGTTTAAAAAAGACTTAATAAAAAATATATAAAAATCTGACTTAAGCCCCATATAAAAAGACTTAAACCTTTTTAATGACTTAAGCCTTTTCTAAAAAGCCTTAAATCTTTCTATTTCGGAATAAAGATTTAAATCACAAATCATTTGCAAAAAAACTTAAATTTTAAGCCTTAATAAGTCAGCTTTCGAAAAATAACTTAAAGTCAAATGACTTAAATAATTTATATTAAAAAAAGACGAAAGAGTTTTCTGTGAGCTTACAAACACTTCTCTTAAGAAAATTTAACTATTCATATTACTTAAAAATTACCAATAAATAATTTCACAGATGTTAAATATAGTGAGAGTGAAACTATATAGATTAATAGTATCTAATCTAACAAGTGCGTGTATACCTATACAATATGGTTTAATACTGTTCATGGATTTCTAATTTTTACAGTTTATCCGATTTATTATACTCAAAGCAGTGAAATGCGATTAATTTGAAATCTGAAAATCATCATTAATAAACATTCTATCTAATTGAAGCAGAAATTGGTTTATATTATGTTTTGGTTAATTGTTGAAAGTTATGGTTGTTTGTTGAATATGTTATGGTACATCAAAAAGAAAAAAGTGTCTAAAATAATATTTCTATATCTTTGTAGCGAATCCATTTCTTGAAAAAAATTCTGGGTATTAAAAAAATATTATTCAAGGTTTATTTTGTTCTTTTTTTCAATCTTTTTTTATTTAACAAAGAAAATTGATTCATAAAATGATAAACAATTGTTGTGTAAATAATTATTTTCTATTGTTGTATACCCATATCTATTATTACGTAGATATAATAATGTTATATGAAGAAATTTGCAGTTAGGCTATTGCATCTGACATCTGTTTTGCAAAAGGTATGCAACGAGATGTTAAATAATCAAATTATATTTGTATGGTAATTATATAGAAATTGCTCTAAAGACAAAATTGGTACAAGAAATAATTATTTGTCGTAGTTATTTAACAACAAGCTGATTTAATGCCATTGTTCTAGGTCACTTTTACTGACTAAAATTTGTCCAGTCGAAATACAATAAAAATATCATGAACAAACAATAAAACGTGCAAGAAAGATTGCTGCAAATTATAATAATCATTTTTTGATCAACCTATTATCTGGGGGCATATCTGTGCCCAAAGTTGAGTACAGCCGTACCATTCTTTTCTCGAAGCAACTCACGACACTTTTAACCCCCCCTGTAACTTCGTTGTAGATAGTAAAGCAAGGATATTTTATTCTATTCTATTCTAAATACCTTATAATTTTTAAAAATGTAAATTTACAGAAAGAAATGTAAATTTTGATAAGAAAATGTAAATTGCAGAAAAAATTTAAGTGCAAATTTACCGAAAAAAATGTAAATTTACAGAAAAAGTTGAAATATGCAGAAAAACTGTAAGTGCAAATTTACAGAAAAAAATGTAAATTTACAGAAAAAGTTGAAATAAGCAGAAAAAGCGTAAATTTACAGAAGTGTATATTTACAGAACAAAAATACAAATATACCAAAAAAAAGTGTAATTTAAAATTTACAGAAAAAGTGTAAATTTACAGGAAAAAAAGTAAATTTACAGAAAAAAGTAAATTTACCAAAAAAATGTAAATTAAAAATATACAGAAAAAGCTGAAATTTGCAGGAAAATTTATATTTACAGAAAAAATGTAAATTTACAGAAAAAGTTAAAACTTGCAGAAAAAGTATATATTTACAGAACAAAAATACAAATTTACCAAAAAAGGTGTAAATTTAAAATTTACAGAAACAGTTCAAATTTACAGAAAAAGTGTATATTTACAGAACAAAAATATAAATTTACCAAAAAAGTGTAAATTTAAAATTTACAGAAAAACCTAAAATTTATAGAAAAAGTGTAAATTTACAGAAAAATGTAAATTTAAAATGTATGGAAAAAGCTGAAATTTGTAGGAAAATTTAAATTTACAGAAAAAGAGTAAATTTACAAAACAAATTTAAATTTACAGAAAAAGTTGAAATTTGCAGGAAAAGCGTAAATTTACAGAAGTGTATACATATTTACAGAACAAAAATACAAATTTACCAAAAAAAGTGTAATTTAAAATTTACAGAAAAAGTGTAAATTTACAGAAAAAAAGTAAATTTACAGAAAAAAGTAAATTTACCAAAAAAACGTAAATTAAAAATATACAGAAAAAGCTGAAATTTGCAGGAAAATTTATATTTACAGAAAAAATGTAAATTTACAGAAAAAGTTAAAACTTGCAGAAAAAGTGTATATTTACAGAACAAAAATACAAATTTACCAAAAAAGGTGTAAATTTAAAATTTACAGAAACAATTCAAATTTACAGGAAATGTGTAAATTTACAGAAAAAGTTGAAATTTGCAGAAAAAGTGTAAATTTACAGAAAAAGTGTATATTTACAGAACAAAAATATAAATTTACAGAAAAAGAGTAAATTTTGCTAAACATATTTTACAATAATAGCATGGCAGCTCTACGCTTTTCTCTATTATAGATTATAACAAATGCACGTCTAATTGCTGCCGAACAACAAAGTTATTTGTACCCGATTTACTTTCAGATTCGTTGAAACTAGCGCCTGCTGCTGGACCGAAATCCGATCTAAACAAAGTCTCCGCATATTCGAAAGAGGCGAAGGCAGACCGGTCGACCTTCGAGATAAAATCGAGTTGGACAGTATCGTAATTAATATGTAGTGAAAGTTTTTGGGCTGGTTCTGCCGAGACTCTTAAAAGGGATACTCGAACCTGTTTAGTTAGTTATTTTTACTTCCAATTGCTATTTTTTTGTTTGTTGTCCGGGTTAATGGCGGTCAAAAGGTTATTTTTTACGGCAACCGTGAAATTTAAACATTTTCTAATCTCACGATTTTAAATTATGAGTGTGCCGACCAATGATTTATTAGTTTTTTAATGTTCGTTTTCAATATTTTATTATTCACTCTTTTTTGTAGTTTTTCTCTCTGTATGTGTATCTCACCCCTATAATGTTTTATATTTTTTCAGATAAAAAACGAGATTTGGTATGTTAGTATATGACATAAATTATGATTGATTGACGTTTTCAATTGTTTTTGGTTAATTCCTGTTTCACCGTAAATGAACACAACTTTTGATTTTTAAATGGCACCCTCGGTATATTTTTACTTTATTCGATAGAAAACGACACTCTGGATAGAATAACATATCATATGTCAACTTTTGACATTTTCGCTTAATGTGCCATAGCTTTGTTAAAAATACTAATTTTGGAGGAGACGTGAAAAAATAGATTTGATCGTCTCATGTTTTTCGTGTCTTGTTCTGGCCGGTTAAAAGATGCCCAAATCGTATTTTTAATCATATCTAATTTTTTTCAAATGGAACAAGTGTGGCTCATTAATCATATTTGAAAAAAGCATTTTTTACGAATAATTTGGTACTACACACTTGGTATTTCCAGTCAAATTGTCGTAATGAACCGAATGTTACAACTTCAAATAAACCATATGCGAAAGTGTCAGAAGTTGACATATGACATGTCATTCTATTCGGAGTGTCATTTTCTATCAAATTAATTAGAAATATACCGAGAGTGCCATTCAAAATTCAAAAGTCGTTGTCATTTCCGGTGAAACAGGAAGTGACCAAAAACAATTGAATACTTGAATCTATCCTAATTTATGTCATATACTGTCATACCAAATATCGTTTTTTTATCTCAGAAAATAAAACAGATATAGGAGTGAGCCACTTTTGAGACGCACACGGTATTTCTAACAGGTAAAGGTAGGGTTGCCAGATTGTTATAGCTAGTTTTGTTATTTTACGACTTTATTTTTTACTCTACTTAAAAACATATAACAATATAAATTTTAAATTGCCATGATGATGATGTTTTTAAAGTTCAGTACTTTTTTTAGAATTTTTATTATGTTTTTTAAGGCATACGCAGGACAAAAATAATAAGGTGTCATGTAATGTATTATGTTAGATAATGTTGCAAGTCATCGCATTATAATACTCTTTTTATAATATAATTATCTATGTATCAGACTAAATTCGATTTTTTTGTTCTTAATATAGTTAATATTGAGTCTTTTGAAAGTTAACGTTGAGTCCTAAAAGCTCATGAAAGAAAATGCCTTGCGTAACCATATTTGTCAGTGAGTAATAGCAGTATATAGTATGTTGAGTTTTTTAAACAACGAAAAAAAAAACAATAACTAAATTAAAAGACAGAACTACTACATTACCCCAAAACACCAAAAACGACATTTGAACTCTAGACGCATGTTTCATAGCACAACATTTAAAAGTTTTTGATAATTTTTCCTTTTGAAAGATATTTTTGAAGAGTATATTTTTCTTTCGAGCTTTAATGATTTGCCTGTGTTCTTTTTCTGAGTGTACCTATCCGTTCTTGATGCTGGCGATAAGTAAAGCAATTTGAATATTCTAAGAGCGAATTTGAAGGTTTTTCAACCAGAATATTCTGCGCTTTTCAGGTTGTATTCTGGCTCTCCTGAACGAATGGACCTCTATCTGGAGTATCAAATGAAACAGACCATATCTCTTTTTTTTTGGTTTCTTATTATGTGTCCTAGATATTCAAATTTGCGTTCTTTAATAATGTCCACTTCTTATTGGATACGTTGCCTACCCAGGAAATTCTAAGAATTCGTTTTTATAGCCAATTCTCAAGGCTTCAAATTTCTTTGTGGACCCTTCAGTCAATATCCGGGACCATACATCGACACCATACAGGAGCACAGCCCAGATATGGCATTTAAGTAGTTCTAATGGTTTGTAAATTAGGGTTTCTATTCTTGAACAGATTTCCAATTCTAACTCAAACAAAAATATAGAACCCCACTAGAAAAAAATATACTCATTGGAGAAAGACAATCTTTGTGAGAAAACAACAAATTTCTTAAGAAAAGCTGTGATTAACATACATATTTATATTTGTGATATGCGTTAAAAGTTTCCTTAAATTCTATAAATAAAAATAAAGAGTAACATTTCATTCTTTCATTATTTGATTCAATCAATTGTAACAGAAAAATTATATTTAATTTTGCATAATTAGTGTAGGTGTGACTACAATTGCCTTTATTATTTATTCTTCTTGTAAACCCTCAGACCTATCATATTTAACCCGATTACCTTGACTGGTTCTCATTATGACATAATCTACTCTTAAGTTAAATCATGGATGATTAATTAATATCACATGCATAAAAAATGGAAATATGCCGGATACCATTTGACAGATTTATTTCTGGGAACCTTAATTAATTCTATGTAATGGCATACTTAAAATTATAATGAAAATCATATTTTTGGGAGTTTTTCTATCTCAATTTCTGTCAATTTCTGTTTTTAACGAAACAAAAAATAGACATGCCCTATATAGAAATTCTTGCCAATATATATAGAGAAGTCAAAACAAGAGTAATGATATATTAAACAAAAAATACACTCTGTTAAGGATACAAAAACTTATTACTGTATACGTTATTATTTGGACTTCGTTCTGGCATTCAATTACCATTTAACATGTGTTGGGACTACTTTCTTGCCTAATTCAAAAGCCTAAAACTTAAACCACGAATACCGATGTAATTATGTTATAAATGGAATTGCAAATATTAAGCAAAATAAAAGAAAAATTAAAAAATATCTCGCACAAAAGTTGGTACAGTATCCTTTCACTTTCTAAATAATATAGTGAGATAGTTGTTTTTGTTGATATACTGCCACAATTTAATTCATTTTCTCTTTTCGATTTATATATACCTATTTTGAGCGCAACTTAAGGAACGATTATTACAGATAACATTTACCCATTAGAAATTTAGCTATTCGTATAAATACATTAATAAAATCAGGTTAGAATATCTAAGTTTTCGGATTACTGGTATTTAGAGAAACATTGAAGCAATTAAAATGTTTCGTAAATAAAAAACCACAGGGTTTAGAAATTCACGAAGCCAATTTCTAAGTTATTTACTAATTTAAAAATTCGTATACTTCGACAGAAACCACAAAAATAAAAATAATTATTTTATTTATTTAAATCATACACTGTTCTATAGAAAAAATCCTTTGGAAATTCTCTGTTAAACTCTTTTATACCGGGTGTTTCTCAAAAGTGGCTCACGCCAATAACTTTTTTATTTATTCAGATAAAAAACCCGATTTGGTATGTTATATGACATAAATTAGGATTGATTGACGTATTCAATTGTTTTCGGTCACTTTCTGTTTCACCGGAAATGACTACAATTTTAGAGTTTTAAACGGCATCCTCGGTATTTTGTTGCCTATACTCGGTTGCCTACCATACCAACATGTATGGTAGGCAACTGTCTGTCTGTCGGTCCGTCTGTCCGTCCGTCCGTCCGTCCGTCCGTCCGTCCGTCTGTCCGTCCGTCCGTCCGTCCGTCCGTCCGTCCGTCCGTCCGTCCGTCCGTCTGTCCGTCCGTCCGTCCGTCCGTCTGTCGGTCCGTCCGTCCGTCCGCCAGCCTGCCTGCCTGCCTGCCTGCCTGCCTGCCTGCCTGCCTGCCTGCCTGCCTGCCTGCCCATCCGCCCGCCCGCCCGCTAAATCCGGGTTGAGGAAGAAAAAAGAAGAAGTAGACGAACATTCCAAATTTCATTTTTTTATCTGAAGAAATGAAAAAGTTATAGAGGTGGGCCACTTTTGAGAAACACCCGGTATACTTCTGTTTTAAGCGGTGTATATTAAATAATAAAAAATAAAGAAATAAATTAAATAACAGCATAAAATGTGCACGGTAGTTTTAATGTTTTCAACTTTCATTAAGTACAACTAAACCGCTTTGTAAGTAAAGTATTATTATTTATTTACCTGTTACAAAATAGACTTTTCATACATGATTTGATATTTTAACGCCGATAGTCTAATAACATATTACTACGTAAAGAACCTGGTTAAGTAAATTACCCAGAAATGCTGCAAATTTGCTTCCTGTATAGACTATTACTTAATATTAATACTATTATTCTATAACATTCAAGTTTAAAATAATATCTATTCTAGAAGAACTACCATATAATTTTGTCGATATATCCAAGTTAAGATTATAATTTATGAAATGATTATTGGGCCTATATTTCAGTGCGACCTTTTCAGGTCTATTGTTCTCTGATTTTTAGATTATGTTTGTAACGTTTTTAGTTCGTTACATGTCTTTTTTATATATAATATATGATGTCTGGGCCTATCATCACCGGATTCCCTCTCGTTCAGGCCGGATAGTTATTTGGCACGCTTGGTGTAATTTTTACGTTCCCTAGTCGCCAACCCTGCTATCGTTTCACTGTTCTGTGGAGGCGCGCGCTGTCAAGATCCTTGTCATATGTCAAGGTTCATATGTCAAGGCTCTCTGCGTTTTAACCTCACTTTGTTTTTGGCCACGGTTGCAAATCCTGCTTTTAGAAATGGCAATTTAAATCTTGCTGCAAAATCTGAATCAGCTGCCATTTCGAAGCAACAGGTAAAGATGAGATGATTATCTTTATTAGATTCGTTATTATTATTGAATATTTTTAGGGTAGAGTTTTGGATTGACCCACCTTAACTCGTATTTGTATTTTGCTGGCACATTGGTGTTCTTTTGCTTTTGTCCAGAATGTTACATTGAAGAAAGGACAGTTTCTTTGTTTATTATTGAGCCCTCGGAAGTAATTCGACGTAGGTTCATTTTGTTTATTAGAACTTGTTTGATTTTAAACAAGAGTTTCGTATTTTTAGGGTCCAAGGTACGGACTATTTCCAAGGTCTGCTATTATCCAAGGTACTAGTAGTGTTCCAAGGTACGGGTAGTGTTCCCTTATACCATTATCTTATGGACGGATGTCCCGTGGACGAATGTCCCCAGTAGGAGTGATTTATCTTACATATAAAGTGCCCCAGCGTGGATGTAGCTTGAGCCCCATGCTGCTTCGTTCCCATCTATAAGCCAGTTAGTAGTTACGGCTGTATCAATTCATGGTGTCCTCATTCTGGCCCTTTTTGTTGTATTGGATGGCCGAGTGCAGAGATGCGAGACCACCTCACGCTGCTACTCTTTGAAACAGGATTGCCTCAAGAACAGCTAAGTGTAGATTTAGGTTCTGGTTTTCAGTTGATTTTCAGCCTTAAACAGTAACGTACATTTTAAATAATATCGTACAGACTATATTTAGTGGTTAGATTATTAAGAACATTTATGTCGATTTAATAGTTACAATGTGATTTAGATTTTAGGTTTCACTATATTACGCCTTGTAATAGTATTACTTTTTTATAGATATTATTATTGCACTAACATCATATAAAATATATCAAATTAATTAAAGTAATGCTACATTTCATATATTCTCTTAAACTTTACATGTCTTGTATTTTATCATAGTTGTTTTCATAGATATTTAGTACAATTCTTAACACCACTTTCGTTGACATATAACAACTATAATAATTATTAAAATTGTACAATGCTATTTACCATCACAGTCCATCATGAATAGTTTATAGTCATTAGTTTTAAGTAATATACAACTGTGTTTTCTTTCTCTGTACATGCCTGGCGCCCAATATCTGTATTTTTTTGTTTATTGTTATTGATTAGTTTTCTTTCTAGTGAAATACCTTATCCACGACTGCTCTCCGATGAAAAACTGCCGTTCGCAGTGGTAATGTTTTATAAAAAACGCTATATGTTCTCCAATCGAACTCTTCACATAAAATCTATTATCTTGGAGACTAAAGGTTGATTCTCTCTATACCTTCCATATCAGCTCCCTTCCGTTTCCCTTCCGTTTACATAAAATATTATATCATGTAAATGAATAGGACATCGCTAGTATGTTGGCAGCATTGCACCAAACAGGTGTGAGGGGGGGGGGGTAACCTTACCAAAAACTCAAATCCTACAATGGCGGAACCAGGTCAAAGGGATGCGTGGCTAGATAGAAGACTAGCCTCTACAGGTCTCAACCTTGGGGCACAAGGAGCCCATTGTATTCTAGTCTCCTTCTACATGCAATGCCCTGTTCGTTAATTTTTACATTTATCCATGAATTTAATATCTGAATTACCATAATAATAAGTAGTATTTCTAAATATGTTATACTTAATTCAGTTCAGTCAACCACAGAGTATATTTTGCTTGTTCTTATTTTTATTTTTTTTAACCGAACAACCCAAATGGAATTTCAAATAAAACGACTTTTTGTAGAAAAAATTAAATAACAAGAATGATAAAACGATTCTTGAATTGCCTTACTCGTCGTTATATAATTTTATTTTAGTATTTTGCCTTATTTATGCGGTTAGTGTGTAATATAAAAACCAAAAATAAATTAGACAAATCAAGGAAACGAAAAGCTTAGCCAATTTAGTCTTTGGCACGCTTTAGCTACATTAAATTGTTACAAAGTATTCCAGCGGTTATTATTATACATAACATGAAAACTTAATTGAATTAATATAAGGCTTTAACTAGTAGTAGTAAGAAATTTAGCAATTTCAGAATTACTTAACGAAAACTAATCCAACATAATATATGTTAATATAATATGGTTTGAACCAGAGCGGCCGTGGTTTGAACGATGAACGACAAACGGACGCCGGCCGCGCCGATGCGTATGAACTCGCCTTTAGATTTTTGAGGCTTGTCAAAGTCTTGCCAAATTATAGGTTATAATTTTGTGTCAACTTATGTCAAATACCCTGCGTTTTGGAAGATGATGCATTTTGATTCGTGTTATTAAGAGTGTTTTGTGTCTTTTGAAGTCAGGTGGAGAAAAAATCTAGGAAAAATTAACTGTAGACCCAGAGGACAGTTTATAGTTAATACTCGCTGCCCAGGCAGAAAGTTTTATACACCAATAAAGTTACCATCAATAAAGTTTGTATACCATCTCGTCGTAGTTAAGTGCATCTCGTATATGGTACGAAGATCGTATCTATCACACGATAGGTAAATAATGGATTTTAATACTGCAGAGAAATAATGTCAAAAGGTACTGGTTAAAAATTAAGATTAAAGTTAATTAATCAACCTTTAAAGTATAAAATTTGGTGTTTTTATTATTAAAGTAGTTTACTTTATTTACGTTGTTTAATTTATTCCTTTGGAATATTACAAATTTGTATTTGTGCATAAGTTATATTGATATAATAATAAATGGAAGTATCTTGAAGCTTGAAAGTAAGAAATAGTTCTTTTTTTAAATTTTTTTGGTATGTGGTGTTTTCTTGTTTGTTTTGTACATTGTATGTACATGAAACATTTGTACATGAATTATGTTACATTTTTTCAATTTTATACAGTTTTTTTCACAATATTTTGAAGTAATCACTTGTCAGTCAAATTTTAAATATATTAATTTCCTGCTATGCGTTCCAATTGTACCAACTTATTTCTTTGCAAAATAAAATAAACTACGTTGAAATCAAAATGACACATCTATCAGTGTCAAGGATCTTGTCGTTGGACAGCAATGACTAAAGAATATAAGGACATGTAACGCTCCTAACGGGCTGCAGCAGAATTTGTGACCTTTTTTTTTGTTTTGGTGGCAAACAATGAGTCATCATTTGGTCACCAACGACAATTTTAGCGATTTTTAATAGTTTGTGTGTAGTGAACTTTGTATAAACTTTAGTACAATGGTGATTAGTTGTTCAGCTATCAAGTGTAAAAGCAGCAGCGATAAGAAAGAGCCAGGAGTTACGTTTCATAGGTAAATAAACAGTCCACTCCAACTTTTTACCGTTTTCTTATTGAATTCGATAATTATTCTTCAATTTCAATTAACATCTATATGTACTTGATATGTGCTATACGTCGATACTAGTTTTGTACCTTTTGTTAACATTTTAATACGTTTTTTTCGTAATTAATTAGGATGATACACCATAGGCGTAGTCAAAACAATTATCAAAAAATATAAATATTGCTTCAAACAGCTAGGTTAAGAAAAATATATTTGGTGACAGCATCACAATTTGCTCTCGGGTGTTATTTGTCCTTGGATTCTTTAGTCATTGTTGGACAGACTATAAAGATTTCTCAATCACACTCATGATCCTGTGAACCTTATCCCAATCATCAATTTGGCTTTAGAAATCAACACTCCACGATTGACCAAAAGAAATAAATAAAAAAAGCATTCAATTCAGTTCGTATACTAGATCACCCACATTAACAGAATTGATTGACTATCGAGATCTTATCATAAAAATTGTTCTAATTCATTTATTCTACTCATGACCTATTTGGCCATGACTTCTTTTTAACCGAAGACCAAAAAATCTCTCAATCATAATCTTGGAGATACAAATGACGCATTCATACATGAAGTCGCTCCCACAACAATACCAAAGTACTATTTGCATTGTAGTACGACTTAAAATAGAAAGGCGTGTCTATTAACGTTTTTTTTTCAATTAGGTGTTGTCGCAATGAGTAATATCACTTAACTCTGTGCAGTTTTCTTGTCATAATAGGTTTACACAATGCAACGTTTTTTGTTACTTACTAGTAGAAAGTTCATTTATTTTTTGTCCGTTAATTTATTCATGTTTTTTTGAAAATATTTGTTATACAAATTAATAATTTTCTGTGTAATTTAGTTTTCATTTAATTAATGTGGAATGTAGAATATGCTATAATTGATTTGATTTATGGTAAATTTGTTTATTGGTGTTTGTAGTAAATTGTAAACAATATTTACTATTTGATAATTTAGATTATTTTGATATTGTGGTTGTAGTCAGTGGCGGACTAACAGGGCCGGATCTACCTATGGGCTGTTTGGGCTGCAGCCCAGGGCCCCGAGGTTACAAGGGGCCCTCAGGCCCCGCGAAAAACAGTAGATCCATAGGTGGGAACTGTTGAATCGTGAAATAAAATTAAAATTCAGGTTAAAAGTTTAAGCCAGACAAGATGGCCTTGCCACTATTATGCTGTCAAAGCCTTAAAAAATAATTATGATGACATTATGAAAATTTTCAAAAGTTTCAGCGAAAATGAGCTTGAGAAAGTTGATTTCCGGAAAGAGGCACGAAATTTATTCAATAAAATGGCGAAACTCGAGACTGCAATTTCGATTATCTTTTGGGAAGAAGTTTTGGAGAGATTTCATTTAGTTAATAAAAAAATACAGAGCCCTGGTTTAGACATTTGTGAAGGCAACAAGTTAATTGTTTCAAAAAAAAGAAAAAAAAAATTGTTCTTTAAAAGACATTGTGAGCAACATACGACATCAATCAGATCAAATGTTACAGGAATACGACGAAAAAGCTAAAAAATTAAGTACTAGTGCAATAATAGACTACAATTACATAAACAAGAGACGCAAAATTCCAAAATTTTCAGATAAGTCTACAGGCAGCTACAGGTGAATTCTCAGTATACGGCGCAGAAAGATTTAAAGAGACACGTTAAAAGTTGCGTTGGATAAGCTGATTATGGATTTAAATAAAAGGAGACAAGTCTATGAGACATATAGCAAAAAATTCAAATTTTTAATGGATTTGCAAGACAAAAATATCGAAAACATAGATTTGGAAATTGCACGTCATATTATTGATTACTATCCCATCAATGACGTAGACGAGCATTTAGTGAATGAGTGCAATCAATTAAAATCGTACTTACTCAATCTATGTCTGAGTTTACACCTCTTGCAGTGACATTTTTATGCTCATGTATGAAAATAAACTTATTAACATGTTCCCTAACTGCTATACCATTTTAAAGATTTTTTTAACATTGCCAATCACTAGCTGTGAAGCAGAACGCTCCTTCTCCAAGATGTCCTATGTAGAAAATAAATATAGGACAACAATGTCGAACCATCGACTAAATAATTTATCACTTCTTTCCATAAATTGTGATCTAACAAAAGACCATCAAAAGACTTGGAATGTGATGACCAAATAACTGTCAATTTCTGTGACTACAACCTATCAATTTCTTTTACTAATTCATAATAAGTAAATAAATAAAATTGTTTTATTGTTTTTTTTATATTCTTATTAAATATCACTATTTCGGTTTCTCTCTCACCCAAAGTTTGCCTGGAAGAGATTGCTACCACAGCAATAAGGTCGCCTTTTGTACAACTAATACTTGCGTAGATTTAAGTAACATTTATGTTACTTAAATCCACATATCACAAATACCGAAGTCTACAGCAGAATAGGCAGAAAAAGAGAATTGCTCAATATAATAAAAATAAGAAAAACATCATACTTAGGGCATATATTGAGAAATGAAAAATACCACGTCTTACAATTGATAGTTAAGGGTAAGATTGAAGGAAAGAGAGGTCTCGGCAGGAAGAAACTATCTTGGTTGAGAAACATCAGAAACTGGACTCACCTAATTTTGAAGAACTTATAAGGAAAGCCGAGAATCGTGAAGATTTTGCCAATGTGATCGCCAACCTCCACGAAAGAGACGGCACGTAAAGAAGAAGAATAATAATATATCATTATAGAAACAGTTTTTTGATATGGCTATTAATTGAGTACTTATGTAGGCCCCTAAGAAGTTTCAGCCCAGGGCCCCACAAATTCACGATCCGCCCCTGCGGACTAAGCCTGTCGGGGGCCCGGGGCGGCAAAGCTAAATGTGGCCCCCGGTCTGACATTTTGTAAAGATTGAATGACGTATGAATAATGGTTGACAAATTTCAAGTATTTATATACTGTAATAATTGTAATAAAAATCGATATATATACAGAGTGTCACAGAAATAAGTGCAAGCATTTTAAGGGGTGGTTGATAAAAGAAACATATTTTTTCTTTATCGTTTTTCAAATAAGTCCAAAACAACGGAGTTATTTTACTTCGAAAATTTGCTAAAATTTTGAGAACCACTGGATCTTTTCTGGATTTTCTTTTTTGTAAATTTAATCTAATACCTATGTTGTCATATTAACAAGAAATTATGTTTTTTAACTAAAAACTAAAAAAATTCTCAAAAAATTTTTCAAAATTTTTCATTTTTTGGGAAGTTTTCAATTTTTTTTTCGCGAAAAAAAACTCATATGCGTGTTTCTGGGGTTGAACTATACTACCAGTGAAAACACTAGCACTTATTTTTGGGACTCCCAGAGGAAAAGACAGACACAGATTACAAGAGGAAAAACTTTTTAATTATTGACTTTTTGAAAAAAATGCGTTCTTCATAAGAATTTTTGCTTGTTGTAAAACGGCGTTTATAATTTTCTAAATATCCATACCGTTTTAGAAAAAATAAAAAAAAATAAAAATGTAGTTTTTAACATAATTTTTCCCAAAAAATCCTAAAAACATAAAGTCCTAAAAATTAAAGGCTATGGTAATATAATTTCGATTTCATTTTTTGATAAATCGTTATAATTAATTTTGATTAACGTCATATTTTTTGATGTTAAAGTATCATATTTTCCGATAACTATTATCACCCTTTCCGTAGCATTGAACTAAATAAATTTTGTGCTTCTTTATCATTTTAAAACAGCAAAAAATATAACTTTAATTAAAATTCTGTCAATAATAATCTATCAAAAAATGAGAACGACATTATATTACCATAGAAAGCGAAACGCTTGCCCAGCAGTTAAAAGACCATACCATAACTTGGTATACTGATGCTTCCAAAACCAATACGGGAACAGGGATCGGAGTGTTTGGGCCGAGAGCTAATTACTCCGAACCAATGGGCACTTACCCTAGTATCCTACAGGCAGAAATCTACGCTATCGAGAGATGCGTACAACTTATCTTAGATAGGAACTATCGGAAACAAGAAATAGCCATCTTGTCTGATAGTCAAGCAGCGTTAAAAGCGATCAACTCAGTATCAATCAATTCGAAATTGGTCAAAGAATGCATTAGAAGCTGAATAAATTAGGCAAAGAAAACAAAGTCCTCCTATTCTGGGTGCCTGCTCACCAAGGGATAGAAGGCAATGAAAAAGCAAATAATCTAGCTAGGAAAGGAGCGAACACTCCACTAACTGGACCAGAACCGTTCTGCTTTTCAAGTGGTAACCAACTCAAGGCGGAACTCAAGAACTTGGAAGATTCCATCCGCAACCTGGAATGGAAATCTTGCAACGGTCTAAGACACTCGAAGAAGTTTCTGAGGGCTTATGATCAAGAAAAATCACAGATCTTCCTGGGTCTGAGTAAGAACAATCTTCGGATTGTCACGGGGTTTTAACAGGACACTGTCTCCTCAATGAACACCTCAGTAGATTGAAACTAAGAAGAAACGGCGAATGCAGATTCTGTGGGGGAAGATGGTGAAACACCAGTACACCTCATCACTGAGTGCGCCGAGACGACAACCATTCGTGTCATGAATTTTGGTACGACTGATATTGGAGATGGAGAACTACCCTCTATAAAACCGTCCCAGATACTGGCTTTTGTCAAAGCCCTGGGACTGTATGATGAGTTATGATTCAAGAAAGGGGGACACAATGGATCTGTAAGGTCGAAGTGATTAACCCCCCTCCCACTTATTCTAAATTCTAAATTCTACCATAGAAAGGCGTTTTATTTTTACTAGTTCAAAAAGTCAACTACATTTTCATGTTTTTTTTTATTTTTCTCTAAAACTCGAAGTCTAAAACGGTATGGAAATTTGGAAAAGTATAAACAGGAATTACCGTTTTAGAACAAGCAAAAATTTTTATAAAGACAATCCGCGGACATACTGTAGATATAAATATGTTATTCATCGGCAGTGCCGTTTTTATGTAGGGACCCGACGGGCCCCGACCAGCGGATTGAGGGCCCCAACTCCAAAAAGGTCTCAAAAACGATAACATCAATTTTTTTAAAGTTTATAATAATACATTTAAATTGAAAAACGAATGCAATTTGACGTAATAAAACAATCCCCGAGCGAATGTTTGCATATATTTAATGGCAATATAATATGATGACAAAGTGATGGGAATACCGGTTCCACATATAAGCCGCGTGACTTTCGCGACCGTTCCAGGTAAATACCGCGACTTTGTAAGGGGCCCCTTACAAAATCGCGGTATACTCCTATATAGGTCCAAGAATAAATAATAATTAATCGAATATAAAAAATAATAATTATTCGATATTCTAAACAAAGAAAATTACCCCTTGATTTAATTTCGTAAATAGAAAAATGCCATTGACAATTACCATTTATACTGTGTTTAATTTGCGTGTACATATGGTTTGCATACTCTAATTACAAATTGCTTTATAACTACTGAACACATATTGGCCTGTTTGCCAGTTGAATAAAAAATTACTTATTAAGATTTGGAGGCCCTCTAGAAGAAGGGGCCCGGGGCGGACCGCCCCTTCCGCCCCCCCCCCTTAGTCCGCCACTGGTTGTAGTCACTCTCTTGGTCATGTGTTTCTAAAGTTAGACAGTTTCAAAAAATTACCAGAACTTCAATTAAACACTCAAGCTCTGGTAATTCTAAAACAAGAGCTCTAAATTTATTATACAGGGTGTCCCAGAAATAAGTGCAAATATTTTAAGAGGTGGTAGATCTCGATAAAAGAAACATATTTTCTCTTTATCGTTTTTCAAATAAGTCCAAAATAACGGAGTTATTTTACTTCGAAAATTTCCAAAAAAAATTATTTTTTGCTAAAATTTTGAAAACCACTGGATCTTTTCTGGATTTTCTTTCTTGTAAATTTAATCTAATACCTATCTTGCCATATTATCAAGAAATTATATGTTTTAACTAAAAACTAAAAAAAATTCCAAAAAATTTTTCAAAAAATTTCGAATTTTCAAAATTTTTTTTTCGCGAAAAAAGCCTCATAGGCGTGTTTCTGGGGTTGAACTGTACTACCAGTTAAAATATTTGCACTTATTTCTGGGACACCCTGTATATTCCAGCATACTTTTCGATGTTGCAACTTGCTTGACTGAATTGTATTTTCTACTAAAAATATAAATGTGTGTATAGATTTAGAATAGGCCTCCACTGGCGGTTGCACAGACCTCATTTGAGATCTATATATCTGATTTTTTTTCTTTCCTCTCTTGAAAATGGTCACCATGGTTAAAATACCATGGTGACCAAAGGTCTTTTAGTTTCGGCTATATAAGAATGTGATTATATTTATATGATTTACAGATTTTATAAATGCAGTTCTCATTACTCTCAGTACTCATTACAATTTTAGGTTTTGTTATGATCAAAAAGCCTCATAAATTTGTGGCAGTAGTCAAACAATTTTCTGTGATTTTTCTAAGGCGTTCGACTGTGTAAATCATAAGATCCTAATTAATAAATTGCAGCACTATGGGTTCAGGGGAACATCTCTCGAATGGTTTACGTCGTATCTGAGCAACAGAAGTCAATTTGTGACCGCATTTTCAAGCTCCAGAAGAGAGCTGTTCGATATTCACTGGGACTAAACAGCAGAACTCATTGCCACGGCTTTTTTAAAAAATTAAAAATATTAACTCTTCCTTCCTTATTTATATTTGGATACGTTTGCCTAATACGTAAGCATGTATCAGCTTCTCAAGAAAGGTCATCTGACACTTATCCACTCAGGAACGCGGAACAAAATATTTATCTACCTACCCCACGCTCAGAGTTAGTTAAAAGTTCAATATTATACAACTCTAAAAAAATGCACAATCACCTGCCATTTGAAATCAAATCCATAACATAATTTTCTTCATTTCGCAAAGCATTGAAAACTTATTTACTAGACAAGGCTTTCTACGCCGTAAATGACTTATATTTTGATAATCGAATTTGATCTTGTAAACACTGGTCTAATATTTGCTATTACTATATTTATTTTAAACTTACTAAATATTTTTGAATCCTATTTTTATTTTTTTATTCTTTGACATTGTAAACATTTATAAATTATACAACATACAATTTATAAAGATTTTCCTCTTGTAGAGACAATCCGGGGTCACACTGTAGAGTGACTTTTAAGCTTTCTTTTCAAGGTTTTGGGTACAACATCTAGATCAAAGGATATTCTTTCTAGTAAATAAAATAAAAAAATACTTTCAAAAAATTTAACTTTAATAATATTTACTTATACTAAAATCACGTCATGAGAACCGAAAAAATAACCATCCAGTTCTGCAAGTGTCAAGTTCTACTTAATAGCGTCAAAAATTAAACAGGCACCGTAAGTGAACGGCAAAATATGCAAACTGATTTTTACCCTGAATAGAATGTCTTAGACGCTATTGCAAAACCACCAAGTACACCGGCGTTCGTCGCAATACAATTGGCGTAGTTACAACCTGAAAATAGGCTATTAAATACAGATGGAATCTGAATACGTCACGTGTTGAAGTCGGTATCAATACGTTTCTAGATCTGTTTTATGCGCTATTAAGTAAATTATTATGTAATAAAGCTGCTAAAGTTTGCTACCAAGGGTAACATTGTAATTAACAAGAAACATTAAAAACTTTTGTGGCCATCATGAAGAGATGTACCTCTATGTATGGTTGGTTTCTTGAAAAAAATCCTAAAAAGATATTGCATTTTTCATATATCCATTTTTTCCATTTAGGTGTTTTTGAAATTTTAAATTAAAGCTTGAGTATTAAATTTCTAATACCTAAAGGCTCTATTTCCATTATATTGATCCATCTTTGTTTACTTCCTAGTTAACAATACATATTTTAAAATCGTTTAACTAACTATACATTTCTGATATTTCATCAATAGTTGAACTGCACTCAGCAGAGGTTTACGCTATAAAGGAAGGGCCAGTTGTATACGAGGAAAAATCGTTGATAGACCAATAGGAGATATCGTGATGTACTCTGACAGTTTGGGCGCTTTAAGAAGCATCACCGCATGCAATCAGTGAGATCGAAAACTGTGATGGACTGCCGGGAAGTACTGTCCTGGCTGCTTCAAGGCGGGGCCACTTTGTGCTGGGTGCCAGGCTACAGCAATGTGGTGAGCAACCAAGAAACGTAGACTCGCCAAAGAGGGGGCCAGGGGAGAGGCCGTGGCAGATGACCCACCAGTTGTAATAATCAACACACTGAAGGAAGCTATAGAAAGTACCATCCAGGCCAAGCAACAAGAGACGTGGCAACACCGTTAGGACTGCGCTACAGCTCGAAGACTGTGGGCGAATACGGAGAATACGGAGAGGCAGAAGAAACCATAGAGCACCTGCTGTGCCATCGTCCGGCACTGGAATACCGACACTTTAAAACTTTAAGGCAAGGTTTTCTGGAGGGACTAGAGAAAGCAGCAGAAGCCAACATCAGCGACATCGGGAACTTTGCAAGGAACTGGAAGTGCTTTAACGCCAAAAAAAGAATGAGAGGAAGGTTTGATACAATAATACAGGGGCCCAAATTACTTATAACAGATGCGAAAGAAAGCGACTGCATCGGAAACCGCTCGGCAAACCCGACACGCCTATTGAGTGGTGTAAATACACCAGTCGTTTAGTCCGGAAACCTATGCTGTGTCGTATTCGCTTGCTGGAATGAGATAGTGCGTGGTTATATGTTTCTTTTTAAAAACGCGTGTAGGATTTTTGTTGAACTTTTGAACTGTTATTTCTAAGTTTTGGTAATTTGTATATCTTATTTAAAATGGGATGCAAATGTGTTTATTTATAAGGAAAAAAAATATATTTATAGTATAAAAAATAATTTATTTAACAAAATTTAATTCAAAATGTGACAAAATATTTACCTTTCTATTGGTTCTATCGGACTTTTTTCGACTATATAAATCTTTATTTGTAAACTTTAATACATCAAATATTTTCAATCTAATAAATCATTTAATGATGTAAATAAGAGGAAATTTCTCACATGGGTGGTCAAATTTTATAGTTTTCATTATATCAAACAGCCTCTGAGAAATGTTTTCAACTCAATGCCTTTAATTATGTTTGACTACATCATTAAAAAGGGTCTTCAAATACATCAATGTGATATTTGTCTAAAATTTGCAAAAGAATCCGAATCTCTGGATAACTCGAAATTATTTACCCATTTAAAAGCCTTTGATCATGAAAGTGGAAAAATTTGTTCATTTTTTTTTGACGGGCTGGAAAAATTATTTATATTAAATTTTGATGAGTTTTGCACTGAATAAAACATTCAGAGGCTGTTTGATATAATGAAAACTATAGAATTTGACCACCCATGTGAGAAATTTCCTCTTATTTACATCATTAAATTATTTATTAGATTGAAAATATTTTATGCATTAAAGTTAGTACAAAAAATAAAGATTTATACAGTCGAAAAAAGTCCGATAGAACCAATAGAAATGTAACTATTTTGTCACGTCTTTAATTAAATTTTGTTAAATAAATTATTTTTTAAACTATAAATATCTTTTTTTTTCCTAATCTCCTACGAGCTGATATAATATGACGAGCAATCTATTAAATTACTGTGAGATTATACAGAAAAGTCCACAGACTTCGAGACATAGGAAAATCAAGTCCAGTTAGCGTGTGTCCAAATTTTGACAAGTTTTCAAAAATTACAGTTTTGTTTAGACTGACATTTAATTTCGCCTGACTTCTCGGTGAATGATTTTATGGGAGTACATACAATCTAAAATTTACGGCCATGAAGAAATTAAAAACTTGGAGCAGTTAAGACAGAAAATATTTAATGCCTTTGACACTGTCACCCCTGATATGTTATCCAATGTGTGGAGGGGATTTTATGATCATTTGGGTTATTGTTTAATGCAAGAGGGAGGCACTTTTGAACAATTTTTGTAATTTTTTAAATTTCATTATCCTGTTTTTTTATCGTTTACCCATTACCTACCTTGACGAACATGGGAAAACGAAGGTCCTTTTCAGGACCACAAATATTTTGATTGAGAAAATTGGTAACTTTTTTTTGGATTAAAAAACAAAAGTTGTTAATATAATATCAATTTAAAAGTGTTTTAGTAGTTTTTTAATACACACTATGATATAAAATTTATTATTATTATAATGTACATTATTAATACTATTGTTCATTCGAAATGGCATTAAGGCCCAATTGCAACAATGATTTAAATTTTTCTTAAAGATAAGTAGAGCTTAGAATGAGCTGTTATATTTACTTTAATATTCACCTTGAGGGAATTTGACTGATACAATTTTTGAATTTGAATTGTTTTTAATGATACTAACAATTTTAGTTCAATTTTTAATAACATTTATTTAATATTAATAGAAATCCAAGAGATTTGAAACCTCTTTTAGCGATTTATAACATTCTCAAATGAATTACAGGTGCCCTTATTTTCTATGAAAATCACACAGCTTTTTTCATAGTCGCTGCAGTTGCTATAGCTATAAAAAACTAATTTTTTAAGGTGTGAAAATTGCGACACACGCTAAATGGACTTGATTTTTCGTATGTCTCGAAGTCTGTGGACCTTTTTGTATGCCTGGATAACATATTGGTGCAGATTATATTTTCACCCAAACAAATAATAACCCAAACTATATATTGATGCGGATTGTCTATGAACTCTTTCTGAAGGTCACAGAAACCTGAACGCGTAATTCGGTGTTCTTTCGCATCTGTTATAGGTAATTTGTGACAGGGGTATCGCAATGGGCCCAAGTCCTCCGAGTGAGGGATCAAACAAGATCCAAAACCCTAGCAATCTAATCTCACCTGCACACATATATGTTCTCTTGATTCGTATGTGAGACAGAACTCACTGGCCTCCCCTTGTATCTTCTGTTTGCAGAAAAAAAGTATACCTTTGGCTCCTGATCTTGGCTCTCTATTTAAATCAAATTCTGAAACGATCGAAATAATTCAGCTTGCATTAGATTCACTATTTGTTCCTATCTTCTGATTTTTGCTGATGCTATCCTATAGCCCTCCTACAATTAAGAACATATTAAGACAAACCTATCGACATCTTATATGTTAAAATGCAACAAGCAGTTTGGGCATGTACTTTAATGCTGCACAAATTTACATGCATTTATAGAATCGAAAAACAGCAAAATGAATATAATTTGTACTATTCTAAATTTGGATCGGTTATAGTATTCCAAATTAATAGTTATTTTTTATACAAGACGATAAAATTTAATTTTATCGTAGACCGAAAAGAATTAATTTCGGGGGACGATAATGCAATTTTATCGTCGTGTATAAAACAATATTTTTTCCATAGCGAGTTACGTTTTAAAAAATATTCAGAAATTATTATTTCAAGGAATTTATTACGAGTAGAAAAAATATTGTGCTGGGTTGGCGTTGGTTTCAATGTAATTTGACAAATAAGTAAAGCTGTCTCTTTAGTTGTCAGTTTTGAGTCAATATTTTTTAATTCTCTTTCGTGTCGATTGCTGATTGAATTGGAGCCAGAAATGGCTCAAAACAAAATAAGTAAATTATCAACAGATATTCAGGTTGAAGCGACAAACGCCATATCCAAACTACTTCCATTTAAATCCCGAATAACTTATGAAAAGGAATAGAAAAATTTTCAAAAATGGAAGCAATTAAAAAAACGTGCGAGAAGAAATAAAGTTTTTAACCTATCCTCGCTGTTAAAGTATCATTTAATCTACCCTTGCCTTAAATTACTATTTTATCTACTATTTTTGATAGATATAGCACAGAATATCTAGCTACGCAACAGAAAAATACTCGAAATGAAAGAGCTAAAATTGCACAAATAGAATACTAGATGGCGCGACAATATCATAATCAGAATATAATTAGAAATTTTGAACTTTTGGTTTTGGATCGACGGCTCGTCGACGGCCTTATAGATCGGCTAAATACGCACAGTTGCCAGATTCAAAAAGACTTGAATTGGCATCCCATTCTTTTTATTGTGTATAATGCAGTATGCGTTTCTTTCTATTCTTCTTTTCTTGTCAGATACACTTATATTAATTATTCCTTTGGCTATTAAAAAGTTTTAAGTATATTATTACAAAACATATACATTTTTAATATACACTAACTTATAACGTTAACTAAGAAAATACCTTTAATTACCTTTAAAATTAATAATATACAGGGCGATTGATAGTGATATTTATTAATGCTGGAACGTTAGTAATGAAATATAAGTTTAATAATAATGGAAATAATTTATTAAAATGCAGTACAAAAAATGTTAACTGACTAAAAAATACTATAACAAATTACTTCCGTTTGCCACGTTATTTATATAGACCTAGGTAGATTTTAAAAAGTGACACAGATACAATTAATAATATATTAGTTCGGCATAAAAGTTGCTGTCACGACATCGAACAATAAATTAAAATTCGTAAAATAAATTAAAATTATAAAGATTTGTTTCTTTATAAAGAAACGCAAGTATACCAAATTTGGGCCCAATCGAACTCCAGGAAATGATATCATAATAGTGTACTATATTATGGTACCACTCGATATGCTTTAAGGTACCATAATATTGCAATGTCACCGAGATCCGTAGTATACCAAGTTTAAGCCCTATTGCCGCTATGTACCTAATATTGCTATGTCATCAAATATGGTACTATAGAAGGTACCACTTTATATGCTCCATGGTACCATGATATTACAATGTCACTGAAGATATAGTATACCAAGTATAAGCCCGATCGAACGCCATGTATCGTAATATGGTACTATATTATGGTATCACTTGATATGCTTCATGGTACCATAATATTGTAATGTCATGAAAAATAGTATATATCAAATACCGTATGATACCGAAAAAAACAGCGTCCAGTTGGCTGGAAAAGGACGATCGATGACATTTCCCATGTAAATTTACATATAAAATGACAGCGATATTCATTTCATAGCCATCGCTAACGCCGTTTTTTCCCGATTACACGATATGAACTTGGTATGAACACAATCGAACGTCAGGAAGTGGTCTCTTAATAGTAGAACAATACTTATTATATTGTCGCCGAATTACAATGAAAATTCAGGATTCAATTATACAATCAAACGTCAGGAAGTGATTGTAATTTAGCTCATAAGATTTAATTCCAACTAACACGGCAAACTGAAAAAATCAGCTCTGATCTATTTTAATATGTTTAAATGATTTGGTTTGGTTTGGTTTGAAGCTCGTAAGATTTAACTCCAACTAACATGGCAAGTTAAATACTTAAACGTTTGAAAAAAGAGCTCTTAATATGTTTAAATGATGTAGCAAATTTGAAGGTAGGCTTTATCAGGAAGTATTACGATATAAATTACACAATGGCAACACTGCACAAAATTCTTTTAAATTTTGTTTGTAGAAAACTGTTTTCTTTTAAATTTATTGCCCTCTATTATGTAGTAGCGAAACTACCACATCAAAATATCTGATTTGGAGACAGACTTTTAAAGCCTGTCTCCTTTTGCTACCTACAATTTTATACATGTAACGAGGCTTCTGTTGCGTAGCTAGATATTCTGTGATATAACGCAATTTTAACAGTTGCTATGGAAAAAAACATGAAGTAACAAAGAGTGCCTTGGTCTTGGGCTTGCATTTGCTTGTCACTATATACAAATAAAAAACTTACTTTGCAATAAAATCAAATTTATTTTATACTCATACGGTAAATTTTTATTTTTACACCTTGGATTAGCAATAAATTAGTAAAATATAGATACAATCAGAAAAGGGATATAGAGTATTTAATTATTCCTGTTTAACGCTATTTTATCTACTCCTAACCTTTTAGAACATGCCCATATATATGGCATCATCATTGTATTCTGCTAACCTCTGTAATACAAACAAAGAAAAATCTTTGTATTGAAATGCTGTAATGTTAAGGGCAGAGCCGTATAACCGTTAAGTCATAACAGTAAATAAATATAAAAGTTTGAATTGTATGCTTCTTTATATTGAATATATCAACAGTAAAATGTCACAAACTGACATTTTACATATTCACACCTTAAATATATTTTAATGCAATTAATCCACTAATAATTACGAAACAGCGGACTGTTTGAAATAACCGGAACAATCTTTGTTTTGGTTTCTATAACTCGGCAATATAGATAATGTTACATTCCTTTTGCAATGAAAACGCGCGCAATTATTTAAATTAAGTGCCTTTTTTTTCATACGTAATCATAACTGCATAAAAACTTGCTGTGAAATAAGACATAGTAAGTGGTTTAAGAACACTGTCGATAGTGTAGTAAACCGTTTTAAAAAGAATTAATATACGAGGGAAATGTTTTTACATTTTTACAGGATGTCGCTTTGATAAGGATCAGAATTTAATATAGCCTGTTCAGTACTGATATTATAGTCTGTCCAACGAGAAGATCCTTAACAGTGATAGATGTGTCTGTCATTTTAATTTCAAAGTAGTTTATTTTATTTTACAAAGAAATAAGTTGGTACAACTGGAACGCATAGCGATATCTGTGGCGATATATTTAAAATTTGATTGACAAGATGACAAGTGATTACTTCAAAATTGTATAAAACTGAAAAAATGTAATCGAGTTATTTTATTTAATAAAAACGGTATGTGTTAATACAAAACAAACAAGAACAAGGCACTACATACCAAAAAAATATAAAAAATAACTATTATTTACTTTCAAGCTTTATGAAACTACCCGCATTTATGATTATATTTATCAATATAACTTATGTACAAATACAAATTTGTAATATTCCACAGGTATAAATAAAACAACATAGGTAAATACAACAACTATTTTATTAATAATAACACCTACCAAATTTTATACCTTAAAGGTGGATTAATTACCTTTAATCTTAATTTTTTTAAACCAGTACCTTTTGACATTATTTTTCTGCACCAGTACTAAAATCCATTATTTACCTATCGTGTGATGTCGATATTTTACAGCTACTCCAGTTTTTAGTATGTGTTTAGTTTGATCCTTATATACGAAATGCACTTATCTACGACGAAATGGTATACAAACTTTATCGATGGCAACTTCATTGGTGTATAAGACTTTCTGCCTGGGCAGCGTGTATTAACCATAAACTGTGCTCTGGGCCTACAGTTAATTTTCACTCGATTTTTCCTCCACTTGACTTCAAAAGACACAAAACACACGTAATAATACGAATCAAAATGCATCATCTTTCAAAATGCAGGGTATTTAACAAAAGTTGACACAAAATTATAACCAATAATTTGGCAAGACTTTGACAAGCGTCAAAAATGACAAAAATCTAAAGGCGAGTTCATACGCATCGGCGTCCGTTTGTCGTTCATCGTTCCGTCAAACCAATAAAATTGAAATACGATCTGTCATTTTTTAAATAAACCAATAAAACTAGTTAAAAACAACAAGACACGACGCATGACGGATTTATATTTAAACCCATCCATAGATAACTTAAAAATTATTAGAAACTTTTTTTAGTAAAATAAATAGATTGGTATGGGACGTCATCTGCTTTTCTTCTGTCATCGTTTGTCGAAATCTTACCTGAGAAAAAAAACAGAGTTTAGTTTACTTAAGTAATAAATAATGAGTTGAATGTTTGGTTACATCGATTAGATTTACCGATTATCGGGTGGTCATAGCGCAGAATGCTTAGGTTAGGTTAGGTTGCTGAGATTTGGGATCATGTTTCCCAAAAAAAATCAACCAATTCAAATTATATCACTTACTCGAAGGCCTTGTGCCCATTGGGATACCCCTGTATTATTGTACTAAACCTTCCTCTCATTCTTTCTTTGCGTTAAATCACTTCCAGCTCTTTGCAAAATTCCCGATGTCGCTGATGTTGGCTTCTGCTGCTTTTTCTAGTCCCTCCAAAAAACCTTGCCCTAAAGTTTTAAAGCGTCGGTATTCCAGTGCCGGACAGTGGCACAGCAGGTGCTCTATGGTTTCTTCTTCCTCTCCGTATTCTCTGCAGTAGTCTTCGGTGGAAATCTTCCATCTCACGAGGTATACACCCGTGAGGCAGTTTCCAGTGATGACACCTACAATTATGTGTACTAGATTTTTTTGTGCTCTAGTAGTTGTTTTGTCTTTTTGGTATCTACCACTGGCCATAGTCTTCGAACTGTAGAGCAGTCCTCACGGTGTTGCCACGTGTCTTAGCGCAGGATGCGTATGTACCTTGAACTCATGATAAGCACATTAAACTCAGCATACAAGGAATGGGGCCTTAGTAGGAACATCGACAAAACGGAATATTTGGTGACCAATTCTATTAATAATAAATTTGATATTTTCATTGCCGATGACTCAAAGCTCAGACAGGTTGAATAATTTTTGACTGGACAAAACAGAAATATCTACTAGAATAGAACAAGGGCGGAAGATTATAGAAGCACTAAATTACATCTGGCGAAGTCTGTCCCAAGCAGCATTTGGACGTCGGGACAACGTTGTGTCACGCGACCAAACGTCGGGGCGCAACGTCGGCACAACGTCGTGCCAACCCTAGTCTGCACTAGTTTGGAGAATAATTTTTGGGTCGAAACGACGTTGGATACCGACGTTGGCTAGAAGCCTAATTTAGTACAAACTGCAACGTTGTTTAAAATCCTAATTCACAGAAATACAAAACTAATATGGCGTCTAAGTCGCGTTTTATCCTAAATTGGGATAATTATAGTAAAAATATTATTTTTATGATTTAGTTAGAGACATAAGTCAGATGGCAGTCAAGGAAAACAAAACAAAGGTATTTAAGTGTGGAGGATGTTTGAAGATAATAATTATTGAAACACTTTAACCGACTCTGTAACTCGTTACCCAAGGCAAAAAAGTTAAACGCAAACAACTTTATTGATAAATGTATTGTTTCTACTTTGAAAAATACTAATGGGCCTTAAAATTAAAGAAGTTTCAAATATTTTCTTGAATTTTTTTTAGTAAAATGAGAATAATTTATTCGCAGTCGAAAAAATTGTTTCCGCGTGTTTTTTAGGGTCAAATATTTCAAGTTAATGTATTCAAAAAGCAGGAATTGCATTTTAGGAACGAAACATTTTCTTATTTAACAACATGGCGGCTTTCACTTTGTTGTTTTGGAGATTAAGATGGAGTAGTTCGAGTAGTCACATACTGAACTAATAAAGTCGCAGTTCGGCCTTAACAGGTAGTATACTAGTCGCAAGATTGCCTAATTTAGTCATCCTAAAGTCTAGCTTGTGCCGCCCTCTATAATCTAAATAAACGAGGGAGTGGATAAACTATCGGTAATATATGTCGATGTATATTTAAATTTAGTTTTTATATACCTTTCTTGTAATCCCATTTTAATTAATTTTTTTTTTTTATAAAAACAAAAACAGCACTGAACTGTCTGACTGAACAGAACAATGAAGTGAAAATTTAAGATTTAAGGTTATGGTTCAATACAGTTGCAAAAAGGTAGTGACTCGACGTCCTACCAACGTAAGAATAAGGAAATCTAAACAACGTTGGAATTAGTAAAACAGACGGCGTTTGCATAACGTTGGAATAGGTCCTGAAACTGACGTCGGAAAACTCTATATTGTCCAACGTTGTAACTACGTTGTCCGAATCACCTAAAGATCACTTAAGCAAAAAAGGTTACAAGACAACGTTTATTCGACGTCGCAGAAGCTTCTACTTTGCTGTAGTACTAGTCCAACGTTGGCACAACGTTATAAAAACGTTTAAATTTATTTTAATACCCAAGGTAGGGAGCTAACTATTTTTTGTAACTAATCCAACGTTGTGTTTAGTAAACATGTGGTCGCAAGTCGTGAAAATGCTACTTGGGAAGTGTTAAAGCACTTAGGAAAATTAAGACACCCAAAATCTCATTCAAATCGGAATAAAGGTTCTTAAAATATCCGAAAAAAGTGTTTATATTCTTTTAAAGTTTTATGCCCACTAGTTGACAAACAAAGCACTTTTGTATAGAAGTAATTTATGTCGAATGAACTTATTTTGATTCTAAAAATACGTAGTAGTTCTATGTCCACGAAATATTGCGACACCCTATATACATATAGGTCTCAATAAAAACACAGTTGTTTTCTAGGTATTTTAAATAATGCCATACTGCAACTTTTCAAAACCACATTGTATATAGAGGATTTCCTAACCATATCGGAACTACCCGACAAACCGGGTCTATACTCATACACACAAGTGAAAATCAACAAAAGCCATTTCAGGAAGTAAACACTTCGTTTATAGTTTTACTTTTAGAGTCACTCCAATTAAATCGAAGAGAACCAGTCTTCTGCCACTTTCCCAATAGGACAAAATATCTTGTTTAAAGGAATTTTACTACAGGTGCGACAGTGTGTGTGTTGGTATGGCTGTACGATTGTTAATTTGCTCTCGATTTCTTTTAAGTGAAACTATTTTTGAGAAGAAATTTGCATAATTTGAATTTTGAACTGTCGCTTTCTTGATGACAACAGGTCTGGTTTTTGGGATGATCTAATCTACATACCCAATTGAAATTAAACCAATTTTTAATATAATTCTTGTCGTTCCTCTATATGTATTGCTATACAGGGTGTTTCAAAAAACATGTGCCTTCTCTCGTGGGAAGATTTCTCACGTAAAAATAAGATTTATTTTTCATATCCTCATAACTCCGATTCTGCTTTGTTTCGTAGATTCTTCTTAAGGTGCCGTGCAGAGTCCTGCGTAGGCGTTCATCTTTTTCTTCCTCATCAAATGGTTCTATTAATTGCAGCGACTTGGAGTGCTTGGAAGTCCTGTATGCCTGTCCAATGACGAATATTTCTCAGCCAGGATAGCTTCCTTCGGCTTATTCCTCTTTTGCCTCCTTCTATTTTACCCTGGAGAATCAGACGCTCAAAGTGATAGCGTTCTCCACGTAGTATGTGTCCCAAATAGGCTATTTTCCTCTTCTTGATGATTTCGAAGAGTTCACGTTCCTCTAGACCAGCTCTTCTGAGAATATCTTCATTTCTCACACGGTCGACTCAGGGCACTCTGTCCACATTTCGAAGGCTTCAATTCGGTTTATTGTTGCTGCCTTCAGTGTCCATGCTTCCACACCATATATCAAAACGGACCAGACATAGCGCTTCACCATTCTGTATCTAAGGCCGAAGTTCAAGTTCCTATCTGTGAGAAATCTTCGAAGTTTCAGAAAAGTAGATCTTGCTTGTTCGATCCTGCATTTGATCTCCTGATCTGGATCCCACGTTTCGTTAACCATGCATCCCAAATATTTAAATTGTGTGACCTGCTTGATGACCTCTCCATTTAAGCGAATTCTGGTGTTTGGAATGTTGTTTCTGCTAACAGCCATAAATTTAGGTTTTTTAGTATTTATGTTTAAACCCAGTCTTTGGCTTTTGTTGTTAACCTAATTTAGAAGAATTTGGAGATCATTTGCATTGTCTACCAATATCACTGTGTCATCCGCATATCGGATATTATTAATTTATTAGCTTCGTAGCTACAGGGTGTTAAAGTCTTATTATCTTTTCGATTTATTATAATTTTCTTCCAAGTACTTTTAGCGTTTCGAATGAAATTTTGAGGGTAAAAGTTACTATAAATTCGACATATTTATTAAAGCTAAAAATGTGTCGACATGTTCACCATGGACGTGCATATGGGTTATTACTGGAATATTTTTCTAAAATAAGCATGTACGCCACTGACTTTTTTTTCTTTTGTTAGCGACATAGTGTAAGCAGCTTAAAGCCGATTAAAATTTGTCTCTTTATATTTTGTCGATTTCGGCCTCCTTGATGAGATAAACGCAATTTTAATAATTTGCCTTGATCCAAGTATAATAGGAACCTTTAAAAAAATTTAATATCATTACCTTGCGAAAATTTTAAATAAGCACTCAATGATTTCTCATCAAAAAAAGTTCCTATAAACATGTGTATAGAAATCCATAATTTTAGAATTACAGGACGTTAAAACTTTTTAAAATTAGGTTCTTTGTAATTATCTTAAATACCATTATTTTTTTCTTTCAAATTGCTGTAGGTTGGACTAATAGTAACAATAACTAATAGCAATAATATTTAACAAGAAATTAGGTAAACTATATTATAATTTATTAATTTTATTTTTATTTTATTAATTGTGATTAATAAAAATGCGTTTATCTCATCAAGGAGATAACTTTTAATTGGAGTACAGCCTACACAATTTTGATATCAAAAGATAAAAGTCAGTGGCGCACATGTTTTTTTTTTTATTTTTATTTTATATGGGGAGTTATATGGTATTAATATTTTCCCATAAAAAAATAAGAAGAAAAAATATTATTTTGTATATTATGTATATTAAATATTTGTCTGTAAGACACGTTTGCTCAAAATACGAAAAAAGGTTCAAAAAGAACCCCACTAAACCGGCAGTACCGACCGTAGTGGGTGTTGTATAAGAACCAAAGCGACATTCTCCCGAGGACTTTCTTCGATACGGATATACAAGAAGTGGTGCCGCGGCGCGCGTGTGTCAGTGTGAACAGCGACTAAGTTTACTATGGTGATCGGTGATCGGTCCTTGCGATAACAATCGAGTGAGTTCTCTTGAGTGGTACCTTGACTCTCCGTGCGCTCTTATTGGATTACTTTAACGATGGTAAGGAAACAAAATGTGGTGATGTAATTGCGGTAATGATATATGTCGTCAAATATAATCGAAAGTGATCGATTTTTTTGTGATTGTTCGATGTTGTGACCTGTGGCCTGTGGCTATCGTCAGCAAATACGATATGATCAAAATTAAAAAAAACGGCGTCAAAGACGGATAGGAAATGAGAATCGATGATAATTTTGACGAGGTGAATGTCTAGACGTCATATCATTTTCCAAAAATTAACATAAACCTGGTCAAAATTAACACTAATTATAGAAAGATTAAAAAAGGATAGAATGTTTCCATGCACACAAATTTGTAAAACTAATGCAAAAAGGACATATCGTACAACAAATATGCTTTTTGCACATGCTGCACACATTTTTTCTACGATCGAATTGAAATTTTTATTAAAAAGTTTTTACAGTAATTTACAGAATATTATTACCACTAACAATGGCACTTTTATTTTTTTAATATTTTTTTTGAGTTCATTTTAATTTTAATGGTGCAGTTCCAAAAATTTACTAAGGTAATTGATGGACAAACTCCACTTCCAGTAGTCTTTTGAATTTTATTTTAACTTGTGCTCGTGGAGGTCTCGGGTTCTTGTTTTTCTCTTAAAACTCTTTTCCGGAATGTTGCTGCGAGGTGTCCAGTACTAGTACTGGGTTTATCTTCCAAGATTTGACAAATGTTTACCATAATTTACATTGTAAAAAATTGACTTTTAATGCAGTAGATGGTGTAAAAAATAGCTACTTTTTGCAGGACCGTAGAAAAAAATATTTATTCTCGAAATTACAGCATTTAAAAATAAATTTTACTCAATATGAAAAAATACAATCTTCTTAATCTCAACTGCCAGGAAGCGCCATTAAAAAATAAAGATAACTTTGGCAAAATTATCATCGATTTTCATTCCCCAGCCGTCTTCGACGCCGTTTTTTTTTGACCGCATGGAACTACCAGTACATAATAATGAAATTATTTTATCCACAATCATATAATAATGGGGGTTTTATACACTCATACGAAGTTCATACGAAGTCATTCCATTATTAAATTCGGCTAAAACTTTTCCGTAATGGTCGCTAGACTTCGCAGGCAGTAAATGGCTAGTTACTTCTTGAGCTCTCGCAAAAAAATGCTGCAATACCTTCATCATCTTGAATTTTTCCGGGATCTTTAATAAACCTTTGAAAATTCTTAAGATACAGGCTTGAAGCATGTTTGTATCAGTACTAAACAACATAGTAACTAAGTTGTTAATACGAAAGAACACAGTTACTAGTTACTAAACAACATATATATAGAAACAAAAAATGTAATAAATTTTTGCGAAAGTCTCTTTTTGGACGAATAAAAAATAAGTCGTCGTTGATGTAGGGCTGAGGGTAGATTTCTCACTTCTTGTATTCGTTCTGTATTTCTTTTTGAGAGTCATATCTTAAAGTACCTAGCAATACATAGACATACCCCAAATTCTATTCATATCGGAATATCAGACACAGACAATAAAGTTTATAGTTCATTCGCCAAATTTTACGGCAGACCTAATAAGCAAAGACAGAAATACTATTAAAGCTGTATTGGGTCTACTAACCGAACATTGTAAGACATCTAAAGCTAATATGAGATCTTGACAATCTGAAGGAGAAATGACAGAACATATTTTATGTCAGTAAGACAGCCTTGAAAATGTGCGGTTCTTTGTATTAGGCAATGACAGGCCACGGACAAAGCGCTACATGGGGAGTCCAAACTCCAAGTTGCTACAATTTTTGAAAAGGAGGACTAGAGATAGTCACCTCAAAAATTGTTCTTCAAAAAAGGCATTTTTTAATTTATTTTCAATTTTGATTAATATCGTTTTTGAAAACTAAAAAAATATCCAATGATCTAGGGTAGTGTAAGGCGTTCAATAATAAGTTATTATTGTCTTTTCTTTTTGTAATAATTTTGGGTTGGTTAAAGGCGATGTAATTTCAACATAGCTACAGTATTGTAATATTCTCTAAACGATAAGTATGACGAAACTATAATTGTTCCTTTAGACGGCTGAAATTGCTGTGACTAGACAAATTATGTTGAAATTCTTAAGAGGAGTTCGGCACTCTCGATGCTCTTGTCGTCTTTGATCAATATGAAGCGATATTTACTTTGTACCACTTTTGATGTATATCTAAATGTACATATTCATACATACATGTGTTTACATTTTTTCGTTCAGTCACAAATTACCTATAACAGATGCGAAAGAAAGCGACTGCATCGGAAACCGCTCGGCAAACCCGACACGCCTATTGAGTGGTGTAAATACACCAGTCGTTTAGTCCGGAAACATATGCTGTGTCGTATTCGCTTGCTGGAATGATTATACAGAAAATAATTATTATACAGAAAAGTCCACAGACTTCGAGACATAGGAAAATCAAGTCCATTTAGCGTGTGTCCAAATTTTGACAAGTTTTCAAAAATGACAGTTTTGTTTAGACTGACGTTTAATTTCACCTGACTTCTCGGTGAATGATTTCTTTTTATGAGGGTACATAAAATCTAAAATTTACAGCCATGAAGAAATTCAAAACTTGGAGCAGTTAAGGCAGAAAATATTTAATGCCTTTTACCCCTGATATGTTATCCAATGTGAGGAGGGGATTTTATGATCGTTTGGGTTATTGTTTAATGCAAGAGGGAGGCACTTTTGAACAATTTTTGTAATTTTTTAAATTTCATTATCCTGTTTTTTTTACCGTTTACCCATTACCTACCTTGAAGAAAATGGGAAAACGAAGGTCCTTTTCAGGACCACAAATATTTTGATTGAGAAAATTGGTAACTTTTTTTTGGATTAAAAAACAAAAGTTGTTAATATAATACCAATTTAAAAGTGTTTTAGTAGTTTTAATACACACTATGATATAAAATTTATTATTATTATAATGTACATTATTAATACTATTGTTCATTCGAAATGGCATTAAGGCCCAATTGCAACAATGATAATTTTTTTTTAAAGATAAGTAGAGCTTAGAATGAGCTGTATTTATATTTACTTTAATATTCACCTTAAATGAGGGAATTTGACTGATACAATTTTTGAATTTGAATTGTTTTTAATGATACTAACAATTTTAGTTCAATTTTTAATAAAATTTATTTAATATTAATAGAAATCCAAGAGATTTGAAACCTAATTTAGCGATTTATAACATTCTCAAATGAATTACAGGTGCCCTTATTTTCTATGAAAATCACACAGCTTTTTTCATAGTCGCTGCAGTTGCTATAGCTATAAAAAACTAATTTTTTAAGGTGTGAAAATTGCGACACACGCTAAATGGACTTGATTTTTCGTATGTCTCGAAGTCTGTGGACCTTTTTGTATGCCTCGATAACATATTGGTGCAGATTATTTTCACCCAAACAAATAATAACCCAAACTATACATTGATGCGGATTGTCTATGAACTCTTTCTGAAGGTCACAGAAACCTGAACGCGTAATTCGGTGTTCTTTCGCATCTGTTATAGGTAATTTGTAGTTCAGTTCGCTGTTTCACAGATATCTCTTTCGAGAAGAAATTTAAATATTATAATGACGAATAATTATGAATACTTTAATATTTAAAACAAACTAAAATTTAAAGCTATTAATAATAAAAAACGACAGATATTCAACTAGTAATTGTAAAACGAATTAAAAAATTTATACTGGGCTGTTTAAACTTTTCACTGAACCTTCACTGTAGATGCACAATTCTTTTAACAAAAGTTGATCGGAGATCAAATTGTTTCATTCTTCATCTTCGGTGTACAAATTACAGGAAACAAAAATTAGAGACACAATCCACAATTATCACTTTGGACGATTCATTACAAGTTGATCACTCGAAGTAAGTGTAATCGATACTTTAACCCTATTTGTGTACTTCGAATAGTACTAGACATACTCTACTTTATTTTATCGTATTATCACCATCATCTTCAGCTTATTCAACCATTTTCAATTATTGTGTAGCCTCCATTACATATTGAGATACTTTCTTTGTAGTTTGACCCATTGTTGTCTATTTTTGGCTATGCGGGCCCAAATTATCTCTGCTAATTTCCTAATATTATGGTCCCTTCTCAGGTTCAGTCTTCTTCTAGGTCTCTGAATTCCTCGTAGGTACCATACTGTCATTTTTGTGGTCCATCTGTTTTCCCTCCTGATTACCAGGTGTTCTGTCCATTGCCACTTGTGTGGTAAAGAATAGTGTATAGATGTTTCACCAATATAAATTTTCTCACATTCTTAGGTATTGCTTAGAAATTGACATGCGCTTCCAGTTTTCAAAAAATATCACTCAATACTTGAGCTCAATATGCCAAAAATTACAATGATTTTAAATATTTCTTTTATATCCCAACAGAGTTATAAAACAACCAACTAATCACTAGCTAGCATTTCTATGGTATTTGTTTCAGGCACTGATTACCTCTTGATCCGCGAACGATTATATTTTTTCCTATTACCGACCGATCGTTTAATCTAAAAACTATTTTCAATATAAAACAAGATCCGCAAAGGCAACACCATTTTAAGACAAACCAGCAATCCTCGAGTTTTCTCTTAATTTTCACTCGTTTTATTTTGCACACCATGTCATGCTCTGCTTTGCACTAATTCCACTTGTTCTAACTAAATTATGATTGGCGGAAATATATGTTTTGTATTATTTTACTAATACTCGATTTGAAAGTGGTAGTAGTATATTTGACACTTTTTTTATTCCATTATCGTTACATATACCTGGGCGATTTCAAATAAAATAAAGTTATTAAATAATGCAATGACTAAAGAATCCAAGGACAAATAACACCCGAGAGCAAATTGTGACGCTGTCACCAAACAGTGCCGTGGCACATATTTTTCTTAACCTAGCTGTTTGAAGCAATATTTATATTTTTTGATAATTGTTTTGACTACGCCTATGGTGTATCATTCTAATTAATTACGAAAAAAACGTATTAAAATGTTAACAAAAGGTACAAAACTAGTATAGTCTCTCCAACGAGAAGATCCTTGACTGTGATAGATGTGTCTGTCATTTTAATTTCAAAGTAGTTTATTTTATTTTACAAAGAAATAAGTTGGTACAACTGGAACCCATAGCAGGAAATTAATATATGTATTTAAAATTTGACTGACAAGTAACTTCAAAATATTGTGAAAAAAACTGTTTAAAACTGAAGAAATGTAATCGAGTTATTTTATTTAATAAAAAACGGTATGTGTTAATACAAAACAAACAAAAAAAAGACACCACATACCAAAAAATATAAAAAAGAACTATTTCTTACTTTCAAGCTTTATGAAACTTCCCGCATTTATCATTATATTTATCAATATAACTTATGTACAAATACAAATTTGTAATATTCCGCAGGAATAAATAAAACAACATAAATAAAACAAACTATTTTATTAATAATAACACTTACCAAATTTTATACCTCACAGGTTGATTAATTAACTTTAATCTTAATTTTTTAAACCAGTACCTTTTGACATTATTTTTCTGCAGTACTAAAATCCATTATTTACCTATTGTGTGGTGTCGATATTTTACAGCTACTCCAGTTTTTAGTATGTGTTTAGTATGGTCCTTCTACCATATTCGAGATGCACTTATCTACGACGAGATGGTATACGAACTTTATTGATAGTAACAAGATAGTAACTTTATTGGTGTATCTGTATAAGACTTTCTGCCTGGGCAGTGAGTATTAACCATAAACTGTGCTCTGAGTTCTACAGTTAATTTTCACTCGATTTTTCCTCCACTTGACTTCAAAAGACACAAAACACACGTAATAACACGAATCAAAATGCATCATCTTCTAAAACGCGGGTATTTGACAAAAGTTGTCACAAAATTATAACCTATAATTTGGCAAGACTTTGACAAACGTCAAAAATCTAAAGGCGAGTTCATACGCATCGGCGTCCGTTTGTCTTTCATCGTTCCGTCAAACCAATAAAATTGAAATACGATCTGTCATTTTTGAAATAAACCAATAAAACTGGTTAAAAACAACAAGTGGCGACGCATGACGAATTTATATTTAAACCCATCCATAGTTAACTTAAAAATTAATAGAAACTTTTTTTAGTAAAATAAATAGATTGGTATGGGACGTCATCTGCTTTTCTTCTGTCATCGTCTGTCGAAATCTTACCTGAGAAAAAAAAACAGAGTATATCGACCTATAGCACATATCAAGTACATATAGATGTTAATTGAAATTGAAGAATAATTATCGAATTCAATAAGAAAACGCTAAAAAGTTGGAGTGGACTGTTTATTTACCTTTGAAACGTAACTCCTGGCTCTTTCTTATCGCTGCTGCTTTTACACTTGAAAGCTGAACAACTAATCACCATTGTAATAAAGTTTATACAAAGTTTACTACACACAAACTATTAAAAATCGCTAAAATTGTCGCTGGTGACCAAATGATGACTCATTGTTTGCCATCAAAACAAAAAAAAAGGTCACAAATTCTGCTGCAGCCAGTTAAGGTGCGTATTCATTATCCGAACGAACGAACGAACGAACGAATGAAAGTGCGGTATATTTAGACGGGGACCGAACGCATGCGGCCGTTCGTTCGTTCGTTCGCTCGACCATCCGTTTCGAGTCGGTACATCAAAAGCGTTCGCCAACAAATGCCTCCGGTCTTCTCGTGCGGTCCTATCGTGCGGTCCCCGTCCATACCACTAGCGAACATTCGTTCGTTCGTTCGTGCGGATAATGAATACGCACCTTTAGGGGCGTTACATATCCTTATATTCTTTAGTCATTGAAATAATGTCTAAGAAGTTTCATGTTGAGGCAAGTTTCTAATGCCGGGTCCAGACCAAAGCGAAAAAAAGTAAACACGATTTTGAGATAAAAACAAGACAAAGTTGAGACAAAAAATGGGGAATTCTGATAAGACAAACTTGAGACAAATTGTCCACACCGTAAGGAAAAAAGTACAACAAAGTTAAAAGTTTAGTTATTGCGAATTAGTTTTATTGGTCATGTATGATTTCACTGGTCTCCTACTGTTGGCAGCACACACCATCCACTCTGCGTCGACAACTTGTTGTAAAATATACGCACAAAACATAGACACTTTCATCTTTACCGACTCGAGACGGGACATTGAAAAGTCTCCGAATTTTGAAACAAAACAAAAAAGAGACAAAAATGTCGCAGAAATGTATTGGATTTGTCAGAATTTTGACACCAAGTATATTTTATTATATTTATTATTTATTTATTTATTAAAATTTCTGAGATGTTAAGTCGCTAAAACTGTATCTATTAATGAAGTGAAAGGCGACCTATAAGAAAAAATGACTAATATGATCGAGCATCAAATTCGCTGCTAATTTTGTTCTAAAAATGTCGATTATATTGCTACTGTCGATTATGCTCTGCTACTTATGGAACTTTCTTTTCGTTTTTGTCGGTTATAAAAGTAGGTACTATTTTATTTAACCAAAACATTACCATCTAAACGAACAATATAAGTTCGAATGAGAATTTAAATTTCTCAACATATAAACAAAGATCGATATTTAGGTGATTTGTGATTGCAGATTATATTGGAGATATCGATACAAATAATGTATTTCTCCAGTATAATTACCAAACATAATATAAGTAATTAAAAATGGGAAATGGGTAAAAGTAACAACATAAATACATATTATACTGCATCGGAGCAAGATTTTAGTGTTAGTGATTGGTAGTGATGCTAAAACAAATTATCGATCAAAAAATTGTATCAAATTTTACTTAGGGTGTATTCCGTTACTTACCTTGGTTATGGTTATACCGTGCTGGCAACTGTTACTCTTAGGTCGGTATTTACATGTGTGGAAGTAAATCGCATAGGGATCTTATTAAGTCGGAGTGATAGAAATGCGACGGGAGTGCTGTTGCGGCGTTGCCGGTACGTCTTTCCCTATCAAGTAAAGTAAAATCACGATCGCAAACCGCTTATTTTTAAAAGACTTTTTTTCGAAAAGATAACTAGATAAAATCATTAGAAATGCTTCTGAGCATCTTTAGGGTGTATTTTTTTTTATAACGAGAAAACGTCAGTAATCGCGATAATTTAAAAACTCAACTTTTTAACACAACACGCCATAACTCAAGAAACACTTTAGATATTGAAACTTTTTTTTTTATTTTGAAGATAGGATCTTTTACAATATGTTTACATAAGAAAAATTCGATAAGGTTGTTTTTTTTTCATTCAAAAATTGTAAACAACCCATCTATTTACTTTTAGAGCATAACAATTATTAGCAGTCGTGTAATTTTTTTATTGATAAAGATTTTTACTAACTGTCTACGAAGAAAATACAGCAAAAATATTAAGAAAGTTTTTGAAAAAAACTACAATCAATTATTTCTAATAGATTTCGAGATATCGATTTTTGAATTATATAAGCTATAGGGAAAATTACAACGACTCGTTAATAAATGAACAAATACAGTATCACGAGACGTAATTAAATCGTGAAGCTGAACGCATGATGTACACCCCTCCCTAGAACTTTAAATACTGACAGAGGCTGAGTCGACCGGTCAACTCCGACAAATCTGCTATATTCCCTTCCACGTCTCTTAGCAATGTGCACAGTTTTTCCATTCATTTCATACGTTTGACACCATGTTTACTGTTCCCTCTTTGTTCAGTACATTATAAACGCATTGTACTCTTCTTACATACGGAAATCTCGACCCAAGACTAACCTTTGCCAGCCCTTAGTATGTCCCGTTTCTATCGGTTTCATGAAAGTTTTCTTATTACGGAACACGGTTTCTGAAAAATTCGGTTATAACTGTCACCAAACTAACCAGCGCGACAAGGCTGGTTTTTCTGGTTTTGTTTGTCAATCCACAAAACATCCCCCTTTAGAACTTTTTCATTAATGGCCATAAGCGGGAGTAAAAGCCCAACCGCCCGAACAAACACTAGAGGCGCCACCGGTCATCAAATGGTGTAAAAATTGCGAAAATTTAATCATCTAATTTTGACACAAGGGGTCGCGCTTAACTTTTTTAATTTTAATTCAATATTCATTGTTTTCAAACTATATTATTAGACTTCGTTGTAGGTATTTTGTGAATGTAGAAATGTTTTCTTAGTATAAAGTTGCATTATAATAATTCAAATTATATTACATACATATTTAAGATTCAAATATTATGACATATATGTCAGTTGCCGTCTAAAATGTCATCTTGATAACAAAAAGTTAGTTATTGTCAAATGTAGTTAAAATCATGTTAAAATATTAAAATTTACAAGTTATAATTAGATATTTTATATTATTTCAACAACAAACACATAATAGTACAGCGTAATGTTGATATGCAGGTCCAAGACAAAAAGTGCCGTTATATTTTTCAGTTTTCGTTGTCAGCCGCAGAAGTTTCAGTGATTTTAGTGTTGTCGGATATTTTTGTTTGTGAAATAGAATATTGCGTTTGGATTACAAAACTAAAAGTGGAAGTTTTATTGCAATGTAAGTAAGCGTTTGTGTATTTTATATTTAACTTTTTTCACCTACGACAAATATACATATATTGAAATTTTATAATTCGTTTTATTTAAAAAATGTTAGAAAACAAGCTTGTAATCCTGTAATTGACAATTGTTATGTAATATATTCCATTTAAATGTAGTATATTACTTTACAATTAAAAAAATGTAAATTTAAAAAATATATACAGGCATTAATTGAAATTTTTTGAGTACGAACAAACACGAGAGGCGCTTTATTATTTACTTTCATTTCTTAACATGACAGACGAAGTTCTAAAGGGGGATGTTTTGTGTGTCAATCAATGTAATTTATATGACAGAAATCAAGCAAATATTGGAAGTTTCATTTGAATAAGAAGACTAAGGAAGGAGCATATCAAAAATCTTAGGTACACCGCGATGGGCTTCAAATATGGCCAACTTAAATTCCGGTTTATCAGTGCTGTTCTAATTTTATTTAAAAAATGTAAAACTATGATGTAGGGTAGACGTGCGGTAGACTCAATAATTCGTTGTTTTATTTTACGTTGTGAATAAATGTTGGTAGTTATTAAAATTGTTATAAAAATATATAATTCTAATAAAAATAGATAAGTTATAATAAATATTTATTAACACAAACATCCGATACGCTACTGAAGCAGGTAAGTCAAATTAACGTAGCTAAATTCTTTGACATCTGATCTTTGACAAGTAGTAAATAAAAGCTAAAATGCAAGAAAAATATTTAATTTAGTTAATTTAATTGAATTTCATAAATGATCGGTTTACTACACGTATGTATATTATATAGTCACTTACTAGCGAAAAGTTGTTCCATTATTTCACTCGATTTTTGCCGAGATCTACCGCACGCTACACAACCAACTATTTTAAGAGTCTTTTTCGATAAATCGCGATATTGTAACTGTTAATTTAAGTTCTGCCACAATTTCCATCTAGATTTACTACCTTTATACAACTATCAGTAGTAGAATAAATAATAAATAACATAAAATAAGCTCCGTAAAGACTGACAAATCCACAAAATTTGAAATCAAATTCAAATGTGTCAAATGAATCGTCAAACAGAACTGTCAAGGATTCCCACCCTAGAGTGCTTTTTCCGCCCACCATGCATGAATACTTGGATAGCATTATGCTCCTTCCTTAGTCTTCTTATTCAAAGGAAGTTCCAGTGGAATTCTCATTTAATTTCTAAAATTTGTTATAATATTTTGTATTTATATCCAAAAGCAATGTGGAGGTAGGCAGTAAAGGTAAATAAATTAGACCATTTAAACTTATCATGCATCCATTGTTTGTCAGGAACATTTAAAGAAAACATGAAAAACAAGACAACAAGTAATCGTAAATGTTTTGAAAGCTATAAAAATATAAATATTGATTAGATTTGTTTATTTATTATTCATCCGTTTTAATATTGGACCTGCATCTTCACATGAGCTGTCTAACGAGTTTAACAGTTTATTAATAAAGTACTTTTCAATATAAAACTCCATTGAAAAGAAGAAGAAACGTAAAAGCAGAGAATAGGTACATTAAAAATGCATAAAAGATAAATTTTATAATAAAAGTATTGAAATTTAGAAAACGTCAACATTTGACATTTCCAGTATTTAACCAAACCGTTCCGTATCAAACCGATGTTTTCAGGAACCGCTCTTTACCGTAGTTTACCGGTCTGATTTGCCTGGTTTTGCAACGGAATACAGCCCTGTCATTACTCGCTGGCGAGTATTTGATACCGAGAAAGTTATGCGAGAAAATTAAATAAAACATAATAATGTATGGTTGAATTTTAGTCAAATTTGTTTTGGTCCAAGTCTTAAAAATCAAAAGGCGTTAGTAGCAAGTAATTATTAATTTTGATTAACGTCATATTTTTTGCTGTTGTTAAAGTATCACATTTTCCGGTAAATATTATTATCACCCTTTGCGTACCATTGAACAAATTAATATTTTTGCTTCTTTAAAAACAGGGAAAATATGACGTTAATTAAAATTCTGTCAATAACTAATCTATCAGGAAAGAAAAACAAAATTATATTACCATAGAAATACGTTTTGATTTTTAAAACTTTCATATATTTATGTTTTTTTTTAATTTTCTCTAAAAAGGTATCGAAATGTCGAAAGTATAGACGGAATTAACAATTTTAGATGAAGCAATTTTTTAAGAAGCAATTTATAAGAAGCAGCTGATAAATATTTGCATTTCTTAATTTTATTCCCAACCAATTGAGCAAAACCAGAATAGCAACGAAACCATTTCAACCATTGTTGATTGCTCCGTATAATGAAAAAAATGATCCATTTTTTTATAATATCCGTTCCAGTAACGGATATTTCAACATCCATTCTATGAATGCAAAGGTCAGCTAATAATACCCTTTCCTCAACATCTATTACAGTCTACTTACCTGAATCATGATCTTAGACGTATTGCAAGGCTACCGATATTTCATAATACTAGTGGCACTTTGTATATGACGTTTCTTGATGATACATTCATTATTAATTGCAATAATATTCGTAGATATCTTGATTTGGACATTGATCGCGTTCTATTTAAATGTATTATAGTTATTGTTATGGGTTATTGTTCGATAGAAATTCTATAACGTTATTTCTTAAAGGTTCTAGTGTCAAGGGCGAACAGAGACCATAAACCTACGACATAAAAAAATAAACGAATTGAACCTAAAGGTTAACTTTCTACAGTGATCACGATTTCCATACATGCCGCACCTAGTTATAGTAGATTTATTTATGAATAAGTAATGACACAAAAGAAATATTTGGTTTTATAATTATCCTATAATATTACAAATATACAGGGTGGTCCGAACTGTATTCCGGAAACTTCGACAGCATATTCTGCAGATAAAAATCAGTAAAAAAGTTCGTATAAACGTATGTCCTAAAATGTTTAGTTTGGGAGATACAGGGTGTAGAAGTTTCATTTTTATTCCGATTTTTTCCAAATATCTGATGTAACGTCATTATTTGGATGAAAATTGGTTCCTGGGAATTTTTTGATATGAGAAATGTGATTTTGATGTCAATATGACTCCTATTTGTAGGGGGCGCCACATACATGTGTTTTAACTGTTTTGAAGACTAATCACTTTTCGTCCGTACCTGTATATAACTACTGAGTGAAAAAATATACATTTCTATGATTTTTTACGTAACAAAATCTGTCTTGATAAAAATCGCTACGAGCAACCGTTTTTAAGATATTTAGAATGGTAATAGCCAACATACTTAATATGTCATTATTGTCAAAAAATAACAACTCAAACATGCGTTGAGTACAGGGGTGGATGGGGAAGTGGAAACCGGCCCGGGAAAAACAGACAACCGGCCCAAATCCACAAAAACATATTTTATTTATTAATATAAGGTGCCCCATATAAGGTAAAAAATGTTTTGGATTTTTTTTTTGTTTTTAGTTAAAAAACATAATTTCTTGATAATTTGGCAACATAGGTAAGTAGATTAAATTTACAAGAAAGAAAATCCAGAGAAGATCCAGTGATCCATTCTCAAAATTTGAGCAAAAAATTATTTTTTTTTTGGAAATTTTCAAAGTAAAATAACTGCATTGCATTTTGGACTTATTTGAAAAACGATGAAGAGAAAATATGTTTCATTTATCGAGATCTACCACTCCTTAAAATACTTGCACGTATTTCTGGGACAACCTGTATATAAGTAAGGGTGTTTTTCGCTTGTGCGAAAAAGCTCTTTTGCCTCCGATTTAAAAAAAAAATAAATTGTCTTGATCAAAATTTCCTAAAGACCTCTGAATCGGACATCTGAATTTTTACTACAAAATGGCTCAGTTTTACAGGGTTCTACTCAAAGATATTTAAACTCAGATGCCCGAGTTTAAATATCTTTGGTTCTACTGCTTTATTTCCATTATCGATAACGGTAATAACGTAAATAACGATAATTTGATCTTGAATAGGCTATGATTCTGAGTCACGATTTTGAGAAAGTTTAAGACTTCCTGATTAATTTTAAATTAAACCAGTAAAAAAATATGTAGGTGTCGCCCTCTAGAAGTAGTTATATTGTCATAAAAATAAAATTTCTCATGTCAAAAAAATCCCAATTTTAATACAAATATTGACGTTTGTTAAGAAATTATTTGGAAAAAAATCGGAATAAATATGAAACTGCTACACCCTGTATTTCCGAAACTAAGCATTTTAGGACATATGTTTATAAGAACTTTTTTATTTATTTTTATCTGCAGAATATGCTGCCGAAGTTTCCAGAATACAGTTCGGATCACCCTGTATAGTAGGCTTAACGTCAAATGTAACAAATGAAACGATATCAGAGTTAGATTGGAAGTAAAGTTGTCATTTTATTAAAAATTAAATAAATATAAATAAATGTTTATTAACGGACTTGCCAATTTGTACAAAAATAAAAGATAAAAATACAACAAATATAAAAATAATGAAAAACTCAATATTCAAGTAGCGTACAGCATCAATATAATTTAGTGTTAATATAATAGTTAATAAATTGGACACTTAAAACGGACATTATAAGGAAACTGCAGGTGGCTCAACGCTCAATAGAACGAAATATGCTGGGAATAACCAAAATGGACCGTAAAAGAATAGACGACAAAAGACCCAGGAAATATGTCATCCATAGAATAATCAAATCACTCAAGTGGCAGTGGGCAGGATACCTGGCAAGAAGACGGACAACAGATGGACCAAAAAATTACAGTATGGTACCCATAAGGACTTAAGAGACCTAGAAGAAGACCGAACATGAGATGGGACCATGATATTAGAAAATTAGCAGGAATAACGGATAGCCAACAATAGACAACATAATAAGTCCAACTACAAAGAGAGTATCTAAATATGTGAGGAAGACTACACCATAATTGGAAATGGTTGAATAAACTGAAAATGATGTAAAATGATATGCTGAATGATATAGAGTTATGTAGAATGATATGAAGAGATGAAGAATGGAACGTAGTGATTCCCACGGGACCAACGAGACGAGACTTTCATAAAGTCTTGTCTCGTCTCGTCTCGCGTCTCGTACGAGAGTCTCGTGAAAGTATCGAAATTTCTTCAAGTATAATCCTTGTTCCAGTGAGATATGTATTTATAATTTGTACAAAACAACCTTGGGATCACACGACATGTGTAAAGAAACCGGAACATTTTTGTAATTTATCTAATTTTTCTTGTTTATTTTTTAATAACTAATCGATATTTATTAGGCTACAACTAGCATTTAAACATTCAGGGTGTAAAAAAAGATTGATCTCAAGTCACGTGTTCCTAAAGTTGTTTTGTATGAGCTATAGTTGGCTATAATATAAAAGTAGAATGAAAAAATTACAAATGTTCAAAAATAAACCATATATTTCATACTAATACGTAAACACAAAACAAAAAACCAAAAACTTAAAAGCCGTCTCGGTCGCAAATGTTTTTGTTTTTCACCCAGTCATTTAGGCATAACAAACATCGTGTAGATTCATTATTAAGGCGATTTCTGTGTTTTCTAATGGTTAACGCAGCACGAGAGAATAACCTTTCCGCCAGGACTGAGGTAGCTGGTATACTCAAGAGCTCTCGTGCCATCAAACTTAAAATGGGAAGTTCAGAACCATGAGTACTCCACCATTGTAATGTGGTTTTAAATCAACAACATTTTGACATAATACACCAAGTCCATGTCTGCCTGTAAGAGCTACTTCCAACATATCATCACTGGAATTCCAGCGTGTAGGTAAATCCAACACAGGTGTCAGTTGCCGAGAATTACCAGTTGCTTCACACGCACTTCGGAACTTAAGTAAAAGTTTGTTTTTAAGTAAAGGTTTTTCAAGTGTTCACCTGCGAGACTCTCGTACGAGACACGAGAAGTCTCGCACGAGACTCGAGACGAGACCAGTAAAAGTATCGTCTCGTATTATCCGAGTATCGTCTCGAGTCTCGTCTCGAAAACGAGACGATACCATACGAGACTCTCAAAAACGAGACTCTCGTGGGAATCACTAATGGAACGGTGGAATATCCGTGGGGGCAGGAGGATAAATAACCTGAGCTAAGCGGATGATACCGTGATTATAGCCGCCAGCAAAGAAGAGTTGCAGGAAGTCATGACTGCACTGTGCTCTATTAGTGCAGAATATGGCTTGGAACTAAACAAACGGAAAAAAGACGATGATTGTTGACCGCCTTCGAAATAACGAACCTAATGTCCGAACCGTGGCTGGATACGAGATTGTGAGCCAGTTCAACTATTTAGGTTCTATGATAGCAAACTTTGGAGGATGCGAGGCTGAAATCAGGCGCAGAGTGGCAACGGCGAGGAATGCAACAGCAAAGCTGACTAAGATATGGAAGACTTCAGCAATTACACAAAGAACTAAACTACGCATTGCGAACTCCCTCATATTCCCCATAGCTATGTATGGCTCCGAAACATCCGAAAGTGATAAAATACAAAGAATAAAAATGGATGGCTCATCGAACAAACATTTTCCATTATAGAGTAACTAAAAATTGAGACACGTCTGGTTACCAGATTAAATCAGTCCATCCTCCGATATTTTGGCCATATTGCCAGGAGTGGCACCTCAATTGAGAGACTGATGGTGGAGGGGAAGGTAGAGGGAAGACGCGGAAGGTCACCTAAGAGGTGGGTAGACCAAGTCAAAACCCTAGTGGGCCACAACCTCCCCGAAGCTTCACATATGGCGCAGTGTCGAACAACTTGGTCCGAGGAAGTGAGGGGAATCAACACATGATGTCACCATACTCTCACGTAGAGTGAAGGACTGAAGAGAGAGAATGATATGGTGATTTGGTGTTCGTCATTTCCAAGTCAACTTGAAGCCATTTTTTTTCGATCATATGAAATTTTTTACCGCAATTCCGAATATAATAAATCTCAATTATTTTCTAATGACTTAATTATTTTAATAAAGAAAACATATGCGCCTAGGAATATCTATTTTTTTTTTTCATTTCTTGGTATTTTTTTCAATACACGTGTCTATAGAAGTAATTATAAATAAATGCTTTGAGAGATTGTTCTAATTAATCAATATGTTTTTAATTTCCAAATAACGAATTTAAATACTAGTTACTATAGCAATTTAACACATGACATGATAACTATACATATTTAGAAAAAATATAATGTTTTAAAATACTCTATTATTTAATGAAAATAATAAATAAAAAAAAATTGTGTGTGCACTATGTGCGAATATTTTTTGAAGTGAAAGTTCTACTTACTTTCATCTGCCCGTCGGTCCGTCTGAGGACTCCATTCGGGTACCTCTATCCACGTGCCGAGTTTTGTTCCAATCGACCCATAATTAAGAAAAATCCTGACGATTTCGTCTGTTTAGAGGAATCGGTTCGAAACGTCGAGGGCGTCATCCTGTAGCCCGGCCTCAATTACGCCAAAACCGATCCACATTTTTCTTCAATATCAAATCATTAGTGCCACTCTGATGAAGATGTAAACTAAACGTAGCGTCGTATCAAACTTTGCAAGGTGGGTTGGGTTGGTTTTACACTGTGACAATTAGTTTTGACGTAAGAAATGTCAAAACTAACTGTCACAGCGACTCGTGTCGTACACAATCAAGTTGGTTTTGGTCCAATCTATCGACATACCAAATTTCATTTAAATTGGACGATTTTTTTATTTAATTCATTGATGACTGGGTTTCCTTCCAGCCTAAACAACCATCATTCTACAGCAACAATTTTCTGTGATTTTCCTAAGGCGTTCGATTGTGTAAATCATAAGATCATGATTAATAAACTGCAGCACTATGGGTTCAGGGGATCATCTCTCGAATGGTTTAAGTCGTATCTGAGCAACAGAAGTCAACTTGTGAGGGTGGATACCACGTTGTCTTCTAGCAAGCCAATAGAATGTGGAGTACCACAAGGCTCAGTGCTAGGCCCCATTTTGCTTCTTCTTTTTATTAACGACATAGCTAACATAAACATCAGTGGCAAAATATGTCTTTTTGCCGACGACACTAGCTTCACTTGGAGCAACAAGGACGTCGCGGCACTTCATAGGATTATATCAAATGACTTAATCACCATTAAATCTTGGTGCGATTCGAACCTCCTGAGTCTCAACATTTCTAAAACTAAAGCTTTGTCGTATAAAAACTCGCTGCAGCCTTTTGTACTTAATAACACCACCATTGACGTCGTAAAATCTGTAAAATTCTTAGGGGTTATTGTAGACAATTCTCTGAAATGGGACATGCATATCGAAACTTTGTCGAAAAAATTGAGCTTTGTCTGTTTTGCGTTAAGATCTGTTTCTAAGGAGCTGAACTTGTCAGTGGCTAGAACTGTTTATTATGCACTTTTTGAGTCGCACTTCAGGTATGCCCTTCCATTCTGGGGTATGTGTTGTGCGACTCAATTTGACCGCATTTTCAAGCTCCAGAAGAGAGCTGTTCGATATTCACTGGAACTAAACAGCAGAACTCATTGCCGGGACTTTTTAAAGAATTAAAAATATTGACTCTTCCTTCCTTATTTATATTTGAATCCTTTGGCCTAATACGTAAACATGTATCAGCTTCTCAAGAAAGGCCATCTCACACTTATCTACTCAGGAACGCGGAGCAAGATCTTTATCTACCTACCCCACGCTCAGAGTTAGTTAAAAGTTCAATATAATACAACTCGAAAAAAATGCCATTTGAAATCAAATCACCTGCCATTTGAAATCAAATCCATAACATCATTTTTTTCATTTCGCAAAGCATTGAACTCTTATTTACTAGACAAGGCTTTCTACGCCGTAAATGAATTATATTTTGAAAGTCAAATTTGATCTTGTAAACACTGGTCTAATGTTTGCTATTGCTATATTTACTAATGACATCGAAATGAATTTATTTAGAGGTCATTGATATTTCACTATAAACTAGCTAAATATTTTTGAATATTATTTTTATTTTTTTGTTCTTTGACATTGTTTATTTTAACAATAAGACTGACAATATTATTTGTATAATGTTTTGTATTATCTTTTGTTTGTTTGTTACTGTACCTTGTTTTTTACTTTGTTTGTTAGTTTCCTTTGTCTACAAATTGAAAATTTTTTTGACAATAAAGGCCATTTATTTATTTATTTATTCTTAGCGCACGAAACGTCGTCTAAATATCATGAAAAGATAAACACAATCCGGGTTTCAACCCCTTAGCTCACATAGGGCCCGAGTTACGATGCTCCGTCTTAACTTCCAATCGTTACCACTTTTCCTGGCGCCTCTCGTGTGTCACGGCCTTGAACTTTTACTCCCATCAAACAATTTTGCTAACAAGAGAAAAGAAAGTCAGTGGTGCACATTTTTATTGAAACATTTTCCAGTGATAGCCTAAATACACGTCCCTAATGCATCTCTTGACACCATAGACAAGGAAAGAAAGGGGACGCGTAATCGACATATATATACGTGAGGAATCTCCTCACGAAGATGACACATACTTTTTAGAACACGCTGTATATACAGAGTGTCCCAGAAATAAGTGCAAGTATTTTAAGGAGTGGTAGATCTCGATTAAAGAAACATATTTTCTCTTTATCGTTTTTCAAATAAGTCCAAAATAAGGTTATTCTAAAAATGATTTTTTGCTAAAATTTTGAGAACCACTGGATCTTTTCTGGATTTTCTTTCTTGTAAATTTAATCTAACACCTATGTTGCCATATTATCAAGAAATTATGTTTTTTAACTAAAAACTAAAAAAATTCCAAAAAAAATGTTTTCCCTAAAAAAGCCTCATAGGCGTGTTTCTGGGGTTAAACTATACTACCAGTTAAAATACTTGCACTTATTTCTGGGACACCCTGTATAGCTAAAATTTGAAAGTACCTATCAGGTGTTTGGGTATTAACAAGTTTTAAAAATTAACAAGGCGCTGTTAGTATTTAAAATAAATTAGTTTTAATGATATTTGAAAATGGTAAACACACCCAGTTGAAATGGCTTACTTATGTCAGACTAAATTAAATGTTTTCTAATTTATCAGATTTTATCTGGACTGAATGAAAATAATAATAATTGTATTTTTAATAATTATTATACATATTTTTAAAAATATAAAACGGCATTAGTAAATTACTAAATGATATTAAAAGCCATTAGAACTAATTATTTTTGTTATTCAATATAACTTGAAATAATTGATACATATACACATAATATCATACTTTCTATTAGTTGATTTGAAAGAGAGTTATGGACTTGGATATATTTATATAATTTTGTTAACAGTTAAGTAAGCAATACACTATTATTTTCAGCATGACCGAGTTAACTTTTTCTAGAAAAAAGAAAATTAGTTTTTGTACCAGAATTTAGAGAGCGTTTAAGAAAAAAATAACATAAAATTGGTCACTTATATCATTTTTCTTTATTTTGTAACTTTGAGATATTGCTGTAATTTAATTTCCTTGAATATTGAGTATTGTAAGTTTGATATTATTTGGTTTTATAGATATATAAGAAATTGTTTTTGAATGATTTAAAACCATATGTTGGCGGATTGAGTTTCTGCTAAAACAATTATAGGGAATAACCCTATACACTAAATTAGGTTAGGTTAGGTTCGTGGGTTTTGGGATGCTGTTTGATTCCTCACTCGGAGGCCATGGGTCCATTGCGATACCCCTGTTATTATTGTACCAAAACCTTCCTCTCATTCTTTCTCTGCATTAAAGCACTTCCAGCTCTTTGCAAAATTCCCAATGTTGCTGATGTTGGTTTCTGCTACTTCATCTAGTCCCTCCAGAAGACCTTGCCCTAAAGTTTTAAAGCGTCGGTATTCTAGTGCCATATAGTGGCACAGCAGATGGTCTATGGTTTCTTCTTCCTCTCCGCATTCTCTGCAGTAGTCCTCGTTTGAAATCTTCCATCTCACGAGGTTTACCCCCATACGGCAGTTTCCAGTAGGTTCTTTCTGTGCTCTAGTAGTTTTTTTGCATTTTTGCTACCACTGGCCACAATCTTCGAGCTGTAGCGCAGTCCTCACGGCCTCACGGTATTGCTGCTTGGCCTAGATGGTAGTTTCTATAGCTTCCTTTAGTGTTTTGATCGTCACTATCAGTGTGTGGTGGGTTGTCTGCCACGGCCTCTCCACTAGCCCCCTCTTTGGTGAATCTCTCCGCTTCTTGGTTGCCAACCACTGTATAACTTTTGCATTTTTGGTTTCGTTTCTGATCACTTTACATAATCCTAAGATATTAATTATGTTTCAAAAATATTAATAAATAAATTTAAAAAAAAATGTATTTTCAGCCTTTTTTGAAAAAATTAATAAAAATACAAGAAAAATGTTCTGAAATCAAAACTATGCTAAATATTTACTATTGTTGGTCTGTACTTAATTTGCTATACATATCATAATCTTAAACAATACAGGGTCTTCAAAATTCTATGCCAAACTTTCTAAAATAAAAAAATCATTTTTCTTCTTTTTTTTTAATAGTATACACAATAACATAGTAGTAGCCCTGTATATTATTGCTTTGTTAGATGGAGAATTAAAAAATGAACATTTTTTTATATTATGTCAATATTGTCTGATGGATTGGATTTTTTTTGCCCCTCCCTAAAATTACAGTTAAGGGTTGGAACCTTTGGTTTTACGCGGCAAAATAAAACACTAAATCACCACAATACACCAAAACACTTTTACTTTTACACTGGACGCGCGTTTCGCTAACCATGTTAGCATCACCAGCAAATGATTATAAAGCGGCGTTTACACGATGCAAGTTTTGCTTGCGCAAATACTTGTTTGCGAGTACTTGCAACTGAACATTTTAAAATTGTATGTTTACACTAGTCAAGTTATTGTGAAGGAACTATGGATACCACAGAGATTGTTAAATGTGGTGTAAATATTTTATGTCATACGTTAAGTGATGAATTGCGTACTGTGTTAGAAAAAATAAAAAAACAAGGGTATGGGCAAACCATGGATAAATCTGTCGAAAACATATTTATTCCAAAACTCTTTCAGAGGCAGCATCTCATAATTTTATTTCTATAATGTACTCTTCTAACGATCTACAAACATTCGTGCTTTTCGTAAATTGTTAAAAACCTCATAATTTGGTAGTGAGACAACCTGCTTGGGGCCATTTTTTCGTGCAACTGCTACTGCAAGAACTTGACAACGTGTTTACATGTAATACGAGGCATGTTTTTTAAGTAAGTACCGTTTTGGAATTAAAAAAAAACGTGCAAAGATATCACAATAATTTTATTTTTACATGAAAGCCTGTACCTTAATCTACTTTTCTACATAATTTCCGTGAATATTGAGGCACTTGTCATAACGTGGCACCAGTTTTTCAATACCCTCCTCATAAAATTCTGCCGCCTGACTGGTTAACCACTGTATCACAACTGTTTTGACTTCGTTATCGTCCTGAAGACGCTGACCGCCCAGGTGTTGGGCGCCAGATCAGGGCTGTATGGAGGATGATCTAGAGTTTCCCATTTAAAAGATTTGATGAGATCTTTGGTCCGATTAGCCACATGTGGACGGGCATTGTCATGCAGCAAAACAATACCCTTACTCAACTTGCCACGTCTTTTGTTTTGGATTGCACGGCGCAGATTGTTCAATGTCTCACAATAAGATGCTGCCTTGATTGTCTCATTACGAGGCAGAAACTCCACTAGCAATACTCCTTTTCTGTCCCAAAAAACTGCACATGATTCTCCGGGCAGAAATTGTTTGCTTAAACTTCACTGTTTTGGGTGATGATGAATGTCGCCATTCCATGGACTGTTGTTTCGATTCTGGTGTGACGTAGGCCACCCATGTTTCGTCACCAGTAACAATTTTGTCTAAAAAATCTTCACCTTCATTGTGGTACTGCTCAAGGAAAGTCAATGCACTGCCTAAACGTTGGGTTTTGTGCAAATCCATCAACATTTTCGGAACCCAACGTGAACACAATTTCCGGTAATTCAAGTTCTCGGTCACAATGCGATACAAAACACTACGAGAACATTGAGGAAAGTAGTCGCACAATGATGAAATTGTAAAGCGTCTGTTTTCTTTCACCTCTTTGTCCACTTTCTGCACCGAATCTTCATTAACGACCGAAGGACGCCCACTCCGTTCTTCATCATGCACATTTGTGCGGCCATCTTTAAATGCTCTCACCCTTTTCCTTACCATTCCATCACTCATAATGGTTTGTCCGTAAACTTCACAGATCTCACGATGAATATCGATCGGTTTTACGCCTTTAGCACTAAGAAATCGTATGACAGCCCGTACTTCACAATCGGCGGGGCTCACGATTGTCGGAGGCATCTTAAACACTCAATAAACAACGTATACAATGAAGAATCAGACTGGACTGGCGTCTGTGCATAGACAAGAGATGTAGGTAACCAGCGCGCATGCGCGGAACGCCGACCGTAGCGCTGCGGCGGCGGAATCGTAAAACGGTACTTACTTAAAAAACATGCCTCGTATTTTCGTTCTGCAAGTACTAGCGTGCAAGAAAAGTAGTCCGTCGATCAACTTTACTTGCAAAGTAATTTTTCTTGTACAATCAGTTGGGCAATTACTTGAAACACAGTTTACATTAAGCAAATACTTGCAATCAAGTTCTTGTGCAAGCAAAACTTGCATCGTGTAAACGTAGCTTAAACTAAATCAGTCATTTAAAAAAAAACCTAGCTGTGCCCATGTAGGATACTTTAATAGAGTCTATTACGCTGTACTTTCGGGTCGCTCTCAGGGGTCGGTTAAAGCGGGTGTATTTTTTTTTTTTTCTTTCTTTGTGAGGGGGTGATTGAAAAATCTTTTATAGACGAATAGTGATCATTTCCATAACCATCTCGAGAGAGACGGTCATAGAAATATCCCCTAGACAGTGTCGGACTCGGTTTTGATACCCACTAAAAAATGTCCACCTCCGAGGAATAAGCCGCCGAAGAATGGTCAGCTATTATTCCTGCTAATATGTGAGGAAGAAAAAAGGGGGGTGTTGTGGGGTGATGGGAGGACTATATTACCAGAAGGGGGGGGGGACAAAATTTATTGTCTAGAAGAATGGTTTTAAGATGGGAGTATTTGACCCCAAGTAGCATTTTCACGACTTGCGACCACATGTTTACTAAACACAACGTTGGATTAGTTACAAAAAATAGTTAGCTCGCTACCTTGGGTATTAAAATAAATTTAAACGTTTTTATAACGTTGTGTCGACGTTGGACTAGTACCACAGCAAAGTAGAAGCTTCTGCGACGTCGAATAAACGTTGTCTTGTAACCTTTTTTGCTTAAGTGATCTTTAGGTGATTCGGACAACGTAGTTACAACGTTGGACAATATAGAGTTTTCCGACGTCAGTTTCAGGACCTATTTCAACGTTATACAAACGTCGTCTGTTTTACTAATTCCAACGTTGTTTAGATTTCCTTATTCTTACGTTGGTAGGACGTCGAGTCACTACGTTTTTGCAACTGTATTGATAACCTTAAATCTTAAATTTTCACTTCATTGTTCTGTTCAGTCAGACAGTTCAGTGCTGTTTTTGTTTTTATAAAAAAAAACTTAATTAAAATGGGACATAAGAAAGGTACATATAAAACTAAATTTAAATATACATCGACATATATTACCGATAGTTTATCCACTCCCTAGTTTATTTAGATTATAGAGGGCGGCACAAGCTAGACTCTAGGATGACTAAATTAGGCAATCTTGCGACTAGTATACTACCTGTTAAGGCCGAACTGCGACTTTATTAGTCCAGTATGCGACTACTCGAACTACTCCATCTTAATCTCCCAAAACAACAAAGTGAAAGCCGCCATGTTGTTAAATACGAAAATGTTTCGTTCCTAAAATAGCAATTCCTGCTTTTTGAATACATTAACTTGAAATATTTGACCCTAAAAATCACGCGGAAACAATTTTTTCGACTGCGAATAAATTATTCTCATTTTACTAAAAAAAAAATCAAGAAAAGTTTTAAAACTTCTTTAATTTTAAGGCTCATTAGTATTTTTCAAAGTAGAAACAATACATTTATCAATAAAGTTGTTTGCGTTTAACTTTTTTGCCTTGGGTAACGAGTTACAGAGTCGGTTAAAGTGTTTCAATAATTATGATCTTCAAACATCCTCCACACTTAAATACTTTTGTTTTGTTTTCCTTCACTGCCATCTGACATATGTCTCTAACTAAATCATAAAAATAATATTTTTATTATAATTATCCCAATTTAGGATAAAACGCGACTTAGACGCCATATTAGTTTGGTATTTCTGTGAATTAGGATTTTAAACAACGTTGCAGTTTGTACTAAATTAGGCTTCTAGCCAACGTCGGTATCCAACGTCCTTTCGACCCAAAAATTATTCTCCAAACTAGTGCAGACTAGGGTTGGCACGAGGTTGTGCCGACGTTGCGCCCCGACGTTTGGTCGCGTGACACAACGTTGTTCCGACGTCGAAATGCTGCTTGGGAAGTTTCTATAGTCCTCGGGATTGTAATCGAATATTTTTAGGGTACTATTGGGGATAGTACCGATTTTCTCGTAGAACTTCAAGGCACGATCTCGAAGGTATTTGGGGATGGGGTCGATGCGTAGGTCGGTACGGATGTCAGAGTTGCGTATATACCAGGGAGCTTTGGTGATATAGCGGAGGATTTTGTTTTCACAAACTTGGAGTCTGTGGATTTGGCTGTCGGAAGCTCTACACCATACTGGGGCTGCATAGAGGAGCTAGGGCGAATGACTGTTCTGAACAGCAGGACTTTATTTGAGAGGGAGAGAGTGCTCTTTTTGCTGAGGAGGCCATGAAGGCTAGCATAAGTGACACGGGCACCAGAAATTTTCTTGTCGATATGAGGAATCCAGGATAGCCGTCGGTCTAGTGTGACTCCGAGATACTTGGCGGTTTCCCCCCAAGGGATCTCTTCGTCGTCTATGACTAGCGGAGGAGGTGGTGGGAGCCTCATTTGTCCGGAGACGAACAAAGTTTGGGTTTTTGCTGCATTGATTTTGATTTTCCAATGAGAAAACCAATCAAGCAGCTGGGCTATGTGCGGTTGGAGCCTGCTCTGAATTCCATTGCTCGAGGCAGTGGAGTAGAGACAGGTGTCGTCTGCGAATAACGCAAGACGAGTCTCCAGGGATTTGGGGATATCGGATGTGAAGGTATTATAGAGTGTGAGCGACAGGACTGAGCCCTGCGGCACCCCCT